>NW_024080965.1:997500-1059536 GCF_003009895.1 Hyaena hyaena | reverse complement strand
AAATAAACATTAAAAAAAAAAAAAATTAAAAAAAAAAAAAAAAAAAAAAAAAAAAAAAGAAGCCATGACCAGGTGGATCAATGGAGACAGAGGGTTTGTCACTTACTGCCCTTCATTTAAAGAGCTGCACTACTGGGGCTGAGGTTCATGGGGACTGCTGCCTTTCTCCTATAGCGCTCCAGCCCTGGATCACTGAATCCTCAGGGAGCTCAGAGCCTAGTTGAGTCATAAGCACTGAGAGCTTCCCCAAGAAGCAGATTCTGAAATCGAGATTAATGTGCAAGGTGCTGTCAAGAAACTCTAGGGTCAAAACCCATGGAAGAAGAGGAAGAAATCAGGATTAGACAGAGCCAACCTTTTGTGGGTCTCAAGCTGGAATGGCCCTTCAACTTTTTCCCATCTTGGGGCCAGAGGGCTCAGCTCTTATGCCCCACGTTGATAGTTAGAGGGTGGGTAGCCCTAAGAAGCAGGCCTGACCTTGGGCTAGGCAGCTGTCTTCAGCTGAGCCCATTCTCCAGCAGGAGCTACAGGACGGCCTGGTAGCACTCCCAGCAACTAGGGTAAGTTCTTCATTGAAGGGGATCTAGGTGGTACAAGATAGTGTCCACCACAGGTGCCTACCCAACTGGGGAGGGTGAGGCACTCAAGGAAGACTTCCTGTTTGAGACAATACATGAACCTTTAGGAGAATAAATAGGAGGGGGAATGCCAGGAAGGGGATGTGTAGGGAAAAGGGGAGTTTCTGGTATAAAGAATAGTATTACTAAAACCCAGAGACAGTGCTGATGCAGAAGTAGGCAGAGCTCAGCTCTGAAGGTCTACATTGCTATGCTAAGAATTTGAGTTTTTATATTAAGGGGATGGGGATGACTTAAGGATTTTAGGGCAATATGTGATTCTAATTAAGATTTGTTTGCATTTTAGAATAATCTTGGCACTGTCACTTGCTAGCTGTGTTACTAACAAGTGACTTGACTTCTCTGTGCCTCAAGACTCTTGTCTGTAAGATGGGGATAATAATTGTGCCTGCTGGTTAGAGTCATTGTAAGGATGTTGTGAGACAGTAGGAGTGAGGCTGGCATATGGCAAGCCTCAGCGAAGATGAACTACAGGCCAGCCTGGGCTGGGCGGAGACCAGCAGAAGCCGCAGTGACAGCTTCTGAAGGTATTCAAGAAACTTATGGTGAGGGCATAGCTAAGACAGACGCAACAGAGATGGGAACAATGAGGCCAGTTTAAAAACTTTTAGGAGGTGGGGTGCCTGGGTAGCTCAGTTGATCGAACTGATCAGACTCTTGATTTTGGCTCGGGGTCATGGGATCAAGCCCCGTGTTGGGCTCTGCACTCAGTGTGGAGTATGCTTAGGATTCTCTCTCTTTCTCCCTCCTTCCCACTCCCTCTCCCTCTCTCTTCCTCTTTCTCTCCCTGTCTGCCCCTCTCCCCTGCTTGCATTCTCTCTCTCTAAAAAATAAAATTAAATTAAAAAATAAAAATATATAAAAGCTTTTATGAGATCAAATTCACAGGGCTTGGTGATGGCATGGATGAAAGAGGTGATGAAAAAGATGGCATTCACAGTGACTCCCAGGTTTCTCGTTTGGGTGACTACTTCAGGGAGCACACAAACGAATTTGGGGTTGGGGAGGTGGTAAGTTTCATTGTGGATGTGTTGAAATTGAGATTCTTGAGGAATCCAGCTGGAGGTGCTAGTCAGTTATTCAGAACTGAGCTCTGAGAAAGGCTAAAAGGGAAAAAATGTGGGGATCATTTGTGTATAGGTCAGTGGAGCCATGGGCCTGGATTAAGCCATCTAGTGAGTAAATAAAGGGAAGAGTTGTGTGCTGGATGTGGAACTGGCGAGTGTAAGATGGAAGATAAAAGAGATCCCAGAGAAACGGTGGGGCAGGAACAAGGAGATGGTGTTGTCATGAAAGCCTGGGAGGAAGGAGACCCAAAAAGACCTCAGCCAACACAGCTCAGTGTCACAGAGAAAGCAACAAAGATAAAAGTGTCAGAGTCTATTGAAGAGTACAAGAGGTTCCTGGTGGTTGAGGAGAGCATTTTGTCAAAGTGGTGGGTGGAAGGCAAGTTGTGATGGCTTGAAGGATAAAGATGAAGCTGACGGTTGTACAACTTTGAATGGACAAACATGTGGATAGAGAGACTGCCAGGGGTCAGGGCTGGGCCAGTCCAAATGCAATCTTTCCAGACCTTTGCTTGTGCCCCTTCTCTCACGTTTCCCATCAGAGACTCTCTGTAGGTGTCATAGTTCTCTCTATCCCTGCCTGCCTCCCCCACCAGACTGTAAGCTCCTTCACAGTAGAATCTTCATCCATGTTTGGGTCCTTCCTAGAACCAGAGATGGTGCCAATTGGACCTATAGGTGATCACCAAGTGCTTATGAAGTGAATAAATGATCTGAGATGAGACCATGAAGCGAGTTTCCTAGTTTGCAGACTGGTCCATCAGCAAGGAAGTAGTGAAACTATGTTCTGGAAGAAGATATGAGATGGATGAGAATTATGGGATGTGAATCAAGGCACTTGGGAAAAATAAATACAACTGACTTTTGTAAATTTAAGTGAAATCTACCCCCAATGTGGGGCTTGAACTCATGACTCCAAGATCAAGAGTCACATGCTCTACGTTAATAGAGTCAGCCAGGTGCCCCTAAATGCAACTGACCTTCTAGCAGAAGTTCTAACCATCTTTGATCCTGGACCCCATGGAAATGCCAATGTAAATAATGAATACTTGCTCCAGGAAAAACACATGTCAGTCACTCATATCCAGTCTGTGCATAATTTCAGCAGTTTCACAGGCTCCTGAGGCATCTACACACCTGCCCAGTGGTCCGTGGGTTCCAAGTCAAGAATGTGCTTCTAGAATGGAATATTTACCAACCCTGTGACCTGGAGTACATTATGTGCCCACTCTGGACCTCATTGTCTTTATCCATAAGATGAGGAGTTATGAGGTGAAGGTGAAAAGTATAAAGAAATGCACAACTTTGTAAGTCAAAATGCCACAAATATTCTACCTTCTTAGTGGGTAGAATTATCCCCATTTTGAAAATAAGAAAATGGAAATTCAGTTCAAGAAATTTGACCAAATGTACACATGAGTAGGTGAAGGAGCTAGATTCTACCCAGGTCTGTCCAGTTCCAAATCCTGGACTCTCTCCTGTAGACAGTGCTGCCTACCAGTATAACATCATCAATGTCTGTCTGCCCACCCCTGGCATGGTTATTGCACTAACATGCATGAAAAGGATTTGGAAGCTGGACATCATTGATGGACATGCCACATTAGTATCAGCATTGTTGATCACCTTGTATCTTAAAATCTCTTCCTCGACATCTGTTTCTCCCCTGAACTTGAGACCCCTTCTTCCTTGCTTCTGTCACCCGCTCCTCTTTTTCCTCTGTCTCCTGGGGGTAGGTATTCTCTAGTCCCACCTCTGCTTTCTGTTCCTTTCCTCTCTAAACCCCCTCATGCTATAACTTCAGCTATGACCTCTAAGCAGGTGACTCTGAAATCTATACTCCAGTCCAGAGCCTAACCACCTGCTGGGAGTTTGTCACCTAAATCAGTGGTCTCAGATTCTGTTGTGCATCAGAATCACTTGGAGTGTTTGTTTAAAAATGGGTTGCTGGGCCCCACTTCCATAGTTTCAGATTCAGTAGGCCTGGAATCGAGCCAAGGAATATTTTTTACAGCATCATACAAGGTATAATTGATATATAATAAATTGCACATATTTAAAGTGAATAATAAGTTTTGATGTAAGTACAATCATGAAACAACCATAGTCAAGGTAATGAATATATCCTACCCCCCAGAGTCTCCTTGTTTCTTTTATAATCCCTCTTTCCCTACCCTCAACCTCCTCTCCCACCCCCAGGTAAACTTAAACTTGTTTGTGTTACTATGGATTGCATTTCCTAGAATTTTATGTAAGTGGAATCACAAAAATGTACTCTTTATTGTTTCTAGCTTGTTTCACTTAGCATGATTATTTTGAGAGTCATCCATGTTGTTGCATGTATCCATAGCTCATTCCTTTTTATTACTGAGTAGTAGTCTATCATATAAATAGACAATAGTTTGTTTCTGTGTTCACTAGTTAATAGACATTTGAGTTTCCAGTTTGGGGCTACTACAAATAAAGGTGCCAAGAACATTCGAGTAAAAATCTTTGTGCTCTTATTTCTCTTGCAAATAGAATGGCTAGGTCATATGGTAAATGTATATTTAACTTTTTAAAGAACTGCCAGATTGTTTTTCAGATTGGCTGTACTATTATACACAGCCACCAGCAGTGTATGAGAATTCTAACTGCTCTACATCTTTGCCAACATCTGGTATGGCCAGTCTTCTTCTCCGCAACCCCCCCCCCCCAGTCTTTTTAATCTTAGCCATTCCAGGGGTACCTGGGTGGCTCAGTTGGTTAAGCATCCAACTGCAGCTCAGGTCATGGCCTCACAGTTCCCGAGTTCGAGCCCCACGTCACATCAGGCTCTGTGCTGACAGCTCAGAGCCTGGAGCCTGCTTCAGATTCTGTGTCTCCCTTTCTCTCTGTGCCTCCCCCACTCACACTCTGTCTGTCTGTCTCTCTCAAAAATAAACATTTTTTAAAATATTATTAAAACAAATCTTAGCCATTCGAGTGGACATGTGGGTATGTGGGAGGGATGTAATGTAGTAGTAGTGGTATGTAGTGGTTTTAATTTGTATTTCCTTAATAACTAATGATGCTGAGCAGCTTTCCAGATGCTTATTTGCTATCCCTATATCTTCTTCTTTTTAGTGTTTGTTCAAATCTTTTGTGTATTTTAAAAACTGGATTGTTGTCTTTTTACTCGTGAGCTTTATTTCAGGACAGATGTGCTTTGTTGGATATTTGCTTTACAAATAATTTCTCCCAGTATATGACTTACTTTTCCATTTGTTAGATAATATCTTTTGAAGAACAGACATTTTTAACTTGATGAGATCAAATTTGCTATTTATTTATTTAAAAGGAATCTCTACACTCAACATGGGACTCACTTATGACCCTGAGATCAAGAGTCACATGCTCTTCAGACTAAGCCAGCCAGTCACCCCTTGATTTTTTTTTAATACTTTGCACTCTTAGGGTCATATTTAGAAATCTTTGCCAAACCCAAGATCATTAATAATTTCTCTATGTTTTCTTCTAGAAGTTTTATGATTTTAGCTCTCATATTAGGTCTATGATCCTTTTCAAGTTAATTTTTGTATATGGTGTGAGGCAAGAATTGAAGTTCTCTTTTTTTTCTTGCATATGGCTATCCAATTACACCAGCATCATTTGTTGAAAAGATTCTCCTTTCCCCCATTGAACTGCCATGGTACTTTTGTCAAAAATCAATTGATCATTTATGCATGGGTTTATTTCTAGACTCTGTATTCTGTTCCACTGAACTGTTTGTCTATATTTAATCCAGCACCACACTGTATTGCTGTATCTTTATAAGTCTTAAAATCTGGTAGTGTAAGCCTTTCAGCTTTGTTCTTTTTCAGAATTGTTTTGGCTACTCTATTGTATTTCCATATGCATTTTAGAATTCTTTTGTCAGTGTCTAAAAATAAATAGCCTGCTGGGATTTTGAGATTGCATTTAATCTATAGATCAATTTGGGGAGTATTGACATCTTAACAATATTGAATTTTCCAATGCATGGGCATAATATTTCTTTGTTCATTTGGGTTTCTTTAATTTCTCTCAGCAGTGTTGCCTAGTTTTCAGAGTGCAAGTCTTGCATATCTTTGGTCAAATTAATCCCAAAGTGTTTAATATTTTTTGATGCTATTGTAAATGGCATGTTTTTAAAATTTATTTCCTATTGTTTATTACTAGTATATAAATATATATATAAAATAGTATATAAAAATACATCTGTTACTGTACTAACAGATGGTTAGGCCCAACCTTGCAGTTTCTGATTCAGTAGGTCTGCCATGTGGTCCCAGAATTTACATTCCTAATAAGTTCCCAGGTGATGCTTATGCTGTTTGGGGCACACACTTTGAGAACCATTGGCATAAGTGTTCTGCCTAAATATCTTGTTTCAAACTAAAATCATCATCTGGCCTCAAATAAGCTCTTCCTCAGATTTCCCTCTTTCCAAAAATGGCCCCGTCATCCAGTTCCATGTCTATTGGTCAAGTGGCTGAGTTTCCCCTGGCAAAATCAATCCAATGATCATATCCAGTCAGCTGCCGCTCTAATAATATACTCCTGAAATATGTCTCCCCTCTCTCCCCTTCACTTTCCAACTCATATCTTCATCCTTTTCCTGCTTGACCAGTGAAATCACCTACTAACTAATCTCCCTGCCTCTAGTTTCTTTCTACGACAATCTAGTCTTCACAGTCCCAGGCTAATCTTTCTAGTCAGCAGCTTGGATTGTGCCAGTCTCCTGTTAAACAATCCCCCACAGGGCTCTCACTGCCAGATAAATTAAATCTAAACCCTTTACTCTGATGTAAGGGTTTAGTAAGAGACTTCCAGTTGTCTACTTAGTATCCTTTCATCTTTAGTAATAGAACTTATATCTTATCCAGGGAGCAATCTGCCCAGAAGTTTAAGTTTATTTTTCATAGCACATAAATGGTACATTTTTCTCTTGCAGACAAATGGCCATGTGACTAAGTTCTGGCCAATAAGATGTTAATACAAGTTGTTGGGTGCCACTTCCTGAAGGTTCCATAAAGTTTCCATAAAGAGGGTAGATAGCTGGACAGATTGCCTTTCTTCTCTTCCTTTCTCTCCATGTCTGGAATGCTGGCTCCAGCAGCTATCTTGGACCACGATACAACTTTAAAATTGGAAGCACTTACTAAGGATATAAGGTCTCTGATGATAGTAGAACTGCCAAACCAACTCCAGATCACCAAACTCTGAAGTTATTTTACTTAGAGAGAAATAAACCTTTATGTGTTTAAGCTAATGTAATTTGGGTGTTTGCAGTCAACCCTAACCGTGACTGGCACACCTGATACTCAAAGCTCTCCAAATATTAGCCACCTCTGACTCTACCTGCCTCCCGCCTACACAAATACACTATGTTATAGTCAAACCATACTATTTTCTGTTTTCTAAGGACAACTATACCTTCTTTTCTCTTTTTCTTTGCTCATCTCATGCACTTCCTCCATGTTTACCTATTCAAGTCAAGTTCGGATGCATCCTTCTTATGAATTCCTCCCTCTTCTTCTATCCAAATATGATTTCTCTGTCTTCTGAGCCCTCAGAATATTCTGATCATATCCTTCTTGGCACATAGAGTCTGCCCCAAATTATCATTACTTAGATGCCTATCCTGCTAGATTGTAAGTCCATTCTTGTTGCCAACCACAGGATTATTGTTCAACAAAGATTTGCTAAAGGAATTCATGAATAAATAAGAGAATGAATGAGTGAAAACAAATAGTAAACATCTGTTCCCCCCTCATCATGTGCAACATCCATCAACACTTTCAAAGAGACTGCATGAAGTTAAAAAGGTTCCCACATTTGTTAAGAAGAGAGAGGCAGTGGGCATAGAATAAGCCAAAAGTCCTGCTCTGTCTGGAAAAGACTAGGCTAAAGGAGAATTCTTATACCTGGTCCAGCCTGCCCCATAACAACAAGAGCGGCAGCAACAACAGCAACAACTAATATTTACTAAGCATTTGCTATGTGATAACATCATGCAAAGTGATATACGTGCACTATTTAATTTAATCCGTCAACAACTATGATATTGGTACTAATCTTTCCCCTGTTTTTGTCTTCATTGTTGTTGTTGTTGTTGTTGTTGTTGTTGTTGTTGTTGTTTAAGTAGGCTCTGTGCCCAGTGCAGAGCCTAATGAGGGGCTTGAACTCACAACACTGAGACCAAGACCTAAGTTGATATCAAGAGTTGGATACTCAACCAACTGAGCCCCCCAGGCATCCCTTTCCCCTGTTTTACAGGTGAAGAGACAGGATCAGAGAGGTTCACTCACTTACCCAGGGTCACAGAGCTTGGATGTGGCTGAGCTAGAACTGGGACTCAGTCCTGATTCTAAGCCATGCTCTTAACAATAATCTGGACTATATAAGACGTGGCTATCTGTCTCACCAAATGGTGAGGCCCTGGCATACAGGAGCTATAATCTATATATTATGCTCCCCCTGAAGTGCCTACACAGTTCCTGCTATGTCCTGAAGACCCAGCAAATGAGTTGGTTTCAAAATAATCAGAAAAGTTTCCATCCTAGAAAGATAGCATAGAATAGGTGGAATAGACATACTTTCCCTTATTCTTTGCAATAAGTACAACTAAAATTCCTGGACGTTATACATAAAGCAAACATAAGACTCTGAAAGGTAGAGAGAAGAAGGCAGATCAGCTAGAGACCTTGGAATCCAAGGAACAACATATTAAATTCTCTGAGTTTTCTTTTTGTCCCACCTCATCTATTTTAGACCTGGAGCTGAAGGAGCTGGCAACCCAGAAACACCAATAAGTACCAAAAACAAACCAAAACAAACCAAACCAAAACAAAACAAAAAACCTAATGAAAGCTGCTCTCTCTAGTCAAACAAGCAGGAAAAGGGCAACTAAGTAAGACAGATTTTAGACAATAATTGATCTACTTCAATTGGATTCCACAGAAAAAATATCTGTGGCCCCACTCTCACCCATGCCAGCAAGGATGAGTGCTGAGCCTAGACTTCTAAGTAGGCTGTCATGAGACATTCCAACCACTGGCAGGATGGTGTCAGAGAAGGCCAAGTAGAGAGTCTGGACAATTGTACCTGCCAGAGATAACAAGCTCCCCACACCACCCCACAGTGTCAGTGGAGACCACATGGGGATCCTGGACTTCAACTCCCACCTAGCAGTTATGATGTGACCCTCCTTCACTTTGGAGTGGTGTTGGAGGAGGCCTTTTTAAGGACCTTCATTCCTTCCATGGTGTCAGTGAAAGCTATGTGGATAGGAGTAGCAAAGCACTCCTAACCCCTCTCAGCCAGGGAGGTATCAGAGAACCTATTGGAGAGCTGGAGCTTTCACCTCCCCCAGCAGTAATAAGGAGCAAGGCCAAGTGGGGAACCCAGACTTCTACCCAACCTTGCACTAACAAAGAGATGTTCTCCCCATGCCTATACTAGAGAAGTGTCAGTGGAACCCAGCTAAAACAGAAGGTTTAAATAAAATCAAGAGTCTTATAATACCCCAAATTCCAAGTTTCAGTAAAAAATTCACTTACCATACCAAGAACAAGAAGATCTCAAAGTGAATTAAAAAAAGAAATAAATAGATGTCAACACTGAGTTGTCAAAACTGTTAGAATTATTGGACAAAGATTTTAAAGCAACATCACAAAAAAATGCTTTAATGAACAATTATGAACACATTTGAAAGAAATGAAAAAATAAAAAGTCTCAGCAAAGATATAGAAAGTCTTAGCAAAGAAATAGAAATATAAAGAAACAAGAGAAGTTTTAGAATTCTAAAATACCGTAACAGAACTAAAGATCTCAATGAATGGGCTTGAAAGCAGAATAGAGGGACACCTGGGTGTCCACTGGGTGGCTCAGTCAGTGGCAGAGTCGTCCAACTTTGGCTCAGGTCATGAACTCACAGTTCATGGGTTTGAGCCCCATATCGGGCTCTGTGCTGACCACTCAGAGCCTGGAGCCTGCTTCAGATTCTATGTCCCCCTCTCTCTCTGCCCCGTCCCTGTTCATGCTCTGTCTCTCTCTGTCTCAAAAATAAATAAAACATAAAAAAAGAAAGAAGAATAGAGAAGAACAGAGGAAGATAAAACAGTAGAAATTACCCAATCTGAACAGCAAAGAGAAAAAAAAAACCAAAATACCAAAAAATAAATACCAAAAAAATAGCAAAAGATCTAACACTTTTGTCACTGGAGTCTCAAAAATAGAATAAAGAATAGGAATGAGCAAGTATTCAAAGATGGCAGAAACTCTCCAAAATTTGGCAAAAGATGTAAACATACAGATTCAAGCAGTTGAGTGAATTCCAAACAAGATAAACCTGAAGAGGTTCACACAAAGACATATTATAGTCAAAATTCTAAACACTGAAAACAAAGAAAATTCTTGAAAGTAATGAAAGAGAAATGACACCTTACCTGGAGGAGAACCCAATTCAAATCCAGTGGATTTTTCATCAAAAACCATAAAGACAAAAAAGAAGTGGCACAACTTTTTCAAGTGCTAAAAGAAAAGAACTCTAAGCCCATAGTATGCAGTGAAAATGTCCTTCAGAAATGAAAGGAAAAGCAAGACATTGTCAGATAAAGGAAAACTAAGAGAATGTGTTACTAGCAGACTTACCCTAAAAGAATGGCTAAAGAAAATTCTCCAAACACAAAGGAATTGATAAAAAAAAAAAAAAAGAAACCTCGAAACACCAGAAAAGAAGAAAAAACATGGTAAGCAAAAATATGCATAAGCACACTAGATTTTCCTTCTTTTCTTGAGTTTTCTAACTTATGTTTGACTGTTGAAACAAAAATTACAACACTGATGCATATAATGGAAATGTTTTAGATGATTATATTATAAATAGGGGAAGATAAATGGTTGTAAAATGAAGTAAAATATCTACATTTCACTCAAACTAGTAAAATGATGACACTGTACACTGTGATCGTTTTGCATATTTAATGTAATACCTAAAGATACCATTTTAAAAAAGAGTTACACTCAAAAACACTATAGAGAAATAAAAACAGAATTCTTTTCTTTTTAAAGCTCTACTCTCATTGTGGGGCTTGAACTCATGACCCCAAGCTCAAAAGTCTAAAAGCAGACTGGGTGGCTCAGTTGGTTGGGTGGCTCAGGTCATGGTCTCACGGTTCATGGGTTCAAGCCCAGTGTCACGCTCTGAGCTCTCAGAGCCTGCTTTGGATTCTGTGTTTCCTTCTATTTCTACCCCTTCCCCCACTTGTGTTTTCTCTCTCTCTCTCTCGAAAATAAACATTTTTAAAAATTTTAAGCAGAAGTCTATGGGGCGCCTGGGTGGCTTAGTCGGTTAAGCGTCCGACTTTCGCTTGGGTCATGATCTCGCGGTTCGTGGGTTCGAGCCCCGCGTCGGGCTCTGTGCTGTCTGCCAGCTCAGAGCCTGGAGCCTGTTTCAGTCTGTGACTCCCTCTCTCTCTGACCCTCCCCTGCTCGCGCTGTCTCTCTCTCTCTCCTGGAAATAAAAAAAAAAAAAAAATTTTAAGCAGAAGTCTAAAAAGTGTTCTTTTTAGTAACCCACAAAAGGCAGGAAAAAGAAAATGGAAATGAAAAACAGAACAAATAGAAAGCAAAACATAAAGGCTCAGACTTAGGCTCTAATAGATCAATAATTACATTAAATATAAATAGTATAGATATACAGATTAAAAGATACATTGGCAGAATGATTAAAAATCATGACTTAAATATATCTGTATGGAGACAGAGAAACAAAGAGCAAGCAAGAGTGTGTGGAAGGGGGGAGAAAGCAAAAGATGGAAAATATATATCATGAAAACATTAATCAAAACAAAGAAGTCCATATGTATATCAGTCCATATACTATATTAGTAGTAGGTAAAGTAGACTTCAGAGTAAATAAAATTACTAGAGACAGAGAGGGATATGATACAATGATTAAAAGGTCAACTCATCAAGAAGATATACAGTTCTACTTGTGTAGCACCAAGCAACAGAACTGCAAAATATGTGAAACAAAACCTGATATAACTGAAAGGAGAAATAGACAAATACACAATTGTAGTTGAAGACTTCAATACCCCCTCTCAATAGCTGATAAGACAACTAGATAGAACTCAATACCATCATCAACCAACAGGATCTGATTGACATGTACATAACACTCCAACAACAGCAGAATGCATATTATTTTCAAGTGTACATGGGACATACACCAAGATAGACCATATCCTGGGCCATAAGACAAACCTGAACAAATTTAAATGAATTGAAATCATACATGGTATGTTCATTGACTACAATTTTTGTAAAAGAATTTATGACATAAAGATAATAAGAAACTCTTTAGGCACTCAGAAGCAAACAACTCTTTAGGCACTCAGAAACAAACAACACACTTGTAGATAATCCATGAGTCAAAGAGGGAGTCTCAAGGGAAATTTTTAAAAGTAAATTGAACTGAATGAAAATGAAAATACATCATATCAAAATTTGTGGGCCACAATTAAAGCAGTGCTGACAGGAAAATTATATAACTAACGTCTTGCATTAGAAAATAGGAAAAGTCTTAACATCACAAACTCCAACATCAGGTGTCTAGAAAAAGAAAGCAAAATAAACACAAAGGAAGCAGAGGAAGAAAATAATAAAGAGAAGAGAAGAAATCAATAATTTTTAAACAGAAAAATAGAGAAAATCCATGAAACAAAGATTTGGTTCTTTGTATCAATACATTTAATAAGCCTTTAGCAAGACCAACAAAGGAAAAAGAGAGAAGATACAAATTACCAGTTTCAGGAGTGAAACAGGAAATATGACTGCAGACCCTGCAAATATCAACTGGATAAGGGAATAGTATGAACAACTCTAAACACACTGAAAGACACAAGCTACCACAACACACCCAATATGAAATTGATCATTTTAATAATTTTCTAACTATTAAGGAAATGGAATTAATCATTTTTAAATTCCTATAAAGGAAATCTCCAGGTCCAGAGACGGTTTTACTGGAGAATTCTACCAAATATTAAAAAAAAAAAAAACAAAGAAAACAAAGAGCAGAAAATGGGAGAGGAAGTAACACTTTCCAATTTTATGAAGCTAATGTTACCTGGATATCACTAGACAAAGACAGGACCAAAAGAGAAAACTACACACCAATATTCCTCATAAATATAGATGCAAAAATCCTTAACAAATTACTAGCAAACTAAATCCAGCAATGTGTAAAAAGAATTATACACTATAACCAACTGGCATTTATTCTAGTCATGAAAGTCTGGTCCAATTAGTTAAAAACTAATCAATGCATTCTACCCTGTGCACAGGCTAAAGAACAATCACATGAACATATAAGTTGATTCAGAAAAAGTATTTGACAGAATTCAGCACCCATTCATGATAAAAACTCTGAAAAATATGAGAAAGGGAGAGGAACCAAAAAACAAATAGTCTGAAAAATAGGAATAGAGGAGAACTTCCTCAATTTGATAAAGAGCTTTCATAAAAATCCTAGAGGTAAAACTACACTTAGTAGTGAAAGACTGAATGTTTTACCCTAAGAAGAGGAAAAGACAAAGATGTTCACTCTTACCACTCCAATTCAACATAGCACTTGAAGTTCTGGCCACGCCAATACAGCAAGAAAAGGAAATAAGAGTTATACATACCAGAAAGGAAGACATTACTGTATATTTAGGAAATCCCAAGAAATGTTAAAAAACAAAAACAAAAAGCAAACAACCCCACAACAAAACAAAAACCATTTAGAAGTAATGCATGAGTTTACCAAAGTTGAAAAAACAAAATAAATTACACAAAAATCAATTGTATCTCTATATTCTAGCATATAGACACTGAAATTAAAACTATAATTTTATTTACTTATGCATTTATTTATTTATTTATTTAGAGCAGGGGAGAGGGGCAGAAGAGAGAGAATCTTTTTTTATTTAAATTTTTTTTAAGTGTTCTTTATTTTTGAGAGAGAGAAAGGTCATGAGCAGGGACAATGAGAGACACAGAAACTGAAACAGGCTCCAGACTCCGAGCTATCAACACAGAGCCTGATGTGGAGCTCAAACCCTGAGATCATAACCTGAGCCGAAGTCAGATGCTTAGCTGACTGAGCAGCCTAGGCACTGAAAGAGAGAGAGAGAGAGAGAGAGAGAGAGAGAGAGAGAGAGAGAGAATCTTAAGCAGTCTCCATGCTCAGTACAGAGCCTGATGCAGGGCTTAATCTCATGACCCTAAGATCATGACCTGAGCCGAAACCAAGAGTCCAATGCTTAACTGACTGAGCCAGCCAGGCTCCCCCAAAGTACCATTTATAATTGCTCAAAAATAAAATGAAATACTCGGGTATAAATCTAACAAAATGTGGTCAGGAATGGTATCCCAAAACTACAAAGTACTGATGAAAGAAATTTAAAAATATTTTTTTAATGGAGAGACAAACCATATTCACAAATTGGAAGACTTAATATAATAAAGATGTCAGTTACCAAACTGGTATAGAGGTTTAACACAATTCTTATGAAAATCCCCGCAAGATTTTTTTTTTTTTTTGGTAAATATAGACAAGATTATTCTAAAGCTGTATGGAAAGGCAAAGGAACTAAAATAGCTAAAACATTTTGAAAAAGAATAATAAAGTGGGAGGAGTGCATCTATGCAATTTCAAGTTTTATTACATAGCTACAATAACCAAAATTATTAAGTTTCTCAACTTCCACATATGAGTGAAAACATATATCTGTCTTTCTCTCACTGACTGATTTTACTTAGCATAATACCTGCCAGTTCCATCCACATTGTTGCAAACGGCAAGGTTTCATTCTTTCTCATTACCAAGCAATATTCCATTGTATATATATAAAAACCACATCTTCTTTATCCATTCATCAGTAGATGAACATTTTGGCTCTTTCCATAATTTGGCTATTGTTGATAATGCTGCTATGAACATTGGGGTACATTTGTCCCTATGAATCAGCATCCTGTATCATTTGGATAAATTCCTAGTAGTGCTATTGCTGGGTCATAGGTAATTCTATTTTTAATTTTTTGAGGAACCTCACACTTAACAGAAGACTGTGAGGGAAGGGAAGGGAAGGGAAACATAGTTTCAAACAGAGAGGGAGGAAAACCATAAGAGACTCCTAAATACAGAGAACAAACTGAGGGCTAATAGGGGGGTAGGAGGAAGGAGAACATGGGTGATGGGTTTTGGGGAGGGCCCTTGTTGGGACGAGCGCTAGGTGTTGTATGTAAGTGATGAATCATGGGAATCTACTCATGAGGCCAAGAGCACACTGTATGTTAGCTAACTTGACAATAAATTATATTTAAAAAAATAACCAAAATTATATGGTATTGATAGAGGTATAGATACACATAGATCAATGGAACAGAATAAAGTATCCAGAAAGAGACCACACAAATATGCCCAACTGAGTTTAAAAAATGGTGCAAAAACAATTCAATGGAGGAAAGATATTGTTTTTAAAAAATGCTTATTTTGGGGCGCCTGGGTGGCTTAGTCGGTTAAGCATCCGACTTTCGCTTAGGTCATGATCTCGCGGTTCGTGGTTTCGAGCCCCGCGTCGGGCTCTGTGCTGACTGCCAGCTCAGAGCCTGGAGCCTGTTTCAGTCTGTGACTCCCTCTCTCTCTGACCCTCCCCTGCTCACGCTGTCTCTCTCTCTCTCTCCTAGAAATAAATAAAATATTTTTTTAAAAAAAATGCTTATTTTGAGCGAGAGAGAGAGTGGGTTGGTGCAGAGAGAAAGAGAGAGAGAGAATCCCAAGCAGGCTCCAGACTCAGTGCAGAGCCTGATTGGGGCTGTATCTCATAACCATGAGATCATGACTTGAGCTGAAATCAAGAGTCAGATATTTAACTGACTGAGGCACCGAGGCACCCTGGAAAGATAGTCTTTTCAACAAATGATGCTAGAACAAGTGGGTATCCAAAAGTTAAAAAAAAAACTTGAACTACGTCTCACACCTTATATAAAGTGTAATTCAAAATGAATGATAGATTCAACTGTAAAATATAAATTATAAAACATATAGAAAAGAACATAGGAGGAAATTGTCAGGATCTAGGACTAAGCAAAGAGTTCTTAGACTTGACCCCAAAAGTATGATCCATACAAGGAAAAATTGGTAAACTGGACTTTATAGGCTCTGTGAAAGACTCTGTTAAGAGGATGAAAAGACAAACTACAAACTGGGATAAAATATTTGCAAACCACATACCCAACAAATGATTAGTATATAGAACATGTAAGAAACTCTTAAAACTCAATAGTAAAAAGAAACAAACAAGCAATTCAACTAGACAATGGGCTAAAAATATGAAGAGAGACATTTCACTCTTCATATAGAGGATATACATATGGCAGATAATCACATGGAAAGATATTCAAAGTAATGCAAAAACAAGGGCACCTGGGTGGCTCACTTGGTTAAGTGTCCAACTCTTGATCTCAGCTCAGGTCTTAATCTCAAGCCCTACATTGGGCTCTGTGTTGGGCTCCACATTGGGCATGATGCTTACTTAAAAAAAAAAAAAAAAAAAAAAGCAATGCAAAACCAAAAGCAAAATGAGAGATCATTATATACCTCTCAAAATGTGTTTTTAAAAAAAGCAATAATACCAAATACTGGCAAGGTGCAGAGAAATGATACATTGCTGGTGGAAATGTAAAATGGTATAGTCTCTCTAGACAATTATTTGGCAGTTACTTAAAAAAACTAAATACACACTTTTCATATGACCTGCTACAATTGTATGCATATGCATGTATCCCAGAGAAATGTTAACTTATATCTGCATAAAACCTGTACACAATTGTTCATAGCAGCTCTATTCACAATTAACCCAAACTTGAAATATACCCAAATGCCCTTCAATGGGAGAATGTTCTTCAATGGGGAAATGATTGTGGTACATTCACACTATAGAATACTACTTAGCAATAAAAAGGAATAAGCTACTGATACACACCACAACCTGGATAACTCTGCAGAGAATTAAATTGAGTTAAAAAAAAAAAAAGCCAAGACCTAAATCCCCATATATACTCTATGATTCCATTTATATAATATTCTTGAAATGATGAAATCATTTAATTGGAGAAAAGATTAGTGGTTGGCAGGGGTTAAGGAAGGAGTGAGGGGATGGAAGGAAATGGACATGGTTATAAAAGGGCAACATGAAAGATCCCTGTGGTGATAGAAATGTCCTGTACCTTCCCTATATCAATGTCAATATCCTGGTTGTGATATTGTGCTATAGTTTTATAAGATATTATCATTGGCCATACCTGGGTAAAGAGTATTCTATTATTTCTTACAATTGCATGTGTATTATCTTAAAATAAAAGGTTACTTTTTAAAAAGAGCTTCATACAAGCTCTTCATAGACCTCACCTGGGAGATGGAGCATAGCTGAAAATATATACAGAATACAGAAGGTCTTAGTAAATACATGTATGATAAATCCCTAAGATCCTTGGGGTTCTTATTGTCAGAGAGGGTAGCCGTGTCCCCTCTAACATTCTCTGGGATTTTGTTGATACTGGGACCTAAATAAGAGAGCCATCAGACAAAGCTGGAGGGCAAGTCCCAGGTTTTTATGTTGCAAGAAGATTTGAAAGGAGTTGGGGGACAAATGTGAGGGAGGACAGCAAGCTCAAGAGCCACCACCTCCAGGAATCCTCTGTACTGTTGCCCAAGTTAGGTATCCCCCCGCTCTGCTCTATTAACCTTCATTATAATCTACTGTGATCAACAACTTTCCTGTCTTCCCTCTCTATACTGTATATTTCTTGAGGGCTGGGGATCACCTCTCAACTTACCTCTCCATACCCTAAATGTTTTGTTTTTAGATTAAAACAAATAAAAGACTATATACTCTAATGTTTAGATGTAGAGCCAAGACCTTCTTTTGTGTGGGGGTGTACTGATTGGCATTTCACCAGCATCTCTCTTGTGTGAGAACCCAGAATGCATTGATTGCCATTTTCAAAAAAAATTTTTAACGTTTTATTTATTTCTGAGAGAGAGATAGCATGCGCAGGGGAGGGCCAGCGAGAGATGGAGACACAGAATCTGAAACAGTCTTCAGGCTCTGAGCTAGCTGTCAGCACAGAGCCCGACATGGGGCTTGAACCCACGAACTGTGAGATCATGACCTGAGCCAAAGTTGGACGCTTAACCGACTGAACAACCCAGGCACTCCTGATTGCCATTTTCAGTTTTGATTTCTTTAACATGGGTTGGAAACTGAAAAGTATTTGAGAAACTATCAGAATGCAGAATGCTAGATTTTTTTTAATGATTTCCCCCTTCTTTTTCAGCGGTCTCACTAATATATAATTTGATAAAATTTTTAAGCAACTTGCTGTTACAGAATCTTTCTAAACAGCAACATTAGTTTAGTACTCATATTTTATTGGTTTATGTAACATTTAGTTAAATTATATAATAAGAATAATATGCACAGCTGGCATAAACAGGCTGAGTTAAAAACAAATGACTCTTGGTAAGCATGCAATTCAACCAAATGGGGGAGCGCAAGTGCACGGCATCCTAGCCATGAAGGTTTGATGAGCCATGAGTGTAAGTCAGTATGTTTTACAAAAGAATTGATGGTGTCACTTAAGCCAGTGAGCCAGGTAAGTACACGTTGTTTAAAGTTCTATTTTAATAGTATCAGTAATAATAACTAACACTTGCTGAGTGCATAATAAGTGCCAGGCATTGAGCTAAATGCTTCTATACATATCTCAATTAATCATCACCTGAAGAAGTATTATCATCCCCATTTTATAGATAAGGAAGCTGAAGCTCAACGAAGTTCTTCCAAGTTCTCATAGCAATTAGGTAGTAAAGCTGAGTTTCTGTCCAATTCCAAAATCCATTCCTTTATACACCATACTATGTTGTTACTTCTAGTATCTGTCTTGTGGATGAACGAAGGAATGCAAGCAAGTATGCAGAGGACAGGGAAAGGCTGAGAGTTGGGAGACATTTTTCCTACACGTGAGAAGCATCTCTTGAAGAGGAAATGGCTCATTCTTGGCATTTTCTGAGGTGAGGTGAGAGAGGTTCCTAAGGAGAGGGTTGGATGTTTTTAGAGAGGTTGGCAGATGGGAGAAGGCCCATAGAGAGTGATGGAGGAAACCTAGACCTGGTACTGGAACATGTCAGTCCTGTCTCCTGTATCTGTTCCAGACTTCTGACCACCATTAACATTGGCCTCCCTTTTCGGGGCGCCTGGGTGGCTTAGTCGGTTAAGCGTCCGACTTTCGCTTGGGTCATGATCTCGCGGTTCGTGGGTTCGAGCCCCGCATCGGGCTCTGTGCTGACTGCCAGCTCAGAGCCTGGAGCCTGTTTCAGTCTGTGACTCCCTCTCTCTCTGACCCTCCCCTGCTCACGCTGTCTCTCTCTCTCTCCTAGAAATAAATAAAACATTAAAAAAAAATTTAAAAAAAATTGGCCTCCCTTTAATTCAATCCTGTCTTCTTTTCTTTCAATTGAATCTGGCTGGAATCTTTAAACTTAATTATAAAATGAAAGGAAAACAACAAAGCTACACTCTCAATGCCTAAACTCATGACCCCAAAGGTACTAGCAGCTGAACCACCGACCAGTTTTGCTGCCGAGGCTTATGGGCCAAACACCTCCTCATTTCAATTTTTCACCTCAGTCCTGGGTGGATCAAGCATGATGGATTCAGGAGGCACCATGGCTGGACCTGGGGAGACCTCAGGTCTTCCCCAAACCTCCTTCTTAGCTGCCCACTCTGAACATCTGTCTTCTGACCAGCTGCACACCTCAGCACCTCAGAGCTGCCTAACTGCAGGGGTCGTGATCTCCTGATGAGGAAGAACAATCAAGGTCTGGCTCCTCCTATGTGGGATCTCAGTCTCTCCTCCCTCCTTGCCCCTATCCATCTCCACATCTCCTGCTTCCTGGGTGACTATTATACTTAGAAGAGGAGGCCCTGCACCCACTCTTGGCCCCATTTTCCCTTGCCCTGTTAAATT
This sequence comes from Hyaena hyaena, assembly GCF_003009895.1. Taxonomy (NCBI): domain Eukaryota; kingdom Metazoa; phylum Chordata; class Mammalia; order Carnivora; family Hyaenidae; genus Hyaena; species Hyaena hyaena. The sequence goes on along the minus strand of NW_024080965.1, from coordinate 1,039,747 downwards.
CTGTTACCTGAAGCACACCTTACTGGCTGAGATTTACTCTACTTTTCTTCCCCACTCAAGTTCCCAGCTGATATCTGGGTCTGGTCTCTCCTCTACCTCATGCCTTGGAGAAGGCTCTATGCTCCCTGGTGCTTCACTGTCTCCTGCTGGGTCCCTCTCATGACCTGGAGCAGATGCCTTACCTCCAGCAAATTGTTCTCTCTGCTTGGAATGACCTATCCTTTCTTATTTGGCTACTTTTAAAATTATCCTCTGGATCACAGCTTAGTGTGACCTCCTCCAAGAAGCTCCTCCAATCCCATATATGTTTTGGGAGCCTGTTCTCTGTGTTGGGTGCTTTTCTAGCTCTTAAAAACACTATCCAGGAATTTAGTCTTTACCTGTATGTCTCTCACTCTGGGCTCTGAACCCTGAGAACCTATGTCTTGTTCACTGGTGTGTCTTCGCACCTAACAGTGTTTGTCATGTGGTTGGTGCTCAATGAATGTTATTTATTTAGTTTATTAATCAATCAGTGATTAAATGTCTTCTGGTTTGAAAGCCTGACCTACTACCAATCAACTTTTATCTGCTGTATAAGGATAGTTTTGTCTCCCTGGTCATGTGTGGGGCAGGATGACTCTAGTGAATGGGGTCACCCCATCACCTACCTCCTCAATGGACCCATCTAGGTTCCCAGAAACCTTCTGGCTTCCTATCTATAGATTTTCCAATGTCAAAAATACTGTATATGGACAATGTATTATTAGTCAAGGTAGACTAGGTTTGTGGCTGTAACAACCCCCAGTCAGTGGTTTAAGGCAAGGAAGTTTTATTTCGCCTTCACACCATGTGTGCATCATGGTTGGGCTGGGGGCTCTGCTTTGCATGGTCATCTCTCAAGGACCCAAGCATAAAAAAAAGTTAAAATCCTTTTAACCTGTTTAACCTCTGTTTCTCAAATTTTTGACCCTAAAATCCTTTCTCTTGTATAACACCTATTTCTATCCTATGGACGACCTCATGCTCAGAAATGCCAGTCTAAAGGAGTTGAAGCATAACAGTTTTCTGTGGACATCTAATAGGTGACAAAATGAGTAAAGCAGTCTCTGCTGGCATTTATTGATATTTAAAATGTGTTTAAATATCCAGAGCCTTTACTTTGTGCCAAGTGAAGTGCTCTGCCAGCTGCTGGGGATACAGGAATTTTGAAATGTATATGGTCTTTGCTCTCATCAAGCTTCCCTTCCAATGGGAAAGACACATATTCAACCACTAACAGCCCACCCTCACCGTGCACATAAAGTAAATGTGTTCCAAAGTGCTGTAAAAGAAAGGCACAGGGTATGCTATGAGAGTGTGTAATAGAGTGACCTTGCCTAGTCATGTAAGGCTGCCCCTAGGAAATTTATCTGCCATTTACAGGATGAGCAGTTAGTCAGGCAAAGTGAGGGTGGAGAGTAGAAGTTGTGGGTAGAGGTGGGAAATGTATCAGGCAGAGAAAATAGCATGTTCAAAGACCCTGCGATAAGAACAGAGAAGTCAGTAAATTTGGAACACTTGAGAAAGGAGAAAACAAAGGGCTATATCATGTAGGCCTTGCTGACCACATAGGCACTTTGAGTTTTATTCTAAAAGCAATAGGAGTCCATGAAAGGGCTCCCAATCCAACAGGGAAAATGCAGACACATTCAGCTAATTAATCGTATGGCTTTTTAGAGTATTTCATTGGCACAGCATATAATGCTTTACAAAATACTTTCATGTCATTATCTTATGTCTTCCTTGCAGCAGTCCCCTGATGGAGATAGTCCAAGTATTAGTGTGGATGGGAATCTGAGGCTCAGAGATATAAGCAACTTGTCCAGTGACCTCGCCAGGGAGAAGGCATCCACATGCTGGTCACTTTACTTCTTGGGCCAGTCATGCAGAGAAAGCACTGGCTCTGCATGAGTCGGCCTTGGAATCTATGCCCTTGCTGGCAGAGAGGCCTTTTACTGAAGGGCTGTTGAGTGGGAATAATGGTCAAGAGCCTGCCAAACTGAAGTTCAAATTCCACCACAGCAGCAACTTACTAGCTAGGTGACCTCTAGCAAGTTACTTAACCTCTCTGAACCTCACACTCTTTATTTGTAAATTGGGGGTAATTATACTAACCTTATAGAATTATTATAAAGATTAAATGAGATCATTCAAAAGGTGTAAATGTCTGACACTTAGTAGGAGCTCAATAGATATCAATTTGATTTTTTAGAGAGCTGACTCTTTCTTTTATTTTGGAACCTTAGGATGTACTAAAATGTGGAAGCTAAATGAAGCTAAAATCCCTTCACACTAGGGTTCATTGTATATAAAATGGATTGAATCCTTGTGTGATTTTTCAGACTTTCAGGATGGTACAGAGGAGGAAGAATTGCTGGGGCCCTTCTCAATAACAATGGTGATGCTCAAAGTAAAGACTTTACAGCTGGCACTTCAACCTTCTATACTGTGTAGGGGACTTCTGTAGATGATAATTTCCCTGGGAGTTAAGTGCAGGGGAATAATTGCCTAGGTGTTCTCCTAGGTGGGTATTTTCTGGTAGCCTTGAGAGCCACATTCAAGCAGCTGCCTAGGGGTCAAGACCCTGGAGAAATAGCACTTAAGAGTCTCAAAGTCCTGCTTAAACATCAGCTGAAAGGCCTTCCCAGAGAGTTGATAGAGGTATTAGGGTGAAGTACAGAGTCCTGGAACTCAGGGAATATTTATGATTCACTGGGTATCATTGACCATTTGTGGGGCTTCTAATTCAGGACACTATAGAAACTTGTGAGATCTGCCCTCCTCCCTGGGGTATGATGTACTCTAAGAACTTTATATAGAGACGATAGGCCTTGAGTTTTTCTAAGGCCTATCTTCTTGCAATTAATCTTTGCTCTTGAATATAGGCCTGCCAAAAATGGGTAGTAGGTTGAGTAGGGTCTCAGAGAAACATCTAATCAGTGACCTTCAAACATTTTTACCCTGACTTAGAGGCTGAAATATATTTTGCATGATGACCCAGCATATACACACACACACATCCCTCTGAAACAAAATTTCAATAAGCACTTATGCTTACATTTGTGATGTACTTTGGTATTTTATTTTCTATTTTATTTCATTAAATTGATTTCATGACCCATTAATGGATTGCAACCTACATTTTGAGCAACATTGGTCTTATAGATGATGAGGTGATTGAAGAATATGTTATCCATGAATAACAAAATTCAGATGAGCAATGCCAAAGGCTGAACAGACTCACTGTATACTTTAAATGCTCATAGCAGGGGTGCCTTGGTGGTTCAGTCAGTTAAGGCTCCAACTCTTGGTTTTGACTTCAGTCATGATTTCACAGTCATGAGATAGAGCCCCACATAGAGCTCCATGCTCACAGCACAGAGTGTGCTTTGGATTCTCTCTCTTCTCTCTATCTCTCTCTTTGCTCCTCCTTGCTTGCATGCTCTCTCCCTAAAATTAAATAAACATTTAAAAAAAGAATTTCTAGAAATAAAATATTGAAATAAAAACAACTCAATGGAGTGGTTAAGCAGTTGATAACACTGCTGAAGAAGGAATTAATACATTGGAAAGCAAATTGGAAAGTACCCAAAATGCCCCTCACAGAGTTAAGGTCATGGAAAATAGAAGGAGAAGTTAAGAGACGAGAAATAGGGGCGCCTGGGTGGCTTAGTCGGCTAAGCGTCCGACTTTCGCTTGGGTCATGATCTCGCGGTTCGTGGGTTCGAGCCCCGCGTCGGGCTCTGTGCTGACTGCCAGCTCAGAGCCTGGNATCTCTCAGTCACTAGCTCTGTGGTCTTGGTCACAATTACTTACATTTTCAATGCCCCATTTAATTATGTGTAAAACAGGATTGACAATCCTTCCCTCATTGTATGTTTGATTGGTTTGGGTAAGAATTAAATGAGAAAACATGGGAAACATCTGACTTAATAAATGCATAAATAGGGGCGCCTGGGTGGCTTAGTCGGTTAAGCGTCCGACTTTCGCTTAGGTCATGATCTCGCGGTTCGTGGGTTCGGGCCCCGCGTCCGGCTCTGTGCTGACTGCCAGCTCAGAGCCTGGAGCCTGTTTCAGTCTGTGACTCCCTCTCTCTCTGACCCTCCCCTGCTCACGCTGTCTCTCTCTCTCTCCTAGAAATAAATAAAAACCTTTAAAAAATTTAAAAAAAAAAAAGAGACGAGAAATAAAATGAGAAGATCCAATAGAGATATTAGAAATTCCAGAAGAAGAGAACAGAGAGAAAAGGGAGAGAAGAAATATATAAAGATTCTATGGTGGCAAACTGACTGGTATTGAATGCAAAAAAATAAATTCTCAGTAAGAAGGAACACAGCTGGATTCCCAAGCAGAATAAATAAAAATAGGGATTTACACCAAAAAACCTTAGTGATTCTGCAGAACATTAGAGAGAAGAATCTTTTTTTAAATGTTTTTATTTATTTCTGAGAGAGAGAGAGAGGCAGCATGAACAGGGGAGGGTCAGAGAGAGAGAGAGGGAGACACAGAATCCGAAGCAGGCTCCAGGGTCTGAGATAGCTGTCAGCACAGGGTTTGACAGGGGGCTCAAACTGCAAGATCATGACATGAGCTAAAGTCGGACACTCAACTGACTGAGCCACCCAGGCGCCCCACAAAGAAAAGAATCTTAAAAGCTACCAGCATAATGACAATCAGCCAGCAGGCTTCTCATTAGGAGCAATTGAAACCAGAAGATAAATAATTACAGCCTCAAAATTCTGAAGGAACATAACTGTCTACTTAGAACACTATAACCCATGGGTGCTGGGTGGCTCAGTCAGCTAAGCATCTGACTCTTAACTTTAGCACAGGTCATGATATCACGGTTCATGGTTTTGGAACCCTCACTGGGCTCTGCATTGACAATGTGGAGCTTGCTTGGGATTCTCTCTCTCTCTCCCTCTCTCTCTGCCCCCTCCCCTGCTTGCTCGCTCTCTCTCAAAATAAATAAACTTTAAAAAATTATTTAAAAATAATTTTAAATTATTTTTAATAATTACTTTAAAATAAATAATAAATTTTTAAAAGAAAAAATTTGCCATCTTACAACCACGATAGTTACAATTAACTGATTCAAGCAAGATCATCAACGGACGCTAAAATCCCTGGATCAAAGATATTTGGAGGACAGGACATTCACAGTCTCAAATTCTGCCCCTACTTCCATCATAATGTATTGCTCAAAGAGGGCAAAGGGCACTTTTACAACGGAGAATCTTGGATGATGCTACCTTAAAAATGATCAAACTTATTACCAATTATGAGAAAAACTGATATCATATGCTTCTTGATATGATGCACTGAGAAGGAAACATCACCCATGTGCTATTCCTGCCCAGAATAGTTAGCCTGAATTTAACCGTGACGAAACCATTGTATAAATCCAAATTGAGGGTCAATCTGCTGCCTGGATTTTCCAAAACTCATGAAAGACAAAAACACAATCTAAAAAATTGGAGAACTATTCCAGAATAAAGGAGATTTTTTAAAAAAGCAAAATAAATACAATGCAAGATCTTACATTGGAATGAGGGAGGGACAGTTATAAAGAATATTTTTGGAAGAATTCTTAGAAGGGTTTTGAATATGAACTCATCTAACAGGCAAATGTTAAATTTCCTGAAAGTGATCATTGCACTGTGCAGCACAAATGTCCTTGTTCTTAAAAGATATCTGAAGTATTTAGGGACGAAGGGTCATTTATGTCAGCAACTAACACACAAGTGTTTTAGAACAAGAAAGGGAGAGATAAACCAAATGTGGAAATAGTTACAAATTGTTCATCTGTATCAGAGTATATGAGCATTCATTGCAACAGTGAACTTTGCTGTACAGTTTTTAAATTTGTCAAAATAAAACCTAGAAGAAAAGAAGCAGTTTCAAAACAAATACAACACCACCTAATGAAATAAAGGATCTAGTCAATGATAGTAAAGGGCTGTTAAAACCAGTAAGTAAAAAGCTGATGGAGGGGAAAAGCTGAAGGGGAACTTTATAATGGATAGATTCAGCTGACAGCAACTGAACCCGCTGATTAATCATGATATTTTAAAAAGAAAAACGAGGGGCGCCTGGGTGGCTTAGTCGGTTAAGCATCCGACTTTCGCTTAGGTCATGATCTCGCGGTTCGTGGGTTCGAGCCCCGCGTCGGGCTCTGTGCTGACTGCCAGCTCGGAGCCTGGAGCCTGTTTCAGTCTGTGACTCCCTCTCTCTCTGACCCTCCCCTGTTCACGCTGTCTCTCTCTCTCCTAGAAATAAATAAAAAACATTAAAAAAAATAAATAAATAAAATAAAAAAGAAAAAGAAAAACGATAAGAAGTTATGTGGTACTGATTTGATGCAATAGTAAGTTCACACCACCTATAAAATATTCTTGCCAAAAAATCAAATCTGAAGCCAAGCAACTCTGGAATCTACCAATTTAAAGGGACAGAGAAACATGTTAAATGATACCACAGGGGTGCTATCAGCAAAATCCAGAAGGAAGGAAATTCCATAGGACAAATGGCCCACGGTTTCTTCAATAAATAAATGGCAAGAAGAAGAAAGAAAGTATAGCCTAGGAGTGCCTGGTTGGCTCAGTTGGTCGAGCGTCAGTCTCTTGATCTCTGCTTAGGTCATGATCTCATCCATGACAGGCTCCGTCCGTGCTGATAGTCCAGAGGCTGCTTGGGATTCTGTCTGTCCTCTGTCTCTGCCCCACCCACCTCTCAAAAATAAAATAAACATTTAAAAAATTTTTAGGAGATTTTCAAAAAGGGGCACCTGGGTGCTCAGTGGGCTGGGCGTCTGACGTAGCTCAGGTTGTGATCTCTTGCAATTCTTGGGTTCGAGCCCTGCATTGGGCTCTGTGCTGATGGCTCAGAGCCTGGGAGACTGCTTTGGATTCTGTGTCTCCCTCTCTTTCTGCTCCTTCCATGCTCATGCTCTGTCTCTCTCTCAAAAACAAATAAATATTTTAAAAAAAGAAATTTTCAAAAATTTAAAAAAGAAAGTATAGCCTATAGAACTGAATATTTGATGAGAGTAAGGAATTATAGTTAATTTTCATTTAAGTGAGATAATGCTATTGCGGTAATACTAAAAGTGACCTTAACTTTTAGAAATGCATGTTAAATTATTTATTAATTTAAATAATAATAATTATTATTAAGCTGAGCTGATGTGAGGTCTGTTTCCAAATAGTTCCGGGAGATAGAAGAAATAAGATCAGCTGTATGTTGATAATTATTGAAACTAGTTGATAGGTATAAGGATCTTTTAAGGGCCATTTGGGTGGCTCAACTGGGTGAGCATCTAACTCTTGATTTTGGCTCAGGCCATGATCTCATGATTCCTGAGTTCAAGCCCCACATCAGGCTCTGTGCTAACAGCAAAGGGATTCTCTCTCTCCCTCTCTCTCTCTCTGCCCCTCCCCCATTGGTGCACGGTGCTCTCTCTCAAAATAAATAAACATTTAAATATACATATGTATATATTTAAACCCTTCAGAATAAACTTTTAACAAATAAGTAAACCCAAGTCACTCCCATATTTTCCCAATATATTCTCCAGAGGAGGCTCTTCAGGGTTAGAAAGAATGGCTGTTCCCTCACAAGTAGTACACAGGTGAGATCAGAGAGAGAATTCCAAGTGGAAGGTAAAACCCCAGGCCGTCATGGGGATCCAAATCTTTTTTCAAGTGGAACGCTGTTTACTTAGGGGGTGAGGGGCTCTGTGTCTTGTGTGTCTTAAACCAGACCGTTCGCTGTTGGGTGGGAGCAACATATTATATCTGTGCAGCTCCCTGCCTCAAACTAGGTTAAGAAATCGGATTTGTAAAGGCTAGTAGGTTGGACCCAAAGCAGAGGAAGGAGGTAAAATTAGATGTCTCTTTTTGCGAGGTTTGGATGAGGTTGAGGTCTGAGATCAGAGGTCTAGGATAGGGCTGGAGTGATGGGTGTGTCACTACGGTGGATGTGCTCTGCTAAGATCTAATAGGCTTCAAGAGCTGACCTTCTGGTCTTCGTGCCTTCATCCTTGGTGCCAGTTCTCTGGGATGGAGACAGAGCTCCTACCCATCTTCCCCCCAACCCCCCTGCTCATCTCCTTCCCACACCATTCTCCTCTCTTCTCTGTCCAGTTCTCTGATCCATTTTCGTTCTCTCCTTCCTCAAGCCCCTTCCTCATCTCCACTCGCCATTTCCTGTCCTCCGCCCTACTAGACACCCCAGTTCAGGGTCCAGGAGAAGGACAGCTTTTATGTGGCTTGTAAAATTCTATTATATCTGTATTCAAAACCTAGCAGCTGAGAAACACTGGTAATAAGCGTGTTATTAAGCGTGTAAATACACTTCCACTCCAAGGCCTCCAAGGGGCAAGGGCCGGATTCTCAGCTTGGGCATCTCCCCTGCTTGTTAAGTCCCTCCCCACCTGGCCTCCACCCCAGACTTGGACCTTGTACCAAGGCCCAGGTCTCCTCCAGTCTCCAACCACCACCGTCCTGCAAAACCCAGACTCTTGGAGAAAGGGGGCGGGGGAAGGGGCCGAAGAAAAAAAACATTAGGAAAAAAACTCCCACCCAGAGAGCATTCTTTCTGCAGCACTCAGGAAAAAGGATGTCTCACAGGGGACGGGAAGGCGAAATTTTTTCACATCCAAATGGATTGCAATTTCCCTCCATTTAGCACCTGAAGGTAATTAGCTCGAAGAGACTGCCGAGTGCGAAACACGTTCACGGAACATTAACTCTCACACATTCTCCAGTTGCAGGGAATTAATAGGAAAGATTAAAGTTTAAAGAGAGCAAAATGCCATTACCTCGCCAGCCACCTCTCTCCGCGGCAGTATCCAGCCCCCGAAAACCTTCGGCCAGTGCTTGGGCCGGGGCTCGGGTCTCAGCCTCCAGCCTGGCTGGCTGGGACAACTGGGTGTGCCCCCACAAAGAGGGCTAGCATGTGCTGATGTGCACACACGTGTGCAGAACAGGGCAGCTCTGACCCTTCACGAGGCCAGTGCAGCCCCCCTCCCATCACCAAGAAGTTTGGGGTGGACAGGGCAGGTGTGTTCTCATAGGCTGACTCCTGGCATTGGTGTATATGGTGGCCCTGGGCGGGAGTGGAGCGTGGCGGGGGGGATACTAGGAGGGGTTATTAGCTTGGGTGTGCCCTGTGATTTTGGTGCAGAGGGAGAGATCCGGGAGCCTTGTCGGCAACTGAGAAATGGAGGGTGTCAGTCCCACCTTGGGTGTGTACAGAGGCACTGGGTGAAGTGATGGAGAGGGTTGCTTCTACTCTCATGCGGCGGGCAGGTGCCACGAACATCCGTGTGCACACATATGCAGACTCCCGCGACCACACACAGACGGCCTTTGTCACTCTGCTTTTTTCAAAGTTTATGTAGGCTTCAAATTGGAAAGGTTTCTGTGTTGCTTCAGTATTTTTGGAAAAGATGAAAGACAGAGAGGGAGACAGAGAGAGAGAGAGTGGGGGAGAGAGAGAGTGAGGGAGAGAGAGGGGCAGAGGCAGGCAGGAGAGAGAGAGAGCGCGAGATGAAATTGAGACATGGAAGAATTTATTGCCCAGAAAATTCCATTCTGCTATCTGATTCAAAAAGTCCAGTCCCCCCAGCTTCGGAAAATCTATTTTCCACATTTTAATACCCTGCAGAACAGTCCTCATAACTCATCCGAGTGTGTTAAGCACAGTTTTATTAGATCTGAAACAAATTTTGGTGGGGAGATACTATAGGTCATTAACCATGGAGTAATTTTATCCTTGTTTCCCTAATGATGCCATAATGGCGAGCGAATTTCTTAACTAAAGACCAAAGAACATTTTGAAGGTCAGTTTCATCTGTGAGCTCCTTCAAGCGCTTCTCAGAGAAGATTGGAAAACTCGCCGATTTTTTGAAGAGTCATTAATAATGTGAAAGCTGAAAGCACCCTCCATTTGCGTTCCTGCTTTTTACCTTTTAATTTTATATCGTCCCCGCTCAGAGCCCCGCTCCCACTCCCTCACCCTCCTCTGGACCTCCCGCCTGCCTACCCACCCCACGCAGGGAACAAGGCTGCCCCGTACCAGGTACCAGTCTCGCTGTGAGGGCAGACGGGGGCTGCAGGAGGGGAGGAAGAAGAGCTAGAGAGGCCAGGGCCCCACTGAGATGGGGGTCTTTGCTAAAGTCCAAGAACGTGGTGCACTGCATGAGGGTATTGTTATAGGCATGATACACATGTGCGTGTGTGCGTGTGTGCAAATGTGCAGTGCAGGGGACTGGGGTCTCTGGATCGCATGCTGGCTGTGCACACACATGCTAGGGACCAATGGGGACTTCGTAGTCTCTATAGGTGGGTGCCCCCTGTTGGAAGCAGGTGGGGAAAAGGAACTGAAAACCACCATGGGTCCAGTGGCTTGGGCAGTGGGTCAGTTAGGGGACTTGTGGTATCTCCCAACAGAGAAGGACACCACGTGGAATGCGTGAAACGATTTACAGTGCGTTGTGAGCCCTGATGACACATGTGTGCACACGAGCGTGTATGTCCTGGGGGTGGCGAGATCATCAAGACAAGAGCCCCCAGGACCCTCTCCACTGGCAAATATTTAGACACTTGAAACAGTGACCACTGTCTGTCCATCCCTCACTCCTCGGACCACTCACTCCTTGCTCCCCAGGCCAGGAGCCCTGCATTTGCCCACTTCACTTGCCTCCTGATCTCCAGTTCCTGACTCCGTGGACCCCACCCCCACCCAGTTCCATCCCTTCCCCTGAACCCTCCTCCCCCTAGCTTCTCACCTATCTGATGGCTATCATTACAGGGTGCCCAGCCAGGAGCTGGGGTGGGACAGCGTCTCTGTGTGTGTGCAGGTTTGGGGAGGAGGGGGCGGTGTGGTGACACTCCATGCTCCCAGATGTGGTGGCAGCGATAATTCCAATTTTATGCCTTTGTTATGGCTTTAATCACTTTCTTTATGCGTTTTGTTCCAGCGATCAGGGAGAGACACCTGATAGGCAAAGAGGATACCAGGGGAACCATTTTTATTTGGAATGTGGTGAGAAGTCTAATTAGAATCTGAATTCTGCTGAGCCTTGAAATGGCCAGCACTTTATCCTGATCGCCTTAGATATTGTTTCGAGTCAATCATCTGTCATGGTGCGGCAGGAGAGCCTCTCCCTTCACACCGCACCCCTCCCGCCACGGGGCCAGCCCGGGCACACTGGGGGAGGGGAGGCTCAATCTTCCGCCCTCATAGAGATTTGTGCCTCCTTCTGGGGAGGGGTGCTGTTTGGTATCACCAACCCTCCCCTGGTGAGGGCTGTCTTTGCTGGGTGCTGAATTTGAGCTCATGGAGGGGGGGAAGGGGCTGCAGGAAGAGGGGCCTGAGGGGCCTGTGTTAGAATTAGGAAATACTGAGGTGAGGCCAAGCTAGTCTGGGGCACCTCCTAAGTGCCCTCAGCACTAACCACCCTACTTCCTAGCAATGGCTCACAGCGACTCTCCTCTCCTTACTGTCCCCTAGACATATTGTATCTCTGCCACCTGCTCACCATCCCTCAAACTCACTGCTCCCATTGCCAACCCCTCCCTGACCAACGCTTGCCACACATTCAGCTCCTGTTCTCTGACTTTCCTCCCTCCAGTCCTGCCGCGGACCACCACTCCGGCTTGTTCTGCCATCTGTCAAGTCCCTGGACTAGTTCCACCTCCTCTGGAAAGCCTTCCCTGACTACCTGAACCCACACAGGTGAGCTCCTTGAGAGGTGGACAATTACAACACAGGCCCCCGTCTGGCGATGGCCATGCTGACTGAAGACACTCCTCCCACAGGACCTCGATCCATTTATCTTTCTCCTGCCTTCAGATGACTTCCAGTTGTCCTCTCTCTTTTTCTAAACTGTTTTGGTCTCCGTGTGTGTATGTGTGTGTGTGTGTGTCCTAAATCTGCTGAAAGTCCCAAAGTCTGACCATTTCTTCCCTGTATCCTGCCTTTTCCACTAACTATAAGCACACAGGACCAGGCACAGAGTGGGGAGCTGTGCATTGCCTCCAGATGTCACAGAGTCACGGAAGCTTTTTGCTTCCTGCTTCCCCTTATACATACCCCTCAATACACACCTACTATGTGACAGATGTGGGCATTGTTGGGGGGATGATTTAGTAACCAAAGGAAGTGCCATTTCTGGCAGGAAAGTGGAGCATGTGCTTTATGAATAATGTCTCCATGGGAGATGGCCTGGATGACTCCTTGGAGGGGCAGGGACCCACATATGGTCAATGTGGGTCCTTTTTAGATGGTTGGGGGCACTCAGTGGCCCTCTAGCCAGTTAGTGTGCCCCATAAAGCAGAATGTCCTCATTGATGTCAATATCACTGAGCCTCCTTGATGGTCACTGCCCTCTCGAGATTATCTATGTAGCCAGGGTACCTTATGTATGGTCCAAGGGGCAGTGTGACCAGATGCCGCCATAGAAAAATACAGACTCAGAGGGTCCCTAGGATACCCTTCTCAACCTGCTCACTTCCCCATCCCTATCTGGACCCAACCTCAAATGCAATCCTGACTCATTTTATTCCAGGATGGTCTCTTTCCCTCCTTGCACCTCAGTTTTTCCTGGTCCCTGAGCTGTGGGCAAGGAGTGGGGATGACACTAGCCATCATCTAGCAAATCGTGGAGCTTGTGAGAGGATGGTTCTCTGGAGTATATTGCAAGGACTCTATTCCTTTCTCCCTCCCAGCAGCCCCTATCCAGAGGCATGGCTGTATTGATACCACACTGATGGATGGAGAGTGAAGAGATATAGGGAGATGGAGAGGGAATCCATAACCAGCGGTCTTCATTTATAGAGGAAGGCAGGACAGTGGCTGGAGGGACTTAGGAGCTAGCTTCCTAGTAGGAAAGTGCAATCTGCCATTAATGTTCAGATACAAATTAACATTGCACAGGTGCACACACACGTGCAAGTATATGATGGAGAGTCAGTAGATGAGGGGCTCAGGTCCCTGTAGGGAAGAGGCAGAACCCTAACACACTAGGTCTGCCCATATAGAAGGGTGGGAGTTCAAGGGTGGCTCATTCTCCAACTGCTGTTTCCCCATCTAGACAGACAGTGGGGGGATGGAGCTCCCGGTCCAGGGAGCACATGTGCTGGGTGGAGGTGACAGGCGGGAGGACGGAGATGCCAGGGCTGCTAAAGGCCTAGTTTCTTCCCATCTCAGACACCCTCAAGGCACTGTCCTCTCTCTACATCCAGAGCTTGGCTGCAGCGGGGGTAGATGAAAGGGAGGAGAAACTGTTGGATAAAAAGAAATTCAAAAAAAAAAAGTAAGTGAAATATTCAAACTGGAAAGTGATATTATAGAAACTGCAGCCCACGGCTCAGTGCATTCAAATTTATTCAAACTCGGCGCCTGACAGTGATGGATGCAGCAGCTTTTCCCACAATATGGAGAAGGCGCGGGGGCATTTAGGACTGCGGGTCCCCTCCGGGAGGGTGGGGGCCCACACCACCTCCCATGCTTTGCTCCTCCTAAATGGGAAATGAGGTTCTGGGTCCTGTCCCCTCTACTTCCTAAACCCCACAGTTCTGGGGATGCTGGGGTACCTGGGCATCACTGGCCCAGGTTCCGGGGTATGGCCCAAGATAGAGGTAGCCAGCTGTAGAACAGGGTGATCTCCAATGCCAAGGAAGAGGGTGGTCAAGCCTGTCCAAGGAATGACCAGATGAGGGTGTCACCTACATCAAAAAGAAGAGCACGGCTGTGTGGTTTGTAGCCAAATAAACAGCATGTACCTAATAAGCCCCCAAGTATGCTGAGATCTGAGGGTCTCAGGAATCCCAAGTCAGGGAACATTCAGTCCCATAGGTTCCCACTTTCTTCCCATTGATTCCCACCTTTGCTCCATCCAGGAAAGGGACAAGAAGGCCTCTGGGGAGACCTCAAGTCTGGAGGTGTGGTGTGAGCAGGAGGCAGCTGATGGGGTACCCTGCATGCTATGCCCTGGCGTAGCCCCTGCACCCATGAGCACCCTCCCACCTCACTTTTCCCCCTACAAGGTTGCTCCTGGCCTCTCACCCATCCTACTAACCACCAGGTCCCATTTCTGATTGTCAGGCCCCATCCCACAGGAAGCCTTGGAATTCCAGTCAGGCGGGAAAACTCACCCATCTCTTGGCTGCCTTGTCCACTGCACTCTCCCGCCTCCCGCCCCCCAGTGTCTCTAACCCTCCTTTTCTGTCTCTTTCATCCCCAACTATCTCCCCCAAATGTAGCCGCAGTGCAAAGCTCAAACTCCAGCTCCCCACTGTCTCTCAGGAGGTCTCAGCCACTCTGCTGTCTCCCCCCCCCCCCCAAGCAGGCAATGGGAGCACTGATCTCTAACTCCCAAGCTTCTCTTGAGATCCAAGCCCACAACCCAGGCAGCACAAAGCTCATACTTGAAAAGCAGACTCGCACGCCTCTCCTAAAGCCAGTAGCCCTGTTGCCCACCTGCTTCCCCTCACAGAAGCCTCTAGTCCTCAGCCTTCCTCATCTCTGCTCTCAATTAGGGTACAAATTCAGAGATATCTCCTGATCTTTGGTACCCATCTTTGCCTCGCCATCACCACTATCTCCAGGAAGGCCCTTATCACAGCTCTCCCAGGCCTCTTCACTTCAACCAACAAACCCTGTTGAGCGCCAGCCATGCACCAAGTCTCCAAGTGTGGCTTCTTTCCCCCAGCAGGGCTCTCTGCCTCTGAGCTCCGTGTCTCCAATTGTTCTACACACTGCTGCCAGATTCATTTCCTAAAGCACAGCTCTGATGGTACCACTCCCCTGTTCAAAAACCTTCAATGGCTCCCCACTGCATACTAAATAAAGTACAAACTCCTGACTCCGATATTCATGGCCCTTTGTGACCTGGCCCCTTCCTATCCCTGTCTCCAAAACTTCCCATTATCTCCTTCATGCTTATACTTGCCAGCCAAATTGGACTTTGAGTGGTTTCCCTGCACACTCCCCACCTAGAAACTTCCCACCTCTGTGCGCTGGCCCATGCTCTTCTGCCTGTGATGCTGTTCTTCTGGAATGGCATCACTGCCCAACACCGAGCTCCTCTCTGTCCATCAATATGCTAATCTTCTGCAAGACCTGATTCAAGTAAGGCCATCTTCTGAATACTCCTTGATAAAATGCTTAGTAAGGTGCCTGCTGGTTTTGTCATTACTGTTGTTGTTGTTGTTGTTGTTGTTGTTATTCACTACCACCACCAGCAGTTGTTTCTCTTCCCTGTGAACCTTCTAGTCCTCTATGGCTTTCTTGGCTCCTAGAATAATTTTCCCAATAGTCATGACAAGTATGTTTGCCCTACAGCTGTCCTGGACTCTAAACTCTTGAGAGCCAGGACTAAGTAGTGTTCATTTGAATCGTCCTCAGCCCCTGGCCCAGGAGACTCAGTAAACGCCTGTTGAATAAATAAATGAATGAGTAAATGAATGATGGAATGAATGAACCAACAGGGAAAAACTGGCTCGGACATAGCTATGATACACAGACTTGGCTCTTCTGAGCCTCCATTTCCGGGCAATGACCACCTAAGAATTCCCTGTCATTACTCCTGGCCCTCCTGACATGTGTCCAGGTGAGCTGGGACATGCGTGTGCAGGTTATATGACAGGTATGTCATCCCTCCAGAGCAAGAGGGGAGTGTGGCAGAGTTCAGCCTTCCCAACTCATCAATCAAAGGGCACTTACTGACAGATAGCTCTTGAGAGCTGGCTCCGGGCTCTGCTGGGGTTAAGGGGGGAGAGGATGAGTGGGGGATGAGGCCTGCCCTCTGGAGGTTTACAGTCTAGTTGCTCCTTCACTCTTCCTGTGATTTTCAGACCACAGGAAGTCAAATGGCTCCACCAGGGACTGCGGACAGGGACGTCATGCTGATGGGTGGAGTGAGCCCTTTCCTCCATGCTGCCCCGAAATGCTACTTATTCCAGAAGTGGCTCTTTTACCCTCTTGGTTTATATCTTAGTGCCCCCTCAGGACTGTAGCTCCTCTGGGAAGGTCTGTTCCTTCTGCAGGATTCTCCGCTACAGAACCCAGAACCACACAGCTTGAAGCTGCTGAATGGATGGGTGGATGGGTGCTGTGAATAGTTGACAAAATAAACGAGTAAATGAGCAACTAACTAAACACATGGATGAACAAAGTGCTGGGCAGATTGGCACAAATCCAGAGTCGGCATTCACTGAGCATCTACTATGTAACCAGGCAGTGCTAAATCCTTCACCTGCATTGACTCATTTCATCTTCCCTTCAGCCCTTGGGGTAGGATCTATCAGGACCCTGCAAGGGAGAGGGAACTGCGGCTCAGGGGAGTGAAATAACTGTGAGAGGCCAGCCTTGCAGAAAGAACCTTGGTCCCCTGCCCTAAACTCTTTCTGGCGGGGGGGGGGGGGGGGGGGGGGGGTGGTCATGTGCTCCCTCCCCAGACCACAAGCCCTTGGCGAAGGGGCGGTGAGACTAAGCTCCTGGGGGAGGCTCACAGGTGGTAGGGGGTATTGTGAGGTCTCCGTCAGCACGTGCTGATGGGGGTGGCGGGGGAAGGGGGGACTCTGGGCTCCATGTTTTCTTTCCGTCCTCCTTGGGAATTAGGCGCAGCTCAGTAGAGGCACAACTGAGGAGCCTCTGTCTCCCAAAAGGCGGCTTCCCAGCCCCCCTTCACCCACCTCCATCGCAGAGAGGGAGCGACAGCCTCTCCCGAGAGGTCCCCGGCGCTGGGGGGCGCCCCATCCCGCCGGCCCCCGCCCTGGCGGCGGGTCCCTCCCCTCGCGGCCTGATACAAACAAGCGCGCTAAACTCTGGGAGATTTACAGCGGGCGGCTGGGCGGCGCGGGCCCCCGGCCGCCGGTGAGATATCTCCAAACAGCGCACTAACCACTTTCCATTTTATACCTCACCAGCTTTATAGCATCTTAAGGATTTCTGTGCACGGCTGGCTTCCCGCCCAGGGAAAAAACCCAGCCTTGTAAATAAATACTAAATATATATGAACAGAGACGACAGCGAGAGCCGCGGAGGAGGGGGAGGGGCGGGGGTGCCGCAGGGTGGGGGTGGGGGTGGCGGCCTCGGGCCGGCGACCGACGGGGAGGAGGGGGGCAGGGACGTATTGGGGTGTCCGAGACAAAGGCGACAGGGAAAAATCAGTTGACAGGCAAAGTGAGGGAAACTGAGACAGCGCCAGAGAGGGAGGCAGAGAGTAATCGAAAGATGGAGGCTGGCTGGAAGTGCTCCAGCGTGTGTGTGTGTGTGTGTGTGTGTGTGTGTGTGTGTGTAGGGAGGACTCCCTTAAATTAAAGCCTATGGAGAGAGAGAGGGCTCTTCCAACCCTGTCTCCCCTCTTTCCCACAATTTCTGAGGGGATTGGGGCTCAGGGATGGGATTACCATCCGTGTGTGTGTGTGTGTGTGTGTGTGTGTGTGTGTGTGTGAGACAGGATTATGTCACGATGTGCTCCAAGGAAAGAGTTTATGGTTGTATGTGTGAACCCATGTATGTGCAAATGTGTGTTTGGGGTGTTTGGGGTGGGTAGGGCTGTGCCCTGCAAGCACTGGACTTTTGGGGGGAAAGGATTCCTGTGGTGTGGTCAGGGGACAAATCAGGTTTAGGACATGTGGGAGGCGGTGAGGAGACAGGTGAGTTGGAAGAATGCGTGCAGCTTTGAGGTTGAGTTGAGGGCTGAGCAAGGCATATGTGATCAAATGTGTTTGGGTGTCTTGGGGTGTGTGGGGACCTGCGGGGAGATGAGTAGTGAGCTCAGATAGGCCATGATGGACCTTCAAAGGAGCATGGCGTGTGTTGTGTCTGGAAGCAGGTATCCACTTGTGTGTTGGGGTCTGTCAGGGGTGAGCTTTGACCTGCTACCAGGTGGTTACATCACCTCTCCCTCATCCTCCCTCATCCTCCCTCTCTGAGTCTTTCTAGAGGCTCTGGGACCTTCTCGGCAATGGCCACCAAGGAGAGGGTCCCCTGTGCTGACTGAAGCCCCATTCTACCCCAGCCCCCAGCTCTGAGGTCTCTGGACAGGAGCCAGATTCGAATTGGGGAGCAGGAGGGAACATCCTCTCCCCTCTCAGGGGACCCAGCGATCCCTTTTTGTTCCCCCCCTTGTCTTCGATATTAAGTATTCAAACCTCATTTACATCCTTATTTTTCAATTTGCTGCCACAGTAGTTTAATTTATTCGATATAATTTCTTTTTCTGAGGGGACATTAATCATTGCCCTGTGCTTTTGGGCGCCTGTGGGATCTCTGCGTGTGTATGTGTGTGTGCGCATACGCATGGGGGGGCTCTGTGTGTGAGTGTGCATCTGCATCCATGTGTATCTGTGCTTGCTCACACTTGTGTCTGTGTGTGAGTAAGGTGCAACTTTGTCTGTCGTTTGGGTGTGAAAGAGAGTGTGGGTCTTTGTGAGAGGGTTTTGAGTGTGAGAGGGTCTGGGTGGGGAAGGGGTGTGGGAGCGTGGCGTGAGGGTGCTACACTGATCAGGCCCTCTTCCGCCTGGTCCTTCCTAGGATGTCAGCAAGAAGGGGAGGTGGGGCACACTCGAGGTGGGGTTCTTCCAGTACCCCCTGCCAGCTTTCCTTTCTTGAGAGTGTGCCCTGGACAGCTGCAGCTGGAAATGTTCTAGAATCCCTGGTCTCTCAAGAAAGAGAGCTAGGAGAGGTGGAAACACACACAGATAGGAAGAGACAGACAGACAAGGCCGGCCATGGCAGGGGAGGAAAGAAAGAGGGGGAAAGAAACATGGAGAATGATGGAGAGAGGCGCAGGAGAGAGGGAGAAGTGAGCAAGCTGGCAGCGTCTCAGCCCATAAAGTCCCTGGAATGGGAGGAAGGGGCGCGAGACTCCCGCCTCAGCTCAGGCCCAGTCATGGCTCAGTGCAGAGTGATGGGGGCGGGGGGGGGGGGGGGGGGGGGGGGGGGGGGGGGGGGGGGAGTGGGGGCGGCGGGAGGGCTGGTTGCTTCCAGGAGCTGAGATGAGTGGAGTGGCTTGGGGGAGGCTTGTTCGGAGAAAAGAGGCAAGAGGAAGGGGTAAGGGAGAGGGGGGAAGAGAGAAAACCCCTCTTGGTGATATAACTCAGGGGAATGAGGCCAAGGAACATTTTCAGTGTTGTTCAAGGGATAAGAGGAAGGAAGCTCTCAGATGCTAGCTCCCCTCTCCACCCACAGAGCATCTGGACAAATTCATGGCTTCCAAACCTTCTTTTGGTCCCTAGCCCCTGAACCCCTCAGTTTTCCTTCTCTGGCACGTTTTTGGAACTACCAGGAACTAATGGTAAGGTCACCATGACATCTCATTTAATCTTCATAACAATTCGAGGTAAGAGTCGGTCTCCCCACTTCTGAGAGGAAGAAAGGAGAGGTCAGTCACGAGGAGGTCCAGCGCCAGGATTTATGTGACATCTGCCTAAGGGCACATGCTGAGATCCCCTACTCCCTTGGCTGCCTCCTAGGGTCGTGTCCACCCCAAACCTTCCTTCCTCATCACTACCCAAGTACAACACACACACAAAACAAGATCTGGGACCCAAGGGTAAAGGGAGTGGCCTTTTCGGGGCAGGAGTCAGGAGGCTGGGGGTGACCTCCTACTGCAGCCTTCTCCCAGCTACCTCCGACTGAGAGGACGATGAGGCCCAGGATCTGAGTGCTGCCAGGGCTCCTATGGACCCTGTCTTTCCTCTCATCCAGAGGTCAGAGGCCTGCTAAAGACCCCTTCCGGAAGGTGGTGGCCAAAACCCACTTATACTTGGACTGGCTTACTGACTGCTTGGGGCCTGGGGTCTCCACGCAAGACCAGTTTCAAACAGCTATGACCTGCCCATTTTGCCTTACCCAGGTAGCGCCCCAAGACTCAGGGTTTAGGGAGAGGAGCTTCTTTCTCTGAAATTCTAAACATGAAATTTTGAAAAATGGTCTGAAATTGGACTTCATGGGACCTCAGCATTTGAGCTTCCAGGTACCTGACCATCTTGAGGTCTATAGATTTAAAAACTCTAATACCAAATACCTGTGATCTGAATGTCCCCAACAACCAGGTATTTGAGAGCATAAGTGGGACACCTAAGGCTGATGATGAGTGTCTAGGTGGGAAATCCTAGACGGCAGAGTCCGCATCATTCCAGCCTCAGACCTTCATTCCCGCCTGCACCTTCCTTGCACTCTCCCCCAACCCAGAGAGGCCATTCTTCGATCCTCACCCTCAGGAGTCTGGCTCAGGCCTCACACCGATGCCCCCGTGCAGAGATGTCACACAGAAACCATCACCCACTCGGGTCAGTGATAACTGGGTGACGAGACAGGGGGTCCCTGGGCGTGCGGGGAGGGGGCAAGGGGACAGGCCTGGGGCCGAGGAGAAGGTAGCGCGTTCATTTGAATAATGGGCAAAATCAAATTAATTCTACATTAAATAGTTGTGAATAAAGGGTTGAAGTCAGCAGTTTCAAACTTGTTTTCCTTAATTACTTTCCGTGTTTAATGTCATTAAGAAGATTAAAAATTCATTAACAAGAGTACTAAAGTGGCAAATCAGGAAAGCGATCACTCCAGGTTAGAAACTCCGCTGAGGCCGCACAGCGAGCCTTCTGCAAGGGGCATGGGTGGGGGTGGGGGCCGAGAGGGTTGGAGACAGATAGGCACTCACGCACTTACACACTGATACACAACAGCACCATAAACACACATCCATAATATCGGTGGGCGTCCACACATCCACACACATGCTCAGACATTTTCCACTCATCCATACCCGGGACTTCTGTGATTGTGGGGGGACAGTGTATTGGGGTCTGTAGCTAATAAGGTCACAACTTCATAAATCCCTCTCCTAAGAAGGAGAATTAAAGATCAAACTTTCCTGACAGGCAGTACAAGGTCATAAGAATCAATGTCAGCTCAGTGGTGTCCGAGTTCACTTTCCTGTCTCCTGGTCTTGTCTGTCTGTCCCTGTCCCCTCCCTTTGCCTTCCCTCCCCTTCCCGCACTAAAGGGCTCTCTCAGGGCAAACCTGATCAGTTTCCTGGGAGGAGCTGCTGACTTTGAAGCTTAATTATCCTGGAAAAGGATCCCTTTTGTCTCCTTAGCTTGTTGGGGAGTGGGGAGGAGTCATGTTTCCTCTGGGAGAAGGAGCAGGGAGACAAAGGGTACCATGGGTGGGGAGAGGAGAAGGCAGAAACAGCTGGGGAAGTGGTACCCAAGTGTTCTGGTCTTCAGAGTGGACTGTGACTCAATCACCCACCGTAACCTCACCCTCTCACCCTGCCTTTTCACCCATCATGTTAGCTGAATCCCTTCCTCCCCAGTACCAGACTTTACCGCCTTCAGCACGAAAGGACCTTCCTTGAGTCAGGGCAATGTTCCCTGCAGCTATCACAATCTCTCTGACTGCATTTCTATTTTTTCTCTCTGCCCCAAACTCAGGACCAAGTCCTGAATCCAAGGCCTTGGGTGCACCTGTGCCTTTGTGGCTATGTTATGTGTCTGATGGCTGTGTTGGTAATTGTGTGTGTGAGTGTGTGTTGCCTGGTTACATGAGGAGAACCATAATCTCAGCTGGAGAACTCCATATTAATCATAAACAAGGGGCGCCCAGGTGGCTCAGTCGGTTGAGCATCCGACTTCGGCTCAGGTTATGATCTCATGGTTCCTGAGTTCAAGTCCCACATCAGGCTCTGTGCTGACAGCCAGCTCAGAGCCTGGATCCTGTTTCAGATTCTGTATCTCCCTCTCTCTGACCCTCCCCTGCTCATGCTCTCTCTCTCTCTCTCTCTCTCTCTCGGAAATAAATAAAACATTTTAAAATTATAAACAAGTGCAACTGGGCATCCTGTGAGATTCTAATGGAATGAATTCCCTCTCATTTTATAGGTAGGAGAGCCAGACTCTGGGAAGATGAAGATCTCCTCAAGAGAAATGAAAACATGGGCCCACACAAACACTTGTACAACAATGGTCAGAGCAGTATTTTTCATAATGGCCAAAAGGTGGAAATAACCCAAATGTCCATCAACTGGTGAATA
Source organism: Hyaena hyaena (assembly GCF_003009895.1). Classification (NCBI taxonomy): domain Eukaryota; kingdom Metazoa; phylum Chordata; class Mammalia; order Carnivora; family Hyaenidae; genus Hyaena; species Hyaena hyaena. Next base: position 1,017,675 of record NW_024080965.1, on the reverse strand, counting down.
CATAAATAAAATGTAGTATATCCATACAATGGGATATTATTTGGTCATGAAAAATAATGAAGTACTGATCTATGTTACACATGGATGAATATTGAAGACTATGTTAAGTAAAAGAAGCCAATCACACACACAAAAACATGCATTCTTTTAGTCCCTTTACATGACATGTCCAGAATCAGCAAATATACAGAAAAAGAAAATAGATTAAGAGTTGCTTTTAGGGCTGGGGGTGGGGAGTATTTGGGGAAGAGGAGAGACTGCCAGTGGGTATGGGATTGGGGGGGTTGGGGGGAGATGGTTCATGTCCTAAAATGTCTTACAGTGACAGGTGCCTGGGTTGATTAAGTGTCTGACTTCAGCTCAAGTCATGATCTCAAGGTTTCATGGGTTTGAGCCCCATGTTGGGCTCTGCACTCACAGTGCAGAACCGGCTTCAGATCCTGTTTCCCTCTCTCTTTGCCCCTCTTCTCTCTCTCTCTCTCTCTCTGTCTCAAAAATAAATAAACATTTAAAAGTTTTAAATGTCTTTCAGTGATGGTTGCAAGACCCTGTAGATCCACTAAAAACCATTGACTTGAACACTTTAAATACATGAATTACATGGTATGAGAATTATATCTTGTTAAAGCTGTTATTTTTAAAAAGTAACATGACTTGCTGAGGGTCTCCCAGCAACTGGAAGGTGGCACTGGTACTAGAATGGGGTCTCTTGACCCTAAGCTCAGTGTTCCTTCCACAAGCCCTAAAATGCCTCAAAAATCTTGCCATAGAGGCTCAAAGGCCAAATCCTATATGTGTGGTGGTGTCCACATAACATCTCGGCGTTTCTATGGGATTGTCTTGTTAAGATTTGTGGTCTCACAACTGTGTGTGTCTCAGCAAGCATGGCCCTGCCCATCTGCACGTAGGCCCATGGATCTCTCGATTGTGGGTGTTATCTGTGCCCATGAACTTCTGCTCACCAGCGCACTGTGTCTCTGTGTGTTTGCATTTGTAGGTGTATCAGGTTGAGCCCAGGCCTCTGAATGTCAGTGCATATGTCTGGGCCCACGAAGCCATGGGACTTCATGGGAGTCTGTGTTCATGTGTCCTTGCATGGCAGTGTTTCCACCTGTGTGATGCATCTCAGTGGGTGCCCATGGATTTCTTAACATGTCAGCTTATGAGTCGGGGTTCATATGCCTTCACCTCTGGGTTTCTGCCTATGATATGTGTTCATGTGTCAGTGCACCTCTACACATGTCCGTCTTCATGTTGGAATTCTGGTGTTCATACAGGTCCATCTGTGGGAGCTTGCATCTATGTGGCAGGGGCCCATAGGCCTGTCCATCTGAGTCTGTGTGTCTGAACCCCTCCTGCAGGCACAGCCCCAGAAGGCGCCTGTCTCCCCACCCCCGCCTCTGACAGCCGTGGAGAGAGCTACATAGTAAATTCATGGCCGCCCGGCTGGGAAACAGGCGGCTGCAATGGAAAGGAAGCATGGATTTGCATATTGAATTAAAATTAAGAGCTAATTATGCAAATAAATTATGACATTTGGCAGGAGAATTTGCTTCAAGATCATTTATTACGTTCTTTTTATAACAGTGTGAGCATTTAACGGTCAAAGACAATATTTTAAGGGAAAATTAACGCAAGATTATTAACCTAAAAACAATTCCACATTAATGAGATGGTGAGCTGGTCCCCCCCACACACCTGGGCAGGTCTACGCCTAGACTGAGAAGGCCTCTTTCTCCTCCTCTCCTTCCTTCTCCCAGTCCACAGGGGTGCAGGTGGCAGGGTGCTGGGAAGAGGTGAGTGTGCCTGGGTTTGTATTTCTCGATGGGGAGGTCTTGCTGAGCTGAAGCTCCCACCTAAGATCAGAGCTCTGGGCTACATTGAGGAGGCCACACAGAGGATGAGCTCAGCCCCCCTTCCAAACACACTTAGGCATGAAAAAACATGATCTTGGCCTTGGGAAGCCCCCATTCTAAGGAGGAAGACAGAGCCCCACCCTGTCTTCTGTAAATGCCAGTTGGATGGGACCTGGAAAGTAGGGGTGAAACAGTGTGGTTGTACCCTACCTTGTCCAGCCCCCTCTCCCTCTTCCCAGGTTCCCGGGTGTCCTCCAGGCTCTCAGTGCTCCAGAGCTCTGAGTTCTACATCCTTCCAGTTCCCATTGTCTCGATTTTCCCTACAACCTTAATCTGTCAGCCTAGCTTTCCTTTTTGGGAAGAGGCAAGGAGAGGGAGGTTCTAATCTGAGTTTCCCTGGGATTCCCTAATACATCCTACACCAAGTGGAGAGTAAGCCCCAAAAGAAGCAGTGGGTGATGGCATATATGGACCCCAATTTTCTCTTTGGCGATGTGTATGTTTGTGTGTGTGTGTGTGTGTGTGTGTGTGTACATGTGCGTGTATGACATCTACTCTGCCTGATCCCTGTGCTAGCTCTGTGGTGTGCAGACTCTCAGGGCAGATCTTTGTCTGCAGTGTGGGCCCATGGAAGGAAGCCCAAGGTCTTCCCATGGTCTACTCTGCTGGGTAAAAGCGTTCGGTTTCCAGAAGGCCCCTGTTCTGATGCAAACACGCTCCACAGGAGGCACGATGATATTACCTGCCATCGCGTATGTGGTTCTTCCTACAGTGGCCATAGGAAGAGGCAGCCATTCCTCATACTAGGCTATACATACCTCCAGGCCCAGCATTTCCTTTGGGGTTGTGCAAAACTCCTTTGAGACAGGGGCCATGTATCGCTGGGACAGAGCAGGGTGGCAGAAAAGACTGTGGCTTCGGACTTAGAAGACCTGAGGTCATCTCCTTTGCCGTTTACTGGCAAATCCCCTCTCCCGCCCCAAGCTGGGTGTCCACCCTTCTCCATCCTGTTGTGGACTTGGGAAGTTGGCCTGCAATCTGCATCAACAGGCTCCCTTAGGTTTGACCAAAAGGGGGCGCCAGCGAGAGATGAGTGGGAGTTGGAGTTTACTCCTTGACTCCCTTCTGTGCTGACTGCTGCCGCCAGGAGCTGCCTCTCCCTGCGGAGACCCCAGCTTTCCACACAGCTCTCCCTCCTGGTTCTGGTCACCTGGGTGGGTCATGGCTTCCCGCTGTTACTGGCTTTGGGATGCTGCACAATTACTTGTACTTTTTCTAATCCTTGCCCATACCTTTGTAAATAGTTGTTTTATTAAACTCTCCTCAGATGACCCTACAGAGTATACTTCTTACGTTTCCTGTTGAAACTCTGGCTGGGACATTCCCAGAGCCCCTCAGTCTCCTCATCTGTAAAACAGGGATGGTAATATACAGCTCACAAATTACTAGTACACATCCAGGGAGATTGTGTGTATCAAGGGGCTTTGTAATTTATAGATTCCAAATCCAAACGCCTGTTTCCAGGTAGAAACTAGACCGAGAATTAGGCTGATGTCAAAATCATCTCTGCTGTGAAGATTTTGGGTGCCTTTGGATAACTCACTTTGCCTCTCAGGGCCTGATTTCTCATTGATAACACGCGAGGGCTGAACTCCTGACTTTAAGGTACAGTTGTAGAAAGTAGTGATTCTATGTTCATTTTGCTTTTGAGAAAAAAGAGGTCAGGTGACATGCCCAAGGTCACACAGCAGGTTCATGGCCATCTACCTGAGAATCTATCTGGGGCGTAGAAGCCTAGGATTGTTGGAACTTGGAGACCTGATGGAGCAGACAGGCCTGGCCAGAGGAGCAGAGGGCTGGAGGCCTGTCCCCACGTCAGAGTGGCTCACTCTGTCTCAGCAGGCAGGGTGGACCGTCCCCTGGAGAGAGAGGGTGGGATTATTAATAACAGTGCTAATAAGAGAGAGAAAACAAAGCCAGCAGGGCCTGAGCATTTTTTAAATAAAGAAATTTCCCTCATCTCGTGGTTAATTTAAAAGGTTTATTTCTTGAAATGAATCCTCTTCATCAAACCCCCGATCCTTGAAGATCGGAGGCGACTGCGAGTGCCGGTAATGAATTGATTTGTAACATGAGCGACACGGCGCCCTCCCGCCCGTGCCCACTGCGGGCCCTTAATCTGCGGTGTTTAAGGGGAAATGAGCTTCTCCATCTTTTGGCCTGAAACCCAGCACCATGCACCGGAGCCAGCGGGCAAACCCCAGGCATAGTAGCCGCCCCCACCCAGACGTGCCCACTAGCAGGCCACCTGCTCCTGGCTCCTAGCACCTCTTTCCCTTCCTCTTAGGAGGGAATCAGAAGAGCCCCTCAAACCAATACAAACCAAGCCACACAGACCCACAACCATCTGAGCAGATGTACCGCCATACCCACACGCATAGATTCACTGAGCCCTCGTCAGACCACAGCTGTACTTAACCGCACAATCCTCAACATCACATAAATGGTCTTCCTTCAGGTAGAAGATGCAGAAATAGAGTTACACAGACCCCCTCTACTTATTAATATAAGCATCCATAGAACTGTATCCAGGCCTGGACATCTAGCCACACAGGAGCACATACCCTGGGTATAAGACCTCCATTTCTATAGGCATGACCATTAATTTGGGAAGATTTGGCAATGTGGGGGTAGTGGCATGGCATGGTAGGGATTGCATGGGCTTTGAGCCACAGAGCTATATTTGAATCTAAGTCCCATTATTTCCAGTCCTCTAGAACTTTCTCAATCTCAGTCTCCTCATCTATGGAACTAGAGCAACATCTCCCTCATGGGGTTCTTGTGAGGGTGACATTATGTATTACATATAAAGTTCCTTGTAAATTGTTAGCTTCACGGGGGCACATGGCTGGCTCAGTCAGAAGAGCATGAAACTCTTGATCTTGGGGTCGTGAATTTGAGCCCCATGTTGGTTGTAGTGATTACTTAAATAAAATTTTTTAAAAACTTAAAAAGAATATAAATTGTGGGACGCTTGGGTGGCTCAGTCGGTTAAGCATCCAACTCTTGATTTTGGCTCAGGTTATGATCTCTTAATTTGGTTTGTGAGATCGAGCCCTACATCAGGCTCTGTGCTGACTACGCAGAGACTGCTTAGGATTCTCTCTCTCTCTCTCTCTCTCTGCCCCTCCCCTGCTCACGCACACATATGCACACACACACACACACACACTCCCTCTTTCTCAAAATAAATAGATAGATAGATAGATAGATAGATAGATAGATAGACTTAAGACAATTATTTTGAATTGTTAGCTTCATGAAGATAAGAACAATTGTGAGTGTGATAATTTATGTTGAGTGTTTAGTAAAACTTGGCATAGGGTAGGTGCTTAGTAAATGCTAGCTAGTAGTGTACTCATCACCCTCTACTGTATCCTCAACACCTACTACAGTGCTTGATACACATTTTAAAGTAAAGTTATGTTAAATTATCCCTCATACATCATTGATATTAATGGAAAGGTAAGTATGAGAAAGAGAGAGGTGCAGTAACATGATCACTTAGTGAGTATTTGCAACATACCCAGCACTGTGCTAAATAGAAACAATAGGTTATTTCATTGAATCCTGTCAGCAAGCCTTTGAGATTGTTCTAATATATACCCATTTGCAAATGAAGAAGCTGGGCCCAGAGAAGCTAAGTGGCTTGCCCAAGTTCACATAGCTGGTAAGCGGAGGAGAAGAGATTTGAACCCAGGTAGTCAGACTCTAGAGCCTGCTTGGGTTGTGGGTGATGTTGAAAAACATGTAGGAGGGATGTCTGGGTGGCTCAGTAGGTTAGGCGTCTGACTTTGGCTCAGGTCACGATCTCACAGTTCGTGGGTTCGAGCCCCATGTTGGGCTCTGTGCTGACGGCTAGCTCAGAGCCTGGAGTCTGTTTCAGATTCTGTGTCTCCCTCTCTCTCTGACCCTCCCCTGCTCATGCTGTGTCTCTCAGAAATAAATTTAAAAAAACATTAAAAGAGGAAAAAAAGGGAAAAATGCAGGAACAGCCTTGCTCTTCAGGGGAACCCATGAAGGGTGCATGGGGCAGATCCAGTTACACTTTGAGACTGCCTCCTTGAAAGTCACCTTGAAGGTCCCACTAGTCCTCTCCAGGTCATAGGCCAGAGGCTTGGAGTCATCTCTGGTGGCAGGTCTATGACAGGTAAACGAGCGGTGCTAGCTCTGGGTGGCTCTCAGACCTGTCGCCTGCCCTGGGGCTGGCAAAGCCTCCAAACCCGGCTGGAGTCTTTCTGTGCTTTCAGATTCGCCACCTCCTCTGCCTCTAACTGATCTCTGGTGCCAATCTGGACTGCTCTATTTGAAATACGTGTAAAGTGGATGAACCCAAACCCAAAATGGCCATGTGCAGGTGGCCAAATACTTCCTTCTACTTGCACCTTTCTGCTTTGTCCACTGCTGTGTTCGCCACCACCACTTGAGGACCAGGAGAACCACTACAGCCCTTCTCCTTGTCTTCATGGTCACCTTCTTGCCCAGGGAGTGAGACAGGTGAGACAGTGGCTTAGTCACAGGCTGGATTCAGGTTGGAGGAGCCACAAATCAGCCACATGGCCTCAAGGGCAGTCATTATCTGGGTCTGACTCTGCTGGGCTTCTGAGGGTCTTCTCTCTTCCTCCACATTCCATGGCCTGCTCCCAATCTCAGTCTTAGAGACAGTGACGGCTCACAGACCTTAATGAAAGGCCTTGCAGGCATCAGTTCAACCAGAGTCCCCAGGCAGCCCCGAGAAGTGAGACACCCCGTGCCCAACCCAGGAAGACTCTGGGGGCATCTGGGGGCCTCTGCCCATGCCCATGCTGCTCTGTACATCCACGTCTCTCCTCACTCCACTCTATGATGCTGAGTGGGCACAAGGCGGGGGCGAGGGGTACATGTTCCCTCCTACGACTTCCTAGAAGAAAATCATTTTTTGTAACTGTTGGAATCCTGATTGAGCTGTCAAAAGTACATGAAACCAGCCACATGAATGGTAAACTATCCATCAGTCACAGGCCTATTTGTTCTGAGACAGTATAAACATCACACATTTTTCTTCAAAATAGAAAATAATACTTGCCCCATCACATCCAGGTAATTTGGCCCCCACCCCAGAAAGAAACTTATTAGTCATACTGGTCTATTCCCTTCTTGGTCTCCCAAATTCTTTTCTATTCTGTTGTCCACCAATCCCACTTTCCTTGAAGCCTTAACTCAGTTCTGCATTTCAGCTTTCTCTCTGTTTAAAACCAGATTTAGCACCCCCTTCCCCAAGTTAGTAAATGTCAAGGAGAGACATGAAGTAAGTCACCCTAGAAGAAACACACTAGTTTGGACCCAATGTACAGATTCTGGCCCCTTGGATGAGCACTGACACAGATGGATGGACAGTCAGTCCTTATTTGCCTTTGGAGAGTGTGATGAGGCCCCTCTGTATCCGCTTAACACCTGCCCCCTGGCCTGGGGTGATGATGATGAGAAAGAGGGTGCATCCACTCTTTTAGGAAAGACCTCTCCCCCTGCACACCTTGGCAGGGCTTTGTCCCTTACAGGGACTCTAGAGTCAAGGGAACACTTGAGCATTTATTGAGCCAGCTGAAAGAGACCACAACTCTCTCTCTTACCTCTCCTCCAGGCCCCCATATGTTGGTTTCCAGAAAATTCTACCCTGAGCAATGACCCCAAGTGGCAATAACAGATAAGTAGGGATAGATGGATAGATGGATAGATGGATGGATGGATGGATGGATGGATGGATGGATAAATGGATGGATGGATGGGCAGCAGAAGAAGACAAATGATAGGTAGAAAGACAGATACTTACGTGCAAGCACACCCTGACATGCATTTCCTACATTGATCATATAGACACATTCAGTGCAGCATAAGAGGTAAGAGTAAAGGCTCTGAAGGCATCCATTTAAACCTACCTGCCCCACTCATCTCTAGGTGTGTGACCTTAGATAAGTTAATTGACCTCACTCAGCATTCCTCAAAAGAAAATGGGAGTAATAATAGGCTCTACCATGAGGGGCAGTAGGAACTCAACAATAGTGTTGGTCAACACAGTGCCCGGCAGAAAGGAGTAAATGAGCAGTAACTCATCACTGTCACTCTTATCATCACAATGTACATACTTTGTGCACACGTGTAACCACTCATGGGAAGCAGAACCTCTCCTAAACTCAGGTAACACACACGCAGGTAAACACACACACATTGACGGAAGTATAGGCTGACATTCAGAGGTGGAATGGAGTGGAGGTGAGCAGTACACACAGGAGCCAGACAGTTCTAACCCAAGCTCAGCTGTTGCTGGCTGTGTGATTTGGAGCAAGTTACTCAACCTCAGTTTTCCCATCTATAAGCTGAGAATCATCATCCTAATAATAAAAAGTTCCTTCTTGATAGGATTATGGTGACAGATAAATGAGTTAATATTTATAAAGCACTTAAAAACACTGTGTCTGATAAACACAATAAATCTCACAACCTCGTAAGCTAATACCTGTCTAGCTCCTAGAGTTTACAAAGCGCTTTCACAGGCATGATCTTATTAGATCCACCCAATAAACTCACAGTCAGGATTATTATCATCCTTATTTACAGAGGAGGAAACTGAGGCTACAAGAGGTTTATACAAAGCCCGGTAGCCTGCAAGCGGGTGGGTGGTGGATAATTCAAGTCTCTTGGCTTTAAGTTCTGTGCGCTTTGTACTAAGCAACATATAAAATGAGTGTGTGTGTGTTTACCAAAGAGTCATTCTCTGCCTTTGTATCAGCTTCTCAGCCCTCTTCATCCGTCTCATCTCCCCCTTAAGAGTCCCATGCCTAGGGAACGATCCAAATCAGCAGCTGTCCCGGACCTCTGGGAGTTTTTTGGCCATGCAAATTCTCAGACCTCCTTCAACTGAATCACATGGGGGGTGGGGGTAAGGAGGTGAGGGGGCTGGGGGAAGCTTCTGGAAGAAAAGAACCTCAACCTGGGCCTCAAATAATGGATAGAGGAGAAAACTCTGAAGAGATTTGGATGAACACCATCTGGTGAGAGAAGGGGTGGGGTGTGGCCTGTTGGAGTGAGGTTTCAGGTTGAGGGTGTGCTGAGGGCTGAGGCTGAAGCCATTGTGTCTTTTGGTCTCTCCCGGAGGCTACACCCAGTTTTGGGATCTGTCTTGAGCACCTGGAAAGAGGCTTTCTGGGAATTTATCCGCTATAGACAAGCCCCAGTGACACTTCTCCCACAGAGTCAGAGCATGGCTGGAGGATTCCCTTCCCTTACCTCACTCCCTAGATTTGCCCCCAGACCTGAATGGCCGCAAGAGCTCCCAGCCTCACTCGTTGGGGTAGGAATCATAAAGTGAGGGGTGTTTTGCAAGGGAAATGCAGGGGCAGCTATGGCCTTCTCCTCCCCACTTCTCTTCCAGGGCCTGAGCCGGGGCCAGCAGAGTCACCAGCGCAGAGGGAGGCCTGGCCGCCTGGCGCTCCTCCCACGACCCCCATGTGTGCACTTGAGGCTGAGACTCTGAGCTGGTAAGAGTCCAGGGTGAGCTGGCCAGGGGCTCCAAGGCTGGAGAAGAACAAGCCAATCACAGCCCCCCTCCCAGCCCCCTGTGTCCTGCCTGGGGCTGCCACTAGGAAGCTAATGAAAAGGGAAGAGGCAGGCCAGGGCTTGGGCCAGCAGGCGACAGCAAAGGGACAATGTGAGGCAGGAGGGGGGCGGCCCTCAGGCAGGGACAGACAATGTCCCCATATGGGAAGCAGACGGAGCCGCCCCGCCCCCCTTGGTCCTGGGGCCTCCGCAGGCGGTGGCAGGCAGGCTCTCAGCTAAATGTCAGGGCCTGGGTAGTTTGTGCCCAAGGAAGATGAACCCACAGGGCTGTAGCAGGAAAGGGAGACGGAGGGGAGCTCTCAGTTCAGCAAGAGCCCCAGGGAGGCCTCCACAGGACAGGGGGCCGGGAGCGCACAGCACTCACGTGTACACACACGCACACAGCAACCACATTCTTGCTTTCCTAAATATTTGTGAAGTAGACGGTTAATCCATGCCCAAATGGAGCAAGAAAACCATACAGAAGTGTGCAGAGTAAAAGGTGAAACTCCCTGTAGTCTGCAACCCACTGACTTCCTTTATCAGAAGCAATTATTTGGAATACGTGCCTTCCAGCAAAGGCCACTTTCTGGTGTAAATCTGGGTGAATCTGTTGCCAGTCACATTCTCGAGAAGCCGGGCTCTCCTTGGAGCAGAGCCCTGTGGGGGGCGGCAGGGACGAGATCAGCACACGGCCCGGCCTGCCCGCGATCCCAGGTTGTAAATCCTCTGGAATGGTTCTGTTTCTACCCAACTTCACCATCTCCCAAGAATTTTAAAAATCTTCTGTCTTTATTAACACCAAGATCCCTTCTTAGTTTTGTTCCTCCCTGCCTTCCAGTTTTCCTCCCGCTTGTTTTTGCTCATAAATTATTTCTGCTAGTAATCAGAAGGCATGAATGAAAATTTTTAGAATTCCACAGTCAGTTGAAGGCTGAAGCGTTCTGAGCATCGGGCCCCAGCCAGGCTATCCCCTCGTCTTCCAGACGTGAAAATCGAAAAATCGAACAAAGGTTCTGTTCCTTTCAGGACACCCTCTCTGGAGCTGGGAACTACACTGGTCTCTTCCCTGGAGGAGGGAACTAGCAATCATTGTGTCCTCACTATGTGTCAGATCCCTTATGTGCTGTGCCAATCAGGACCTGTTAGGCTGCAAGTGATACTAACCCAATTTGAACCTGTGTTGGGAAAGAGGGAATCCACGGGAGTGATGCGGACACCCCAGGTAATAAAAGCAAGGTTCAAATCATCAAAGAGCAAGAAGGGCAGAGTTGGTACAGAGCCTCAGGAACACTCAGAACAGGACCTGGATGGACACCAGGACGCTCTGGCTCTGAGCTCTCACCTGCAGCTCCCACCACGAGGGGAGGATCTCCTCTCTTCCAAGGTGAAGGATCCCAGAAAAGGACCTGATTGGTCCACACAGGTCAAGTGTATAGTCTAGGACCAGGTGATGCTGGCCGGGGATAGGGTAGGGTCAGAAGACTCTCAGACTATACGTTGGTTTCCAGAAGAAGAGAACCACCATGCCCAGTGGAGCTTGGCCAATAGTACCAGAGGTCTACTACAATAGGTGGGTTCTCCTAATCTTCACAAGTCTGTGACGTAAGAATTATTATCACTCCATTTTACAGGTTGGTAAATTGAGATGTGGGACACAGACTGGTTAGCCTAGAACCCAGATCCAAAGCCAGGTCTGTTTGACTCCAAAACTCATGTCCTTGATAGGTATAATGCTGATTTCCTTGAAGAACAGAATAGCACATCAACGTGAAATATATTTCTAGCAGACCAGCTGCGTGCCAGGCACTATGCTAAGCTGTGTGGGGCAGTCAGAGCTGGGCCACATGGAGTTACATCCAAATAAGGTCACATTCACAGGTACAAGGGGGTTAGGACTTATTTGGACACATTTTTTCCTGGACGGGGAGGGACATCATTCAACCTGTAACAGACACAGTCAGAGCTGTGCTTTGGATAGGCTGCTTTTGTAGAGGTGAACAGGACAAACTACATTCTAGACAGGTAGAAAGGAGACTGCTTGAGAAGCAGGAAATAAGGGGGTCTGAGTTGGGCCGGTGGCAATGGGAATGAAGATTTCCTAGGACCTGACATTGCTGGGTGGGGAGGGATAGGAAGTGGACGATGAAGTGCAAGGATGAAGGCATGAGAAGGGGGGTCTTGCAGACTTTAAACTCTTGGAGGACAGGGATCGTGTCCTCCACTTCATATCCTCAGTTCCTGGCACAGAGTCTGGGCATCCTCAGTGCTTGCAGAATGTTTGTGAAAGAAACGAATGTGTTTGTTTTTGCACATGGTGAATTCAACATACCAGTCGACACCAGCAGGTGGAAATTCCAGCTTGTCGTTTGGTAGATAGATAGAGTTTGGGGGTTAGAAATCTCAACTGGGTGTCCATTTCCAGTGCGATCGCAGGTCAAGTCGCAATCGATAGAGCCTATGTAAATGCAGAGAGGGGAGAGAAGAGGTTTGAGGGCTGAAGCCGTGGGACCCAGTCACGCTTAGGAGCTGGGAGAAGGCAGAGGAGCTGGTAGGAGGCCAGCAAAGGAAGTTCAGGGAAGGAGGAGGGGCAGTGGGAAGGCGCAATGTCATGGGAATCAAGAAAGGAGACGTTTCAAGGAGGAGGGGGGTGGAACTGCTGCCAAATGCGCAGAGGTCACAGAGAAGAAATACTGAGAGGAGCCTGTGGATTTGCTAATTAGGAGCCTAGCTGCAGTGTCCCCACCTGGTTAGGGCAGGCAGAGTTGAGGGGAACCTACTCCAGGGCAAAGAATCTAAGAAGGGAAGGGGTTGGTGCACGTGTGTGCACGTGTGCATATGCTCCTGCACTCTTCACAGCTGGGTGGACCTGGTCGCGCTCCAAGAGGCAGAATTCAAAGACAAAAACGGGGCGCCGGACTGGCTCCGTCGGTGGAGTATGCAACTCTTTAGCTCAGAGTTGTGAGTTTGAGCCCCACGTTGGGTGTAGAGATTACTTAAAAATAAAATCTTTAGGGGCGCCTGGGTGGCTTAGTTGGTTAAGCGTCCAACTTTCACTTAGGTCATGATCTTGCGGTTCGTGGGTTCGAGCCCAGCGTCGGGCTCTGTGCTGACTGCCAGCTCGGAGCCTGGAGCCTGTTTCAGTCTGTGACTCCCTCTCTCTCTGACCCTCCCCTGCTCACGCTGTCTCTCTCTCTCTCCTAGAAATAAATAAAACATTTAAAAAAATAAAATAAAATCTTTAAACAAACAAGCAACAAGAAGAAGAAGCTGGGGGAGAGGTTGGCGTGTCAGGGTTTGCAAGTGGGAACATGACTAGATATGGGGTAGAAGAGACATGGCCTGGGAAAAAGGAGAGTAATCCTTCTTGCCAGGAGAATCTTCTGCGAGGGTCGAGGGCAAGGATGGCCCAGGCAGATGAGAAAACAGCGCCCAGCCCAGCCCTCAGATTCCAGAGGAGGCTTGTTGGTTGAGGTCTCTGTGGCACCTGCCTCTCAATGGGAGGTGGGGACCGGGACCTTTTCCTCAGTCCCTTAGTCCACGTGGAGTCCAACTACTATCCGTCTCATTTATCACTGTATCCCCAAGGCCTGAATTCATGTCTGGCACATAGACAGGCACTCAATAAATACTTGTGGTTGGGAATAACGATGACCTTGAACTAAGACCAGTGAAGCACCTACTATGTGCCAGGCACTCTGTGTGACATTTACCTCATTGGATACTCACAGCACCTCACAGGTAGGTACTATTATTACTCATTTCCACTAGGAAATTGTAGAAGCAGGATTTGAACACAGATCTCTGTGACCCTGGGACTCTTACTCTTGACCACGATGATAATCACATTGCAGGAATTTATGAGTCTGTGGTGGAGGTAACCTGTGTCTGTGTGCTGTGCTATTCTTCATGCAGTTGTGGGTGTCCACAGATGCATGCATTTGTCGATCCATAGGTGTATATGTGTGTTCCTGTGTGAAGGGTGCACCTGTATTCAGTTGTGTGTTCTCGTGGCTTTGTGAGTACATCCCACTCCCAGGTTTGAGCTTCAAGTTCGTTTCTGCTTGAGGCAGTGATGGTTGAATTTAGCTCTCAGGTGTGTTCAGAGCTCAGTCCTGGGCCCAGATCTCCCTTCAGAGGGCCCATGGGGGGGGTTCTCTGCCTCCCATGGTTCTGCCCGTAATTCTCCTTTCTTGTTTAAAGGGACCAGTGGGTTTAATGATTAGTTACTGCCTTGTCGATATTCTCACCCAGGGAGAGGATGAATGTCGAGGCGCTGCCCCCGCTCCTCGAGCGCGCGCACGCGCGCGCACACACACACACACACACACACAGTGGCAGATTAAGTGGAGGGAAGGGACCCTTCGGCGAAGAGATTTGCGGGAGGGCAGCTCCAGAGAAGCTCTGCAGGGACCTTGGAAGGACCTTTCCTCATGATTCTCCTGTTCCTTCCACAAAAGTGGTGACTTGCAGGCAGAGTGAGCCCCTCCAAGCACTCTCGTCGCCGGTCCTCTCCCCTTCAACTCCTCCAGGTTCTTGGAGGCAGTGGGAAGAGCCCCCCCTGGTGAGGGAGGCCCTTCCTGAGGTGGGACAGCATGCATTTACAAGTTCTCGTTGTCATTACTAGAAAGTAGGTACAGGGTAGGTATGTTCCTATATCTCTGTGAGTTTCCATTTTCCTGTGCTTTGGTGACTGGCCATTCATGTAGCCAAATGTGTAACACAGTGCAATGGCATATGTGGTTCCTGTGTCCCTCCATGTTCACATGTGGCTGTATATGCCCTTGATTATGTGTGTGCCCACACAGGCACCCACGGGCGGTACATCTGTGCTGTGTGTGCATGGGTGTGCACATACAGATGTGTGAATGTGGATGGAGCATCTGCGTCCTGCTATGTGCACCTCTGTCTCTCTGCCCTTCAGTTGTCAAGGGGGGCCCTCTTCCCATCCTGTTCTGGGTCCTGAACCCCAGTCCCACTCAGATCAGAAGCTACCCCATATCCATGTAGTGGCTGGCCCTATGACACAAATGTCTCTGGAGGCAAATTCCAAAGCCCCCCACCCCATCCCCCACATACACACTTCGTAGCTTCTGATCCCTAACCATCCTCACCATTAAGCCCTCAACTTTGACACTCTCCCCTTTGACTTTCAGCTTCTGCCTCTCAATCTAACATCACTGGATCTTGCCCTGGAAGAAAGGGGAAGAAGAGGGGGACTCAGGCCAGTTCCCCGTCAGGACACAGAACCTGAGGAGGGGAGCCTGGGGGCCTGGGGCAGCTGAGGGGAGGAACAGGCAGGAGGAGGCAGGGCGGGGCTGAGCCTGGCAGGAAAGAAACGCTAGAACTCATGTCCATCCTGCAATCCCCCTGCCCCGCCACACACACACTCACACACACACTCACACACACTCACCCTGTTGGAAGGTGACATTTGCTATTAACCTTATATTGGGCCATTTTGTAAATCAATGTCACTTACATTTAATAACAAGTGTAATCAAAGGAATTATGCAAATTTAATTTGATGCTTCTTGAATTATGCAAATCCTCGGTGCACATAATGTTCTCTGACATGTGCCCGTTGGAGAGAGAGAGAGAGACAGAGAGAGAGAGAAGAGAGAGAGAGCACACAAGGGAGAAAGTGGGGAGGGGCTAAGAGAGGGAGGAGGATGGGGGTGGGGGTGGGCTGAGACTTGGGACTGGGGGAGAGGAAGGCATCTGTGGCCCAGGTGCTCTCCATCATGGATGGAAAGGGGTGGACAGGTCTAAAACCTCTGCCTTCTCCCTGATCCCCTCTCCCGCTCTAGAATTCCCTCTCCCTGGTCCACACACAGCATGACCTTGATGACCATTTGTCCTCAATGTCTCCTTCTGTGAAATGGGAGTGGCCAAAAAGTGCTGACCACTCATTGGACCGAGGCTCCAGATATAACCTGATCCTCTCAGAGGTCAGTTTCTCAGCCCTCAGGCCCCATGGCAAGATGACCTGTTGTAGCACTAGGCAATATGATTGCCTTTTTTGTTCTTAATGGTCTTGAGGTCCTGGAAGAAAGAACCGCACCATCTACCATGTGATAATAAAAACTTGCTGATCTACCTCCAGGCACATATCATGACAACCTTAACATGGTGACAACACACTTATGTTGACACATGCATTTATATCCAAGATAACAAAGCCACAAACACCCCGTATAAACATACAAGACAATCAAGCTTGGACCCACTTACTCCCAGAGACCCACATAAAGTCTACAAAGATACACAGTCAGGTGACGTCTTTAATACATGAGCATTTAAAATGACACCCAGACACTCCTGGGCCCAAGAGACATTGATTCCTAGTGGTATACCTACCCCAACACATGCTGATGCTCATGGCCAACATACACTAATACAAGTGTACATACAAGGTACATTTTCTGATGATGACACACCTTCACTGACTCCTAAAGCAAACTAAGTCGTCCAGGAAGCTCCTAGCTGCAACAGTGTCCTTCTTTCCTGTCAGGCTCTGCCTGATGTATCTTTGGCCCTGCCTTCAATGTTGTCTGGAATAGGGCAAAGACCATGATACTGAACAAAGTGATTCTGCAGCGAGGTGAGCCAAAGTGAGAGGGGAAGGCCACCCAGGCCACAAAACTGTTCCCCAAATTCTGAATGCTGGTTCAAGCCACAAAGGAACAACTCAGGAGGTTCCCTCAAGGTCCTAGGTGTGAACCAGCTCCCCCCAGACCCTCACCTACTCCGCAGTCCCCACCACTAAGGTCACCGCAGACTGGCCCAGGGCCCTGTCTGTGTGAGAGAGGCAGAACAATGGAGGGTCCCTCTTCCCTAAGCAGTGGGAGAAGAGAAGAGATCTGTCCCTTCCCTGAGATGTCAATATGAATCCTCAAGGGCTCTAGTGAAGAGTACAGGACACGTACTCTAGAAGCAGTAGCGACCATAATCAGTATTCATGCTATTTTCCTTTCCCATGTAAGTTCTGTCTTCGATTTACAGATGACGTCTTAATTCTCTCTATTCCTTTTTCAGCCCTACCCTCATGCTTAGAGTCTAGAGGCCCGTTCCTACCAAGGCATCCTCTGTACTATTAATTGAATAGAGTGACCAGGGGTTTAGTGGGGCCGGGGAGGACCAGGGGTCAGGGCATATCTTTTTTTTTTTTTTTTTTTTACAAATAGTTTATTGTCAAACTGGTTTCCATATAACACCCAGTGCTCATCCCCACAAGTGCCCTCCTCCATGCCCATCTCCCCTCCCCCCCACATCCATCAGTCCTCAGTTTTTGTCAGCATTCAAGAGTCTCTCATGGTTTGCCTCTCTCCCTTTCCCCCGCCATTTCCCCCTTCTTCTCACCCATGGTCCTCAGTTAAGTTCCTCCTAATCCTCTTATACATGCAAACATGTGATATTTGTCCTTCTCTGCCTGACTTATTTCGCTCAGCATAACACCCTCAAGGTCCATCCATGTTGCTACACATGGCCAGATTTCATTGTTTCTCATTGCCATGTAGTGTTCCATGGTATAGATAAACCACATATTCTTGATCCATTCGTCCGTTGATGGACACTTAGGCTCTTTCCAAGTTTTAGCTATTGTGGAGAGTGCTGCTATGAACATCGGGGTACATGTGCTCCTATGCCTCAGCATTTCTGTATCCCTTGGGTAAATTCCTAGCAGTGCTATTGTTGGGTCCTAGGGGAGTTCTATTGTTATTTTTTTGAGGATCCTCCACACTGTTTTCCAGAGGGGCTGTACCAGTTTACATTCCCACCAACAGTGTAGGAGGGTGCCCGTTTCTCCACATCCTCGCCAGCATCTAGAGTTCTCTGATTTGCTCATTTTAGCCACTCTGACTGGCGTGAAGTGGTATCTCAGTGTGCTTTTGATTTGTATTTCCCTGATGAGGAGGGATGCTGAGCATCGTTTCATGTGTCTGTTGGCCATCTGGATGTCCTCTTTGGAGAAGTGTCTGTTCATATCTTCGGGTCAGGGCATATCTAACAATAAGGGTGTGATGGTGGCAGTATACTTGTGCTTAAGTGTTTCTATTTATCTGTTATGTGTCATTATGTCTTAAAGTGTTTTTCCTTGTCATTCATGTGTCATTGGCTTGTTTGCATGTCCATGAATTAGAGTAAGTTCATGTTCACTGTTTCAGTTTTTCATTTCTGTATCAATACACCAGAATATTTTGTTCCAACATACAGTCTTCATGTGTGTCATATACCATGGATGTGTCTCACCCTCTCCGTGAGTCAGTATATTCAAATTGTCACAGTGTGTGTGTCCCTATGCTCTATTTCATACAACACGTGAGTAAATGAATACTTGATATGTTGGAATTTTTACAATGTTGAGTTGCCAAGATGTCATCGCCCTGTATCAGGGTGGTATTAGGGTGTCTGACTTGATATAATGTGTACTAAATCTATCTCACTGTGTCTGAATAGCCCCAGTGTGTGTTTCCATGCTTGAATTGTCATCGTGTGTTCTTGTGAGCAAGCATGTTTCAGCGAGCAGAGTGTGAGTCATTACGTTTAAATTGTCACCACGAGTATATCATTGTATTTGCATTGTTGCAATGTAAGTTTCTATGTGTTGCCAGGTTTGAGTTATCAGGGTATCACTGTGTCCCCTGCATCACTGTATGTAATTGGTTTTGAGTTGATACAATATGTGTAATTATGTCACCTTTCTTTTAATTGTCCCCAAATTATGAGGCTATCACCGGGTTTGAATGATTCCAGTGTGTCTCTTTGTATGACTCAAACTTTAAATTGTCATCGGTTATCTTTGTGTGGTAATGTATTTGCATTTTAACAACACGGTGTCTTTCTGTTTGAGAGGCACAATGCACATGCCATGACATTTGAGCATCATGTTATCACATGATGACATTGTTACAATGTGTGTCTGTGTGAATCATTGTGTTTCGATTGTCACAATGTATGATTATATATCACCATGTATGTGTAATGCATCTGTATTTATGTTACAATATTATAATATGTGTCTGACTGTCATGATTAAGTTGTCACAATGTATATTGCCATGTTTGAGGTGTTACAAAGCCTGTTTGTCACAACTGTTGAGTGCATGAACATGTTTGGGTTGTCAAAATGTATCTATGTGTTGCCGTGTTGAGGCGTCACAGTGCCTCATCCCCTGGGTTTGCATACTTGTGTCTATGAGTATCTGAACATGTTTGAGGTGTCACAATACCTGTGTGTTACCATGTTTGAGGTGTCTCTTAAAATGTGTCTGACAACCTGCTTCACAACATGGGTTTGAAAGTGAGAGACTGAAAATGAGAGGGAAAGAAGGAGAGCTGGAGAAGGAAGGAGGCTGGGTCATAATCAAGATGGGATGAGATGGGGGCTGGTGGGGGTTAGGGACAGAGCGAGCTCTAATTGGCCCGCGGTGAATTATTCACATGTATAATCCTCGCAGAATTTCAGCGCGGGCAGTGCCAGTAAATGCTGTGCATGTTTAAAAGTCATTTCCATAAGTAAGTGCAATTTCTCTACTGTTTGCCCCTGTTTAATGAAGTGAAATCTTGTTTGCATTCCTCCCAATTTCCCAACGAAAGGCGCCCAACCGTTCGCACCAAAATTACACCGCCCAAATTAAAAGTCGGGCTCCAAGGGAGGTGAGGGGACAGCGGCACTGGGCCCTTCTGGGAGGGCCTGTGGAGGGGTGGGGGGCAGGCAGGAGCCGGGCCTGGGTTTTTCAGCTCATTGCCTCCCTGTAGTTCTTGCAATTTCAAGTGCTCCCCCCGCCATGTTCCCCACCCCTACTTGCCCCTATCAGGTTCTTGCTCTCCTTTGCCTCCCCCTTCTTTAAATGAATCCCTAGGGTACAAGGACTGGGCATGATGTTTGCTCATGTATATGTAAATGCACTCCTATATGCATTTATATATATGGTCATCTACATACTTGTGAAATTGTCATATACAGTATATACTGTGACAATTGAAACAGTGATTCACACAAACACACACTCTAACAACAAAACACAAATAACTACATGTGTTTATGTATACATCCCTGCCTGTACATGTATGCGGATTTGTGTATGTATCTAGCTTTGTGTGTTTGGCATATTGTATCTGAGATGGATGGGTACATGAATGATATAGATAAAGGGAGAGAGAGGAGATGGCGGGTATTTGTGTAGTTTCTCTGGTTGCCCAGTGGTAGACTCAGCTCTGTTGCCTAGGGTCCACAGCTTTCTGAGAGGCACATGGCCAACCCCTCACCCGCCTCACAGTTGACTGCTCTGGGGCCCTGCAGGATCAGAAGAATCATTCCTTCCACTCAATACGAAAGTGCTGTCTAGCCTTGTGGGAACCAGCAAGATGACTGACCTTCCAGCGCTAGCTCCTGTATGGTGCTTGAACAAAGGTGCTGCTGAATGGGCTGGCAGGGGACCCCTCAAGGCTCTGCTCTCTCAAAGCTCCACCCCTTCCTAGTGCCAAATGGCCCCTGCATGAAAGTCGCTTTGGCCTGGAGACTAAAACAGCACTGCAGATGCCCTTATTTGCATCAGCTAGAAGAGAGTTGGGAAGGCAGTGAGGTGGTGTTGAGGAGAGGAAAAGGTGGTCCCACCCACCAGGGCCTCCCAGAGACCCGTGGAATCCCCACCAAGGACTCTCAAGGCTTTAGAATTCCGAGA
>NW_024080965.1:600000-992500 GCF_003009895.1 Hyaena hyaena | reverse complement strand
CCGCCTTGCAAGTGTTTTGTGGTGATTCCTTTCCCCATCATCTCTTACTCAGGCAAGACCTCCTCTGCCAGGTTTAGGGGTACGTGGAGGGATGCAGGGCGCTCCAAGACCACCTCCTCACAGGAGTAACCTGTACCCGCAGCTACTTCGGAGGCAGGGGTGAATGAGAGTCTCTTCAGATAGCTCTGAGGGATCTGAGCTCTACTTGAACTTTATGGGTGCTCAGTAGAAGGTAAACCAACAAACATAACTTCTGATTCCTGCCCCGTAATCCGGGCTCAGAGCCCCAGGTGAGGATTTGGGGCAGGATTGGATTTTCTTTTAGTTGAAAACCTGGCCCTTTAAAAGAAACATAGCCCAAAAGGCGAGGTTAGGGGTGGCAAAGAAATGGAAAGATTGAGCAGTGTCTGAGAGTGGGGGAACCCAAAGGGAAATGGGATACAAAAGGGAAAAAAGAATGCCATTTATTTATTTAATGATTGATTTAACATGTTTTAGGGGCACCGGGCTGGCTCAGTTGGTAAGAGCATGCAACTCTTGATCTCAGAGTTGTGAGTTCAGGCCCCACCTTGGGGGCTTGAGCATAGCGCTTGCTAAGAAAGGAAGGAAGGAAGGAAGGGAGGGAGGAAAGGAGGAAGGAAGGAAGGAAGGAAGGAAGGAAGGAAGGAAGGAAGGAAGGAAGGAAGGAAGAATGAGGGAAGGGAGGAAAGAAAGAGAAAGCAAGAAAGATGTTTTATCTCCCAGGATCCAACAACTTAAGGAGATTATTACTATTCATATCCCCCATTTTACAAATGATAAAATGGAGGTTCCAGAGTTTGAGTGATTAACTCAAGGTCACAGTATTGGTAGGTTGGGAAACCTAGATTGGAGGCCAGGTTTGTCATATTCCAATCTCTCACAGTGACCTTTGGAGAGACCACTGTGGGTTTAAGAACTGGGTAATGGTGGTGGTGAGACAGTGTGAGAAGCACAGGGATAGGTTGCCTGGCTGGTGCAGTCAGTACAGCATGTGACTCTTGATCTTGGGGGCTGTAACTTTGAGCCCCACATTCCCACATTGGGTGCAGAGATTACTTAAAAATAAAAATTAAAAACCTTAAATGAACCTGAGCAATGAACCTGTCCATCCCGAAGGGAATTTGGGGGGAGGGGTTCAGAAAACTATAGAGAGGGGTTTGTCCAGTGTTTGTGTGGTGGGGGTTGGGGGGATCACCAGGGGATAATATTAGGCAATGATTTCTATAGGCGCCATCAGTACATTAATCCTGGCTTGTGGGGGGGGGGCGGCATGTGGGGTGGGGGGAGAGAAATGGGGATGAAGAAAGTAGACCAGTGAAGAAGGTGGAGCTTTATCTCAAATTAGAGACTAAGTATTAAGTTACCAAGGGAGTGGGAGCAAGGCTCCTCAAGGTGGAGCAGACTTCATTAGAGTGGCTTCTTTAGTGAGAAGCATAGCTCCTCCCTAAGTGACCCTTCACCCAATAGAAAGCCAAAAGGAATGACATCACCAGGAACGCAAGTATGGCAGAAGATCCTGCAAGACAGACAGACCCTTGGGTCCCAATGGACCACAAGCAGAATTGGAGAACTGAACAGATCTGAGAGTGGGAAATGAAAATGTACTTTATTTCTGTGTATGGTGGGAGGAAGGAGACAAGGAAAATGGTGTGATAGAGGGGATGAAGGGACAGAAGAGAGCAGGGGACAACCCTTGAGAGGGATGAAGGATCTGCCCCAACCCTGTTGTGAGGATAGTAGCTCACCCATTTCTCCCCATCTGCACCCATTCTGCCTCCACAGGAGCTTTCCCTTTTGCTCTTGTCCCCTACCCCCCATCAGCCCAGGAGGGATAAAGACAAATTTACTTAATCAACAAACGTTTTTATAGGGCTTACTCTCTGCAAGGGACTGTTGGAAGCTCTTTATGCATACTAACTCATTCCTGCATTACAAGGCTATGAGATGGATAATTGCATATCTCCATTTTACGGAACAGGACACTGGAGGCACACAGAGCTTTATTAACTTGCTCAAGGTCTGGCAGTTAGCGGTGGTGACACAGACTGAACCTAAGCACGCTCCCACTCTCTACACTCTGAGCTCTCAGTGCCAGCCCTGGGAGTCAAGGCACGGGGACCTAGCTCCTGTCCTACCAGCATCATGTTGTATGATCTTGGCCAAGACCCTTCCCCGTTCTGGTCCTCAGTTTCCACATCTGTGAAAAAGGAGAGAATTGAGCCAGTGCTCTCCCAAATCCCTTCCAGACCCAAAGCGCTACAATATGTGATTCCCCCTCCACGGACCCCGGCTCCCTGCCCCCTCCCACACCCCATCAGCTTCCAGCCCTGTCTCAGCCCCACGAGGAGCATCGCACTCGCCTGCCCCGCCCCCTCCCCGCGGGCCCGCGCGTGACTTTAGCGCGCGCGGCTCGGCCCAGAAGGTCACCTCCTTCATCACGGATTCTATTTGCATCCGGAATCGCATGTACATGAAAAATGTGTCCGCGTGCGGCCCCGACTGCAGACGCAGATGAAATTCTGTGCCGAGCCTGATGCGCGGTAACCTTTGCAGATGGCGCCGCTATTGCTGAGAAATGGATTGCTTAATAAAGCGTATCATCCGGCATATTTGCTGCTTGGCTAGCCAAATAGAAGTTGTTTTTTGCACAAATTTCCTTGTCAAATTTGTCAATGTTCATGTCATTTTTGCTTTAGGTCACAGAGCAAGGTGCAAATTCCTGGCATCTTTACTAGTTGCAGCCAATTTCGGCGATTTCGGCGGTGACGGGGATTCTCCGAGGAGTCGCGTGCCCGCGCGCACCCGCCTATCGGCCCCACAGAGCGCGGCCCCGACACCTCCTCCGGGAAGCCCGCGGGCCCGACTCTGGTTTGGGAGGACAGGCTCCGGGCTAGAGGGCGGAGGATATCTTCCTTTCAAAGCTTCCCAGATACCCTGCCCCCCAACCACCAAGGAAGTCGGGGTGGGGGGTAGGAGTGAGAACAGGGGGCACCAGATTAGCTCTCGTGCACCACCTCCTCTCCAAACCAGTGGCTCTTTTCCCTTCTTTTGCCTCCTCTGACCTTACAGCGGAAATAGAAATAAGCGGGAAAGGGAATCCTGTTCTCCTTTCATAAGAAATTCGGCCCCCCAGAGCTCTAAGACTCCACCCACACCCAAAGTCAGACCGATGTATTTTCACCCTACAAGATTTACTGAAAGCGGGAGAGTGGGTGGAGAACAGTGCCCCCCATTCGCTCCCATACCCACTTTGAGAGATGCCAGGGTGCTCCCCCGCCGGAAACAATGGATAAACAGGTGTATGGATAAACATGTGGAACAGGTGAGAGCACACCCTCCAGAGGAGATATGAAAAGCTGGTCACTCAGCTCACCATTTGAGCTTCAACCATTGGGGTTAGACCAGACCCTCTCCAGGCTAATTTGTTGTAAAAAGAGATTATCCTAAGGGGTCACTCAGGAGCTTGGGCAGCCCAGATCAGGGAGGGAGACTTTATCAGATTATTTCCACACAGCAAGTCAACACGCAGCACCAGGAAGTGTTTCCAGGTGGTCTTGGCCTGGATTATCTCATGAAATTGTCATGTTAACAACCACATCAGGCATTTACCAATATTATCCCCATTTTACAGATGCAAGAACAGCTCGAGGAGATGCACCAACCTAGAGAGTTTGGATAGGGCTTGTGGGCCTGTGAGGGTACACAGGGGGACTGATGATGGGAGGGACAAAGGGGAAGGAGGAGGAGGGATAATTGGCTGGGAAAGGGTACCAGTGAGGCAGTCATGACAGTGTTACTGAAAGCCTGTCAGTGGTGTGAGAGGAGAGGAGCAGATGTGGGGGAGAGGGGGGTGTCGGCAGGGGCCCTTATGGGAATTGTGTACGAGAACAGGTAGGAGATTTGGGACATGCATGGGGGAATGGATGCTGAGGACTGGACTATGGGAAAGGGACATACTGTGGATAAGAGTCTGAATAAGACATAAAAGGGACAGGTATTGGAAAAGGACACTAGGACACGTGTAGGGGGCAGGCAGGTGGGGAAGGTGTAAGAGGTCTGATGTGTGGTGTCAAGCATGGGTGTGTGTATGTGGGGACAGCGATGAGAGTCAGGAACATGAAAAGGGTGTGGGGGGACAGGTGAATGGGGACACTAAGCTCCAAGAGGCTGGCTATGTCTATGTTGGCTGCTGTATTCCCAGGTCAAAGCCCAGTGCCTGGCACATGGTAGGAGCTCAGGATATATTTGCATAATGACTAAACGGGGAGAGAGGTTGGTGGGGGACAGGTGTTGTCCAAGGTATGTTGTCACGCTGCAGGAGGGGTGGGTAGATTTATCATGAGATATTCTAGGGGAGTTTGGGTTCTCCCTTCAGCCTCTGCGGCACTGGGGCAGGCTAGAGAACGGTCAGACCTGCTCCCCCCCACCCCAACAGACCAGCCCGGGATGGGAGCCCAGCGAGCCCAGTGGGGGCTGCAGAGCACTGGATGATGGCGGGTGGGGATGGGGTGAGGGTGGGGGAGGACTGCCGTCAGATTATTAATGGCCATGCGTTGACTCAATTAAATCCAGCCTGCTTTTGTTGGCAGGCCTCCGCAATTATGCATCTCATTACGGGCGGCCGCCCAAATGCATCCTGGGAGGAGACCAGAACTCCAAATTAACTTTTCTTGGCGCTGCGGGGGCTGGTTGGCCGGTACTGCCTGCATGGCAGCCAATCAGTGCTGGCTCCAAGGGGGGCGGGGTCAAAGGAAGGGCGAAGGTGGGGGGAGGGTAGGCTGTCTGGTCTGGGAAGGGACTAGGCAAGATAGGCTGAGGACCCGCATGTCCATCCAGTATTTAAGTCCCAAGCCCATATCACCCCCATTCTCACCAAGCAAACTGCCTGGGTGTTTGGTCTGTCCTGGAGGGAGCCTTAGCCTTACCCTTCCTCCGTCTGTGGGTGAGGTCACCTCAACACTGAGCACAGAGAACTAGGGGTCCCAGGTCCCTTTGGTTTCCCCACCTCCTCATCCATGCATGGCCTGCAGGACTGCACCAAACCTACAAGAGGCCTGAAAGGTAAAGGGTAGAGGTGCCGGAAGAGCATCCATCTGAATGTGGGGAGACCGCGTTGGCGACTGGCCAACTTTGCTCCTGTCCTGCTGGGTATTGCCTGTGTGTCAGGATGTGTGTGTGTGTGTGTGTGTGTGTGTGTGTGTGTGTGTGTGTGTGTGTGCGCGCGCGCGCGTGCGCACGTGCCTCCTCACAGACTGCCTCAGCAGTTACACCACCAGCATAAAGCGCTTCATTAACCTGTCAATCAAAGCCCGCTTCTCTCCAGCTCTTATGCTCTGCCCTCCAACAGCCCATATGCATGTGAGCTCCTGCACATTGAGCCATCCCGGGGCCACTTGGCATTGGCCAGCCTCTCCCTACACAAATGTAGCTCCTGTTGCCTCCACTGGAAACCCTAAATATCTAGGCCTTACCCAGAAGAGCCTGGGGCCCGGAGCTCCCTGTGTCTGGTATGTGTGTATGAAGAACATGATCTTACTGTGTGAATGGCCTTGCTCCAAATCCATGCATTCATGAGATGGCTGTTCTAAAAACTAGAGCACCCCAGACTAGTTTGAGGAGATCTGAGCTGTGTGACATTGGGCTTGCCACTTTCCCTCTGTGTTAGGTAATCTGGTTTGGACTAGATGATTTCTGATGTCCTCCCTCCTTTCCAGCCTTCTGAGCTCAGGTGAGTGTGGCTGACTCTCGACCTTCAAAATTGTACCTGTGTGTGCATGGATGCATGTGCCCCTTCTCAGCTGCTTTCCCTCCCTGGGGGGCAAGAAGTGCAGCATCAAGAGGCTGGCTGCAGGGGGCCACCAAAGCCCAGAGGCTGCTCCCAACCTGGAAGGGTGTGCCTTCCTGAGCTTCCACATGCAACCATCCGCCAGAGTCCACTCATGGAAACAGACACACTCGCTCACTTTGACCAGACTCCTACCGGAGGTGCAGATGAGCAGAACTGTGGGGGATACCCATGTATATACCCAAGCAGACATGGGCCCAGGCAAGGCCCACCTTTGTAGACACATGCATGCCCTCTACATTCGGGGTCACCTGAAGATTCCAAGCTTCCCAGGTGTGGGGTCTTAGCCTTGCTCCCACCTGCCAGGCCCATCCATGGGGGAAAGAGGGGATGTTTTCACAACAGGGGAGGGCTCTGTTCACCCTACTTGTGGTTTCTTTATTGTGTGTTAATGAAACCCTGTTTCTTCTGGGCGTTTAATTCTTTCCATCTATTATGTTTAGACAACTCATTAACAATCATTCGTTATAATTAGACTTCAATTTTAGGCTCCTTTCTCAAGGGAGGCAATGCAGAGCTTTTATACATATTTGCCTCATAAACTGCTTCCAAATCTCATGGTGCCACCCTTGCCCTCTCCTACTGGAGCTCTGGTCCCTCTTTGTCTCCTCTTCCTTTCTCCCCTCAGTCCCCCTGTCCCCATTCCGACACAGGAGTGAGGCGGAGAAAGGGGAGCTGAAGTGTGCATAAAGGTCCCTCAAATCCTGTTGCTGCCCAGGTGCCTCTGGTTCTGGCTGGGCCCTCACTGAATGGCACTGCTGTGCCAGTAGCACCGGTGGGCGTCCCTAGAAACAGATTCTTATCCGTACTCTCCAAAGGGTGGCACTGAGCTATTGTGCCCGCCAGTTCTCCCTATGTACTGCCCCAGCAGCGCCAGCATCTTTGGGGGCTCCCAGGTGGATTCATACACACACAGAAATGCCTGCTCACAGTGCGCCTGGTTGGCTCAGTTGGTTAAGCATCGACTTCAGCTCAGGTCATGATCTCACGGTTCCTGGGTTCAAGCCCAGCATTGGGGTCTGTGCTGACAGCTCAGAGCCTAGAGCCTGCTTTGGATTCTGGGTCTCCCTCTCTCTCTCTGCCCCTCCCTGACTCACACTCCCTCTCTCTCAAAAATAAACATTAAATGTTAAAGAAAAAAGAAACGGCTCCTCACACAGACTTGCTTACACAAGTGTGTACAACAGACACAAACCACCTCTCAGAGGATGGTGGAAGGAGTCTCTGGTGAGGATTTTTCTGTTTGTTTCTAAACAGAGACACCCGCCCCTACTACCACAGCTCCCCCCAAATTCCTATCGGTTTAAAGACTACTGTCACTTTTGCTCTTGACCTGCAAGATCATAGCCTCTCTGGTGAATGAATGCCTGTTGTGAGAATGAATGAATTTTAATGGAAATTGTGTAGGTGTTGAAGTCAGACGGAATTGATTCAAATCCCAGCTCTGTAACTGACTCACCATGTGACCTTGGCACCTGGTTTCACCCTTCCGAGCCTCAGTTTACTCATCTGTAAAATGAGGATAATGTCTACCTTCCAGGGGGTTTGTGAGGAGAAAGCTAAAAAGGTAAAGTACCTGGCATTTTATAGGCACTTGACCTATGGTAGCTGTAATAATTAATACTAGTGAATAAATGTATTAATAATTCATGAACAACTATGATGATCACCCTAGGAAGGGCCTCATGGGTCATTCTGTGCAACTTGCCTTCCAATGGGGCAGCCTTTTCTCCGGCCTCCTCAGTGCTGCTGTTGAGTATGCTCCTGGTGGTGAGTACAACACTGGCCCTTCCATTATTGGGCAGATCTCCTTATGAGAAAGATTTTCCTGGGGCACCTGGGTGGCTTAGTCGGTTAAGCATCTGACTTTCACGGGGCGCCTGGGTGGCTTAGTCGGTTAAGCGTCCGACTTTCACTTAGGTCGTGATCTCACGGTTCGTGGGTTCGAGCCCCGCGTCGGGCTCTGTGCTGACTGCCAGCTCAGAGCCTGGAGCCTGTTTCAGAGTCTGTAACTCCCTCTCTCTCTGACCCTCCCCTGCTCACGCTGTCTCTCTCTCTCTCTCTCCTAGAAATAAATAAAACATTAAAAAAAATTTTTAAAAAGCATCTGACTTTCACTTGGGTCATGATCTCGCGGTTCGTGGGTTCGAGCCCCGCGTCGGGCTCTGTGCTGACTGCCAGCTCAGAGCCTGGAGCCTGTTTCCGTCT
This sequence comes from Hyaena hyaena, assembly GCF_003009895.1. Lineage (NCBI taxonomy): Eukaryota > Metazoa > Chordata > Mammalia > Carnivora > Hyaenidae > Hyaena > Hyaena hyaena. The sequence goes on along the minus strand of NW_024080965.1, from coordinate 984,426 downwards.
GTGACTCCCTCTCTCTCTGACCCTCCCCTGCTCACGCTGTCTCTCTCTCTCTCTCTCTCCTAGAAATAAATAAAACATTTTAAAAAAAAGATTTTCCTTAGATTCAGTTATAATCAGCCTTCTTGCAACCCTGGATCCAGCCTCCTGGAGCCTCTGGGAATGTGCCTCCTGCTCAGTAGTGAGTACTCTGGGAAGCCCTCATCAAGTTGTAGACAAGAGAGCAGGACGGAGGGCAAATGCCATGATGGGATAGGACCTTTGGGAGGAGGCAGAGAGGCTGATGGGAAAGCCAGGAGATGGGGTATGGCTGGACTCCTCAGAGGCTGTGGGAACCAGAGGGAGCCACAGGAGGGGAGACAGAGACAGAGAGGGGACACCAGGGGAGAAGGATTTTCTATCAACAAAACAGCAGGACAGATTCTGGCTGGTCTCTGGAAACATCTTCATCCGGTGCCTGAGGCCAGCTCTGAGCTCCTTTTAGCTCATTACTGGCAATTAGTCCTCTGGGCCCAGCCTGGGGGAGGGGAGCACTATTAGCTCTCCCTCCCCTGGACACACACACACACACACACACACACACACACCATGAATCAAATTGACAACTGTGCCCAGGCCTGCCCTCCTTGCCCTGTTCTGTGTGTGGAGCGGGATGCACATTTCTACATGGATGAGGTGTGTAAATGCACATGCACCACGTGAAGATGTCACAGGGAGAATGCGCGTGCACGCACACATCCTGTGTAAGTGTGAGATTGTACAAATGAGACAGAGTGTGTGTGCACTTGTAAGGGACACATATATTTGCGCATCCTGTGGGAGAATATGTGAACATATAAATGAGCCTGTGAGGGTAGAAAGGATGTGTGTACACATATTGGGGACAGGCGCTGAGAAAAGATGGACTGGCTATGGGAAACCATGACCACTAGTGTGCCTTCCTTTCCTTAGATATCCTGGTCCAGATGGCTGAGTTGAGGGGGTGGGTTTCCGGAGATGAAAAGGAAAAGGCAGATCCTGGAGTTCCTGCTTCAATTCCGTGTCAGAAGGGCTGTTCCTTAGGGGGCCCCTTCCTCTGGGACAAATAGGGACCCTACTGAGGTTGAGGTGATTCCAGGGAGGGCCACCCAGAATTTTCTCCCCCTCCCCAAACTCTTTCTTTCCCAGGTGCTTTAGCCCAGGACTGTCCAATAGAAATATAATGTGAGCCATAAATGCAATTTAAATTTTCTAGTGGCTACATGTCTTAAAACGTAAGAAAGAAACAGGTGAAATCAATTGATTTAACTTCTATTTTAATTTCATTAAATTTTAAATTAATAGTTAAACATTTAACACTTACATAAGTATTTAAAATATAGCCAAAATGTCATCTTAACATGTAGCCAGTATTTTTGGAGTATTAATGACACATTAGACATTCTTTTTCAACACTAAACCTCCAAAACTCAGTGGACCTTGTTTGTCTGCAGCACATCTCCATTGGGACTGGCCACATTTCAAGTGCTCAATGGCCATATGTGGCTAGTGGCTACCATACTGGGCAGGACAGATCTGGAGTCTGGCTTAGCTGGTTCCCCCCAAGCCAGTGAAAGATCGGTGGGAGGAGCAAAGAGAAGTCAGGACTGGAGTCAGTGGCACTCTTCATCCTCAGACTATCTCAGACCCTGCTCTTATAGACCCTCCTTTCCCCACTGACTACACCCAATCCTCGGTCCCAACAGTGACAGTGGAAACTCTTGGATTCGGACTGAGTTTTACTGTAGAAAGTTCTTCCCTTTGTCTCGCCTGTGTGCTTCCTACTGCAGGAGACTACAGCTCGTTCCCTTCAGTTTTGCTTTTTTTTTTTTTTTGCTACTCCCAAACTTGGGGCTTGAACTCATGACCCTGAGATCAAGAGTCGCATGCTCTACCAAGCCAGCCACGTGCCCCTCCCTTGAGTTTTGAATCCCTTGTGCAACAACCCATTCTCTTGAGCACCCCCAGCCCCTGGCTCCATCTCACTTCATCTAAAAGGGTTTGGGGCAAGGAGGGAAGCATGCAGAAACTGAGGAGGGAGTGAGAGATGGGAGAATGGAAAGCCTAGGAAAGCCTTAAATCCATAGGAGGAGTGGGGAGGGGTGGCCGGGGTGGACAGACCGGGAAGTGATCACAGAATAAATGCAGAATTTCTAGGTGAATTTTCAGCACCTTGGTCCCCTTTTCCCTTCCAATTTTCAATTTCCTGACCCTCTCAGGCTTCTCAACCACTCCCTATTTTCACCCCATCCCTTTATTTCCCTCACCCCTTAGCCTCTTATCACCTCCACCTCTTGGCCTCTGTGTCTCTCTCCTGGCAGCTTCTCAGCCCTTCACCTCCTCAGCTCACTTCCTGCTCCCGCTCACCATCTTCCATTCACCCCAGCCCAGTGTGCTGGGACCAGGGGGAAATTCGGGGAGTGGAGACCTGGAATGGGGTGTGAGGGCCTGAGCCGGCAGCATCTCCAGGAAAGGGAAGGAAGCAAGACCCTCCCAGTCCCTCCCATCCTCTTACCCCTCCTCCCAGCCCCCTCCCCCACAGGGCGGCAGTGATTCCACAGTCTCAGGGCTTGAGGGTCTCGGGGCCCCTCGCTAATGTAAGGTTATTGTAATTGATATGAAGGTAATTGATAATGTGTTACGGTGAATAATGTCTTCAATTTTCTGCTAAATCCCATTTTTGTAGCCATCTGGGCTCCTCCAACTGCCCCCCTGGGACGCTGGGTAATAGAGAGTAATTATTCTCAAGTCATTTACTTTTTCAAAGTGTTTAGTGCTTATCTGTTTTACAATTAAAATGGAAACGACCCTGATTCACTTCCTTTCTTTTTTATTTAAATAGCACTCACCCCCCCACGCCCCCCACCATACACTTTCAGTCACACACAACCACGCGGGCACACAACCCTCCAACACACACACACACACACACACACACACACACACACACAGTCTCCTTGTATGCGGCAACATGTCCACATTCAAAGACACAAAAATACACGCACAATTTCTTTGTCACTCACACAAACAAGCACAAACATACGCAACTTTTTATTTGGACAAGGGACACAGCCTCGATGACCTAGACAGACAAAACCTTTTGCCTTTATCCTTTGGAGTAAGAAGATTGGAAGTGGACTTTGTCAGGGTCGAGGACAGGGCAAAGAAGGCACCTTGGACGTGTGTCTGAGTGTGCAAGGTTATGTTTGAATATGGAAGGTGAGCATCTGTGTGTTCACATGAGTGCGCTCTGAATGTATATTTCAGAGTGTGGGTTCATATGAGGCTAAAAAGGTGCAAATTAAAGCCGTAGTGTGAGAGCAAATTCATAGCCTTGCTTCTGTGTCTGCATGAGTTACTGGCGTAGGCAGATGATTATGGAGCTAGTGTTCACACCCAGTTACACACTAATGAAGGGCCCTGGTGTGCTGCCCCAATCTGGACACGCGTCCTCAGGAGAGTGGTGAAACCAGAATCCAGAGGTACCTGGCCACGCTGAGTTGGCCCAGAACTGAGAGCCTTCACCTCACACCATGCAATCTGACCCATTTATTCTCACTGAAAATGTCACAGGAACATGTTCTATGGAGGCCCAGGAGATGCAAGGGTGGGGGGGATCAGGAGGTGAAAACAACTCCTATTAATCCCTCCTCCACCCTAACCTCCCCCACTCTCCGATCCCGCAGACTCCCCCAACAGCCCTCCTTCCTGTCCAAGGACCCCTTAACCAGTCTCGATACCGTGTGACCCCTACCGCCCTCACCAGCCCCTCACGGAGCCCTGGTTCTGGTTGGAGCTGTAGAGGCAAGAGTGGTTCCTGATGACCAGGCAGCTTCCTGGCCCTCCCTTGGGCTGTTCCCCACAGGAGGTGCTCTGTGACAGGGCTATTGCTGACAGTGAGGCACTGACCTATGGGGACCCAAAAGACAAGATCATGCACACCCCAAATCCTTCCACATGACCAGGCATGACATCTCTCAAATGTCAGACAACTGAGCCATTACACTCATTAGTACACCTCAGTCTGGCACTCAGGTGACCTATGGAATGGAGGTCCAGAAATCTGCTTCCCATTGTACAGGCAGGGAAACTGAGTCACCCCATGGGCCTGGAAGGCCATTGGTCTCTGAGGGGAGTCAAATCAGCAGCAGGCCCTGAGACTTTTCTGCTTTGCCCAATGCCTAGTCTCCCCAGGGTCTCCAGCTGCAGACCCTCCAAGGCTCTTCTCTATTCCTCTGCTGGACGAGCGATGGGGGAAATCGAGGGCAGAGCCCTGCTCCTGGAGGCCAAGCCCAGGCAAGCTGCCTCAAAGTCAAAGGACACCAGGCTGCAGGGTCCGGTCTAAGAGAGTAAGTGCTGTCGCCAGCACATAGCCTGCTCACCCCTGCACACGTCTGGGAAAGGCCCAGGGCTTCTGCTTTTTAATTTTGCTTTTATTATTTTTTTTTAATTTTTTATTTTTTTAATTTATTTCTAGGAGAGAGAGAGAGACAGCGTGAGCAGGGGAGGGTCAGAGAGAGAGGGAGTCACAGACTGAAACAGGCTCCAGGCTCCGAGCTGGCAGTCAGCACAGAGCCCGACGCGGGGCTCGAACCCACGAACCGCGAGGTCATGACCCAAGCGAAAGTCGGACGCTTAACCGACTAAGCCACCCAGGCGCCCCATAATTTTGCTTTTAGAAATAGAAGGATGGCAGCACTGGGGGCGGGGTGGGGGGCGGAGAAAGCTTCTTTCTGCTTTTTCTCATTTCTCATTTTATGGGCATCCGTCTTGGCCCTGCTTCCTTCTCTCTTGGAGTCTGTCTTTTTTGGTCTCCATGTCTGTGTTGTGTGTAGCTCTGCGTCTTTCTCCCCTGCCCGGCAGCTTCTCATCTGCAGGTCCCCCTCTGCCTGCTCTGAGTCCGTCTTTCTGCGCTTGGGTCGGTCTGTCCTGGCGTCCCTGGGCCGGCCTCCTCCCGGGGCTCGGCTCCACCCACACACACGGCTCCTGGGTCTCCGGTCTCGGCGTTTCTGTCCCTGTCTCTGCCTCTCCCTCGGCCGCTCCCTGACTCCGGCCCCTCACACCTTCGCGGAAAAGTAAACATTTAATTTTTTTTGCTGTTAATAGATTTAATGTTCATTTGTTGGTAGCCCAGGGGCAGAAACGCGTGACATTTCAAATAATTGTTGTTTCAGGGGTATCCTCTGGAGGGAAATGCGGCAAAAGTGTGGAGAAGATTTAAGCAAATGACTGTGTCAGCTTCTATTTACTCCAGACAGGATCGCCGGGGGCGCGGCTGCGAGATAACCATTAGCGCGGCCGCCGATAAAGCGGGGAGGCTGCATTTCTAAAGGCTCCGCGGCCATTACGGAAAGTTAGTGTGAAACATGTTAAATTATCCCCAAAGTGGAGGGAGCGGGGGAGGCGGCGGGGGAGCCGGCGCCCGGGAGGGCCGCCGAGCCCCCGCCGGGCCTGGGAGCGAGGACGCGCCGCGGCCGGGCCAGGCCCTCGGAAGGCGCTGCGCCCGCCGCCCGCCGTCCAGCAGGGGGCGGCCGCCCGCCGCCCGAGCCTCAGTCTTGCGGCTGGGAGAGTGGGTGCAAGCCCCCACCCCTCTCCCTACCCTCACCCTTCCGCCCCGCGGCCAAACCTGCCCAGACTCACTAGCCCCGCCCAAGGGCAGTCCCACGGGGTAATAAGAAAGAAACGAATTGCAGGGCCTGAGACAGCTGGGTCTCCCACTGAGGACCAAGGCGCGTTCTTGAGCAGGTCCCTCAGGTGTGCACGGGCAGCACGTCTACTCATGCGGGTGCCCTTGTGCCGCTGAGATTCGTGCAGTGCCCCAGTGCACCTCTCAGATCTGCTACCAAGTAATTGGGTGGCCCTCTGCAAGTCCTCTTGGCCTCAGCTTCCCCATTTGTAAAATGGGAACAATATCTGTCCCACATATCTCATTCCCTAAAGATTAATTGAAGCAATGAGGCCATGTAAATGTGATCTAAGAAACCACTGAATGCAGTAGAAGTGAGAAGTACTGCTACTCTTGTGCATTAGTTATTATTAACACCCTGCTGTGTGCAAAGGAAATACCTGTGCACAAGGCCACAAGTGGATGTCCCAGTGCATGGGAAATAAGACCCCAATCACAGTGACTTGAGGCACCACTTTCCCAACATTCCTAATTTCACTACTGTTAAGTCACACTTGGGTACATAAACATCTGGGCTGGGCTGGAAGTGAAAGTAGCGCTTCAGGCTAGGCCCCCGCTCCCCTCCCCCGTAAAAGTGTGCTTAACTTAGAGAATGCCTGGGCCAGAGCACTAGCAGTATTAACTGAGAGCACTGTCTTATGGACGTGAGACACTGTGGGGCAGGAGGGAGGAGAAGACAGAGGGGACCTCCTTTCCCCACTGTGATAATGGTATCTCCAGACGATTTCTTCCCTCCTTTCTTAAAACAAACAAAACTCCTGTAAATATATTGCGATTGAAGCATCATGTACATTATATTTTAGGCCTTGGAACCCAATCTGTGGTGCAGAGAATTGAGGAATCAATAAAGCCACATATTTACTCCTTTCCAACACATTTTCAAGTTTCCAGAGGCTCCCCCCCAAGTTCACCCAACAGTTTTGAACCTCTCCCATGTGTCAGACCTGCTGGAGGCAAAGGACAACCAAGACTATCTTTGCCTTCCTGGAGCTCACCTTCAGGCAGGGGACTGGTATTTACAAATGGTGACAGCACCCTAGGAGTCCTGAAATAGAAGCATATACAAAGTGCTGCATGTTCAAGGGGAAAGCAGTGAATCCTCTTCTTAAGGGTGTTTGGGAAATGTTTCTTTTGTCTAAGTAAGCTTCACACCCAACATGGGGCTTGAACTCATGATGCTGAGATCAAGAGTCAAGATCAAGCGTTGCATGCTACAATGAGTGAGCCAGCCAGGCACCCTGGGAAAGGTTTCTTGAAGGAAGTGACATTTGATCTGGGGCCTTTAAGCACAGGCAGAGTTTTCCAGGTGGGAGAAATGAACCATTACATAATAATGATAATAACCCCTATGACCACTCCAAACAGCAAAAATAACAATGATAGTAATAGCACTCAGTCTGTGGCAGGCACTGTATCAGGCACTTCATGCTAACTGCTACCTTTTATTTATCATAAGAACTCTGGGGACAAATACTGTTATGTACCCCAACTTCACAAATAAGGAAACTAAGGCTCAAAGCGATCCAGTAACTTGCCCAAGGCCACACAATCATCCTAGCATAGCACTGAGATTAGGTGAAGTAGTATGCCTCACCACCCATCCCATCATTCATTCTCCTCGAAGAGAGCTTGAGTTTGCCTTTGACAAAGGTTGTATACCCCCTTTAAAAAAACATTTCTTCATCCATTCAACTGTTTCCTGCATGTCTACTAGGTATCAAGTGTTGGGTTGGTGCTTGGGGTGCAAAAAATAAAATCTAGGCTCTACCCTCAGTAACTCACAGTTCTAGTGAAGGAAGAAGACCTATGAGTCAATCAACCACAAAGCAATGTGCAGGATGCAAGTCTGAAAAGCCTAAGATGCTCTGGGTCAACAGGAAGAGGTCAAACTCAGATAAAGGCTTGGTTCAGGAAGAATTGAGTCTGGGCCACCTCACACCAGTCAGAATGGCTAAAATTAACAACTCAGGCAACAACATATGTTAGCAAGGATGCGGAGAAAGAAGAACCCTTTTGCACTGCTGATGGGAATGCAAACTGGTGCAGCCACTGTGGAAAACAGTATGGAGGTTCCTCAAAAAGTTAAAAATAGATAATTGCAATATTAGGTATTTATCCAAGTGGTACAGGTGTGCTGTTTCAAAGGGGCACATGTGCCCCAATGTTTATAGCAGTGCTATGGACAATAGCTAAAGTATGGAAAGAGCCCAAATGTCCATCTATGGATGAATGGATAAAGAAGGTGTGGTATATATATACAATGGAGTATTACCCAGCAATCAAAAAGAATGAAATCTTGCCATTTCCAACTACATGGATGGAATTAGAGGATATTATGCTAAGCAAAATTAGTCAGAGAAACACAAATATCATGACTTCACCCATGTGAGGAACTTAAGATACAAAACAGATGAACATAAGGGAAGGAAATAAAAAAATAATATAAAAACAAGGAGAGGGACAAAACATAAGAGACTCTTAAAATACAGAGAACAAACTGAGGGTTGCTGGATGGGTTGTGGGTGGGGGATGGGCTAAGTGGGGGAGGGGCATTAAGGAAGACACTTGCTGGGATGAGCACTGGGTGTTATACATAGGGGATGAATCACTGGAATCCACTCCTGAAGTCATTATTGTACTATATGCTAACTAAAGTGGATGTAAAATTAAAAATTAATTAGTTAATTAATTAAAAAAAGAAAAAAGAATTGAGTCTGGACAAAAGGAGGAGTTTAGGGAGGTAGGACATAGAATTCCAAGCAGAGAAGGCAGCAAGTGCAAAAGAGCAGAGATGAGGAAGAACACGACCTTCTAGTGTATGGTCTTTGAGGAAGATGGAGGAGATGGAGAAGGGGAGGCCCAAGAAGTTTGCCAGGACCCAGGTTACATCATGTCTACTGGACATGCCAAGGAAGGGGCTTGAACTCAATCCATAGTTGTGATATTTTTGTGGAGTAAAATCAGGTCAAATGAGAGATTCCTCCTTCTTTTATACAGGGATCTTTCAGTACCTTATAAAAATTAGGAGGGTTTTGTTTTGTTTTGTTTTGTTTTTAGTATGGGCGACCAGCCCCATGGGTGACCAACCCAATAGGTGACCAACTCAATGTCACCTTACTTCGTAAGTTATTTCACTGGGATTTGACATCATTAACTTTTGTTGTTACACTGTCTCCCCAGTACTGCTGGGATTTGCTTAGCTTTTTTCCCACAATGGGAGTATCTGAGCCTATATATTGGCTCACATGTTGGCATGGTGACAGCTGGGGGGCACAATCATAGTGGCTGGGTTGGTTTCAACTTGTTTTCTTGCACTAGCTCACATCTAACTTTGGCCCGAGGGCTCTCAGTGGACACTACTTTGTCTTCCACCACCATCCAGGAAGAATATCTCCTTTGTAGGGTAAAAGACAGATACCTTCCAGAAGGCAGATTTGAGCTCTTATCTTTGGAGGGTACTTATTAGTCATTAAAGCTGCAGGAAATGGAAGAATCTACCTCAAGAGGCAGAGAATCTCCTGCTCTGGAGGTGTTTAAGCAGAAGCTCCCGGAAATGGGACCATTGTAGGAATGGTGAAATCCTTGGCCTCTAGAATCATTTGCAACTCCAAGGCTCAGGAAGTTCATCCCAAGAGGATAATGATTTCAGACACTTTCAGAAGGATTAGTTTGACAAAAAAGGTTAAAAAAAAAAATCTAGGCTGGACATAGGGATTCCTTATTATGGAGATAACACTGAAGACAGCGGCTGCCCCAGGATTCCCTCCTCAAAGGATGTCTCCACAGTATTCCAGCTTTGTCCTGTGATCTCCCTTCTTCTACTGCCAAGCCCACAGGCTCTCCAGGGGATCCACATCTTCTCATTGTGCTCCCCAAAAATGAACACAGATCCAGCAAGGAGCAGACAGATGGCGAAAGATGATGACACAGTTCATAGAGGTAGGATATGTGTGGAGGTTTAATCCTAGCCAGTCACTAAAGAGATCAGTGCCTCATTCATTGCTGTGTCCTGTATACTAAGCACAGAGGCTGGTACAGAGAAGGCATGCAGGAAGCATTATTCTTTCTTTCCTTTTTTCACTCCTTCTTTCCTTCCTTCCTTTCTGTCTTAAAAGAGGATTCAGATTCACTGTAAAAATGGTGAACTGTACAGAAAATACAAAGAAGCAAGCCAAAAATAAAGCCTCCACATAGGCCAAACAACCACTGATGTTATTTTAGTGACCATCCTAAAGGCAATTCTTTCTGCCTCTAACTAAACATAGGCACAGGTGTGTAATTTGATACAAACAGGAATCAAACCCTATATTCTTTTTTTTAACAATGTTTTTTATTTATTTCTGAGAAAGAGAGAGAGAGACAGACAGACAGACAGACAGAGAGACAGAGTGAGCAGGGAAGGGTCAGAGAGAGAGGGAGACACAGAATCTGAAACAGGTTCCAGGCTCTGTGCTAGCTGTCACAGTACAGAGCCCGACGCGGGGCTCAAACCCACGAACTGTGAGATCATGACCTGAGCCGAAGTCGGATGCTTAACCGACTGAGCCACCCAGACGCCCCTCAAACCCTATATTCTATTCTGTAACTTGCCATTTTCATTTTTAAAAATCTCATAGATACTATCCTGTTTCAATGAATGTAGAGCTATTGTTGTAATAGTTGCATTATATTCCACTGTGTTACGTACTAAGTCAGTCTTCTGTTGATAGGCATTTAGATTGTTTCCAGTTTTGCACTATTTTAGACACCCTGAGATGAACATATTTGTGGACATACCTGTTCACACTTATACACTTATCTCCTTAGGGTAAATTCTTAGAAATAGAAGTATTGGGGGGCGCCTGGGTGGCTTAGTCGGTTAAGCGTCCGACTTTCGCTTAGGTCATGATCTCGCGGTTCGTGGGTTCGAGCCCCGCGTCGGGCTCTGTGCTGACTGCCAGCTCAGAGCCTGGAACCTGTTTCAGTCTGTGACTCCCTCTCTCTCTGACCCTCCCCTGCTCACGCTGTCTCTCTCTCTCTCTCCTGGAAATAAATAAAACATTAAAAAAAAAAAGAAATAGAAGTATTGGGTTAAAAAAATACACATTTTACATTTGGGCACACATTGTCAGACTGCTTTCTTAAAAGGTTGTACCACTCTATCTTCCCATCTAAAAAGAGTATTATCAGTCCTTTACCCTTTGTTTAAATAAATGAGCTCTTTTTTTCAAAGACAGAACAAGAACAAAAACCCTGATTCTTTAGACCAGTTTCTAAGTGTGTGTGTGTAGGGGGGTGAGCATGGGATTATGAAGTCTACCTAAGCATTATATACAAGTGTGACTATATGTCTATGTGTATTCTCTACGTGATTTCTACGTTATATGCTGAAGCATGAAAATTCTCAGGAAAGGATTATCCTCCTACCAAATCCCCTCCTGCCACCTCAGTAGAGGGATGAAGTCTGCTTCAACCTCCCTGTCACCAAGGATATTCACCCATTGTCAGTCTTGCCACTATCTCTAAAATCTCCTGGCCAGGGTTGCTAGGGAGAGAGTAGGAGGGAGGCCAGATGGGGTTTGCCCATAGTGGGACTTCAAGTGTTAATCCAGCCTCTCCTCAGAAGGTGCCCCTGACGTCACAGCTGGGGAGCAAAGACTGTGCGTCTGCATCTTTGTGTGGTAGAAAGAGTAAACAGGTCATCCCAAATCAATAAGTCTGAGTTGGCCATAGATCACTCCAGAGGGCTCTAGAAGGGTAAGAAAGTGGGGAGGGTGATGAGGCTCAGCTTCTTCCAGCATGTGGCACCTATTTTACAGATCGCTCTGCCACTCCTCTCTCTCAGCCCATGGTCAGTCTCTCTCTCACATATATCACTTCTGCATTCACACATTCACATATAATCCACAACCTATATAATTCCCTTACAACCACACTTACATTCTCACATAACTTGACGATAATAATTTTCATACCATTACACCCACATCCTTGCATACAACACATTCATAGAATTTGACGCTTACATGCACCCACTTACATAAACACACCCAGTCACCCAATAATCACTCCTACAGTCTCACACTGTCATATGTTGTCCTAAGGAAGTGTAGTCACAAGTCCCTCCCAGTCATTGTCACTTATGTTGTTGCAGCCACACTCCATATCCTACACCCCCACCAACACTTTCCTTTCATACACTCTTAGAGTCCCACAGAATTCACAGTCATACTTTCACATCTTACTCAAGTCTTTTGAACACATACACTTACCCAGAGAATCTTATAATGTCATAGTGCATCCAGTCTACTTTCCTTATTTTACTAGGATAATTGAGACTCTGAGAGGAAAACTGTGACTTGACCAAGTTCACACAATTAGTTAATGGCAAATCTAAGGTGTCAACTCCAATCTCATGACTCCCACACTAGTGCTCTCTCTCCTATGCCAGTCTTTGCCTCTTAGTCTCCCTTCCAGTCTCCTATGCCAATCCCCTTTATTGACTTTCAGAAATTCTCAAATAAAAGACAGCTCTTAAAGACACAGGCAGCCAGAGGAATGGAACAAGTATGAATTTGTAATATAAAAGAGTGTGAATTGCAATGTCAAGTACTTTGTAGGGTAGTAACAAACTTCAGAGAGAATGTATGTAAAGCACCTAGTGCAAACTAACTAGGTGCTTACTATACCAAGTACTTTATATATTATCTCATTTAAATTTTACAGTCTCTTTAAGTATGATTATCTCCCTATCACAGAAAAAGGAAGTGAGGCCCAGGGAGATTATGTTTCTTACCCAAGATCACTAAGGTAGTGGATTTTGAGACCAAGATTATATCCTTCTCTGATTCCAGCTCTGGTCTTCATGCACTATACTGTGCTTCTTTCCTTTATAACAAAGATCATTCTGTATTAAATCCTTATTCTTCCCCAGACACTGCACTATATATACATAGTTTTAATATATAGCATCTTTACAGACAAGGAGACTGGGACTTGGTAATGCTCAATGGGTGGTTTCATCATAAAGAGGAAGATTCTAATTTCAAAATCAAATTTAGATATATCTTGTCCCCAGGTAAATTCTTCAGATCCTGTAAATCTTTAGCAGACTTGATCATTCCCATTGATTAGTTCATTTCAAATTGACCTTCCTCCCTCCCTGATCTGTAATTCCCTGCATCTCCCACCCCAGGGCATTACCACGAACAGAGCCCTGTTGTGGCTATATACATAGTTGCTCACTTCTACCCACCAGATGAAGTCACATTCAGGCACAAGTCTTACACACACTAAAAAGGCCACTCTGGTTCAAGCAGTTGCCAAGAACATTGGGGAGTAGATTCAAAATACTAGGTTCCAGTTCTATCTCTTACTAAGGGTAAGACTACAGGAAAATTATTTTCTCTGCCTTAGTTCTTGCATCTAAAGTAGTGGAATAGCTATTACTCTCTCCCAGGATATTGTGAGTTTTAAGTGCTGCAAGATATCATTATAGAAAATCTGACATGAAGTGGGCACTCAAAATTTGCCATCCACAATCTCATAATAGAGCTACAATACCATCACTCATATCAACCCAAGTACAGACAGACACACAAACTTGCAGGTAGGCCATATCAATACACTAAACTGTAGACATGCTCAGAACTGCTAGTGATGGGCTGTCATAGAGGTTGAGAGAAAGGGCTCTTAAGTAACTTTGGGCAAGTCACTTAACAGCTCTTTTTAAGAAAAAAAAAGTTAAAGACTTCTTAAAAAATGTAACCACAATGTTATTATCACACCTAACAAAGTCGGCAATAATTCCGTAATATCAGATATCCAGTCCCTATTAAAATTTTCCACCTTTTTAAAAAAACATTTGGCTAACTAAAATAAAGAAACAAGGTTCGCCCAACAATGTATTTGCTTTTTCTCTCTCTTTTTCTTTTTAAAATGCATTAATCTGCCTTCTCTTTGAAAACCATTGGTTATTTGTCCGGAAGCACGTCCCACATTAAGGGGAAAAAAATCACATTATTAAAAACTTAGTTTTAGTGCACAAGTAATATATGAATATATGCTTGGTTGTTTAAAAAAGAAGAAAAGTGAAGAAACCAGGCATGACAGATAAAGCGAAAGTCTCCCTTGACCTTAAAAGTCGCCTGGTGATGACCTTTAGTCATTGTTATCCTGGCCAACGCAGAAGAGCCGCCCAGCTCCGTGCGCATTCAGCACCTTGGACAGAGGTGGCGGCCGCGCGCCCTACGAACCAAGCCTCCGCCGGCGCTCGCGGGAGGATCTGTAAATAAAGCCGCCCTGCTTCCGGCGGGCCCAGCGCAGCCGGTGAAGGGGAAAGAAATCTGGGATTTTCCGAGCCGCCTGCTTCGGCAACGCGTCTGGCGGAGACAATTATCCGGATACGCTCGGGCTGGCCTCCCCCAGGCCCTGGGTCATTTCAGACCTGGGCCCCCGTCCTTGAACGGGGAGCCGGGACGGGTGGGGGCTAGAGCGGGTCCCTCAGTCTCCTGGGTTGCAGAATAACCAGGGGGGAGGACCACAGAAATCACCACGGGAGGCCCCTAGGGAACCTCCGGCCTTGACACAGCCCCCAGCAGGCACCTATCCTAGCCCCCGCCGTTCTCGCTACTTGGGGGTGGGGGGTGGCGGGGGCGGGGAGAGCGGCCTCCGGAAGCCGGCCCAGGGCACAATTAGCAGGGAGCGGAGACGCCCGCGAAGGCTGATTTAATTAGGTGACACGGTGCCAAGCAGGGATGCGGGGGGAGGGGAGAGCAGGGTCAAAACATTTTGTAAAAATCTGTTTCGAAAATGCTGCCGCTCCCCTCGGGGCAGAGAGAGATTACGGAATCTTTGGTGTCGATCAAGGCTGGCAAGAGGCGCCAGGAGCGTGGGGCATTTCTTCCTCCTCAGTCTCTTTTGTCCCCCCAAACAGTCCTAGGAGCCATCAGCTCCGCTGGGTTGCAGGGCGAAGGAATGGGGGAGTGGAGAGGAAAGGGGAGGACGACTTGAGAAGGGGGCCCCTATGAGGGGGGAACAAAGTGCTCCTGGTCTAATGCGCCTCCATATTTACAAAAATAATATTATCAGTAGTTGCAGGAAGTACCTGGTTTCCAAATAAAGCTATCGTTTGCGAGCAGAACAGCACCTTTACCAGCTGTCTGATCTTGGTTATTTATACTCTGTCCTTCAGTTTACCATCTCTGAAACAGTAAGGACCCTTACAGAGTTAATGTGAAGAGTAAAGAAAGTAAATACAGAATAGTAAGCACTGAGTGGTTTATTATTATTATTACTATTATTTCTATTATTGTATTACTATCAGGTGCCAGGCCAGTTGCTTATCTTTTGTCCCTAACCCACAAAACAACTTTGTGTCAGAGATACGATTATGCCCATTTTACAGATGTGGAAACTGAGACTCAGAGTTTAAGTAGCTTGTTCTGATCAGGGGAAGATCCAGAAATTGAACTCAGGGCAGTTTGGTAGTAAAGCTTGTGCCTTTTCACCCTCCTGCTACTGAGCTGCTTTAGATCCCTGCCTGTGACTTCATCTCAGTTGACCTCAATGGACCCACTAACATAACTGTGCATACCTTGCCCCACCCTGTCTGGCACAACCAAGCCCACCTCAGGCACTCGCACCTTTGCAAAAGCGCCATGAGCATGGACACACACGCACACACACACACACTCACCAGAGACAGCCATACACAGTCACCCTCGCACAGAAAGAGGCTCCCACATTCACCACATCACTCAGAAGTAAAGCAACCTGCACATGGGGTGGACCAGCTGCTGGTCACATCCAGAGCCCCTCATCACAAGGGAAACTTACATATACATAATCAGAAACAGTTATACCTAGATTCACAGGAGAGATATATTAATGTACAAATACACCTAGTATGTAACACTTTCACATACAACTGAACCAAGGTAATAAGACGTAAACCATCACACCACTGTCACATAGACAGGATAGTTTTTTTTGCAAGACACCATTTACACAAATATGAACAGAGATACATAGTTACAACACACCCACTAGCACACACTATCACACACCATCTCATAGAGAAGTATAGACGTATAGCTACCCACTCACTGTAACATATATAATATACCCACACCTGAGAGATGTAGCCAGAAAAAAAATCAGCCTCAACACCCAGTGCATATACTCACACTCCCTAGACACACATACACAGATGAATGGAGACAAGGAACCACAATCTCACAAGCATACACACACACACACGTAAGCGTGCACTCACAAACATACACACTGAGTCTCTTCTTAAACCCACTGGGAAGCTGGCTCCAACCCAAGAGATTCCTGCCTCCTGAAGTCTTCAGGACATGGGGTCAATTGACTCCCTTGCCCCCTCTTCTCCCAGCTGAGCCCGGAGCAGCAGGGACACAGTCCCCCAGCAGACATGGGGAGGGGACACTTGATGGCTAGTCTTGAGGACACCTATCTAGCACCATGTCCAGTCCAAGCTGGGGCCAGCCACTGACTTAAGGGCTGTTCTCCCATCTCCCATATTCACTCCCAACACCAGCCCAGCCTCTTGCCCCAGTATTAGCTTTTGGAAAAAGGCAAATGGATTCATCAGCAACCTATCCTGGGGAGCAAGGGCTCTCTCCTCAAACCTCTCCCCCACCTGTTGTCACCTACCTGTGCAGGTGCACTGTCTCAGCAGCTCAGAGCTCCAGCCTGGGCAAGGTCCCGAAGGCAAGTGGGTGGAGCCCGGTTCCATCCTCTGCACCCCCCAGTTCTAGCTCCCTCGGCAGCTGCCCCCTCCAGCTCCGGGCCCCCTGGGCAGTCCCCTCCCTCCCCGCCGCCTGCTCACCCAGTTCTGTGTCTCTTCTCTGAAAACCAGACTAGGGACTAGGGGGAGGGGGGGAGATCCCAGGAGAGGAAGTGGCATCTGACGGCCCCAGCACCAAACCTGGGGGGCTGCAGGGGGGAGGGAGGAGCAGGGAGGCTTCTCATTGTGTGAGGGAAATTTTATTTTTAACAGATGCTAAGGCAGATGGCGCAGAATTAACAGAAAATGGGAGAGGAAAGAGAGGAAGAACATTACTGACTCCGGAGAGAGTGGACATTAAAAAAATAAAGAATAAGGGAATGAAAACAAGTTTAAGTGCTCTCTCCGGGGGGGTGGGGGGAGGGGAGGGGAGCTGAGAGGCAGAGAGGGACGGAGCAGCGTGGTGATAACCAGAGGCGTGAAATTACAAAAGTAAAATTTGTGGGACTCGGGAGGGGCTGAGAAGGCCCCAGTTTCATTGCAAAACTCACTCAGAAATTCCTGATGTGATGTTTGAGCTTTTATCATTAATAATAATCGAGAGGGGAGGGGAAGACAAAAGGACTCGAGGGCCTGGGGGGTTGAGGTGCCAGGAGAAAAGGTGCTTGAGCCATGGGGGAGGGAGGGAGAGAAGAGTCCTTTCTGCGACAGAGAAGGAAGGGAAGAGAGAAAAACTCAGGGAGGTACAGCAGAAATGGACAAATGGGGAGACAGAAGCAGAAGAAAAGAAAAAGCAGGAGAGGAAGCAGGTGGGGGAGGGCGAAAGAGCGGAAGCTGTAGAAGGGATAGAACGGGAGGGGCCGGGGGTGGGCAAGGAAAGGAAACTGAAGGCAGGAGATTGGGAGACAGAGCGATGAGACAAAGAGACAGAAGAGAACAGAGACAGAGCCGGGGGAGAGAGAGCGCCAGAAAAACAGCACCAGAACACCTACACACGAGTGGGCAAGGAAAGTAGTTCCACAGATGAGGGAGTAATGGTCAAAGTGACCAAACACAGGGGACCAAATCAAACAGGAGAGAGGGACAGAGACAAAAGAGCAGAGGCCCAGGCAGCGTAAGATGCATGAAGAAAAAGAAAGAGACCGAAAGAGTGAAAGACTGACACACAGAGAGAGGGAAAGAGACGGAAGGAAGTAGAGAGAGAGCGCGGAAAAAAAACCTAAGACTTTGAAAGAGACACAAAAAGAGTTGGAGAGACAGACATTTTGAAAGACAGAAACAAACCCACACAATCCGGGTGAGAAAGAGAGGTGAGGTGGAGAGAGGGAGAAAGAAAACTGAGCCAGAGGCAGAGAGACAGAGGCTGTGGGGGCGATGTGAGAGAGGGCAGGAAGGGAGGAAGGGATGGGAGACAAAGAGGAATGGCCGTTTATCTCTCCTCCCAAATTAATTGAGGCTACATCAGCCTGAGCCACTAAAACGGAGCGATTATGAATGGGTTAGTCACAGGTGGAGTTAAAGGCCTTCAGAGGGATATTAGCCAAAATTGAGTGGCTTTTAATTTCTTTCTAACGAGAGACTGTGGCTGGGGAACCAGGCACCGCCTCCGCTCAGCTCCACTGCTAAACACGGCGTGGGGGCGGCCCGGGCCACTCACCACCTGACCTGTGTGGCACAAGCAGCCAAGTGGAAATGGCCGTGCCTGAAACATGCCTGAACATGCTTGCAACATGCCTGCAACATGCCTGTGACATGGGGCACAATGGTGGGTAGCCCAATGGAGGGCCAGCGGTGGGGGTGGAGGGAGGTTGGTCACAGTCCAAGAAGTGGTCAGGCCAGGGAGCCTGGGGCAAAAATCCCAATTTGGTATGTGGGGGAGGGCAAGAAAGGCAAGGAGATGCTGCCATTGAAAAGTCCTGTCAGTGGGGCGCCTGGGTGACCCTGTTGGTTGAGCATCCAACTCGACTTCAGCTCAGATCATGATCTCACGGTCTGTGGGTTCAAGCCCTACATCGGGCTCTGTGCTGACAGTGTGGATGGAGCCTGCTTGGGATTCTCTTTTTCTCTCTCTGCCCCTCACCAGCTTGCTCTCTCTCTCTCTCTCTCTCTCTCAAAAATAAATAAATAAACAAACATTAAAAAAAAAAAAGCCCCAGCATTGCCACAGGGTTCCCCAGTCATCTCTGACCCCACATTGAGGAAGGTACCATGGTCTAGCACTGCCTTTCTACACTATAGAGAAACCAAGGCCCTGAGATTAAAGAACTGTTGCCAATTTACACATGAGTAACAATGATGATCTGTATCCTAGAGGCAGAATGGTGAGGTAGAGAGAGCACTGACACAGGAGCCTAGGGACTCATGTGAGTCTGGATGTGTGTCTCAACTCTCTTCTGAACCCATGGCAGAACACTGAGCATCATCACCCCTCTGGCTGGGCCTCAGTTTCCCCATCAATAAAATGAGAGAGTTGAAGTCTCTGGTTTCGTAAAGCTCCAATAAGCCTTGACCTATGCAGGTGGACCTCCTGTCTGAGGTTTTATCCAGGGGTCCTGGTTGCTGTCCTCAGGACATATGGGATAGGATGTATAAACCAAGAGGGCATTTATAGACTAAGGTTTGTGGGGGCGCCTAGGGTGGCTCAGTCGGCTAAGCATCTGACTTCGGCTCAGGTCATGATCACACGGTTCGTGGGGTCGAGCCCCTCATCAGGCTCTGTGTTGACAGCTAGCTCAGAGCCTGGAGCCTGCTTCTGATTCTGTGTCTCCCTCTCTCTCTCCCCTCCCCTGCTCATGCTGCCTCTCTCTCTCTCTCAGAAATAACTTTTTAAAAAACATAAAAAAAATAGAATAAAGTTTGTGAACTGAATTTTGGGTCCCTGGCCCGGCAGGGTACATGTCAAAGCAAGTGCAATGAGTTTCAAGCAGTGGGTGAGCAGGTGGTAAATGGTCAATGGACCATCCTGGATGATAAGGCTAAAGGGGTCCAGAGAAGAGGGGAGATCAGTGTGGCCTGGGGGAGCCCAGCAAGGGAGTGGCTTGAGGTGGGTCATGAACAGCGGATAGAGCTAGGAAAGTAGAGGATTTTCCCCGTGGGGACACCAAGAATAAACAGTGTGGAGGTGTTACCCTGGCTGGAGCCACCCCTATATGGGTATATGGTGAGCAAGGGGGAAGGAGGACAGAGGGGAGGGATATAGTAGCCCATGGTCATGCAGGGCACTGAGGCTTACAGGAGAAGGTGGAACTCAATCCTGTAGGCACAGGGTGGAGGACACAGCGGGTTTCTGAGGAAGGGTAGGAGTAGGTTTTGGGGTTGGGGGGGTCTTAGGGGAAGGTCGCTATGGGACACAAAAACAAATAGACCAGGTGAACCCAAGAGAAGAGGAGGGGAGGGGACAGGTACAAGGAAGTCATTTGGTAAGTGACTGGGTGTGGAGCTGAGGATAAGACAGAAGTAAATGACCTTGGGGTTCAAGGCCCGTGCTTTGGGGTGAGAATAACAAAGTGGACAATGCTGGGTGGGAGCTTGAGACACAAAGATGTCGGCTTCCATCCAACAAAGCCGAAAGAGGCTGAGGTGAGGCAGCACGGTTCAGCAGGAAGTGTGTTCGTCAGAGGTCTGTGATATCCAATGTTTGGTTCTGTCTCAGCCACTAATGAGCTTGGACAAAACACTCCCCAGTCTTGGCCTCAGTTTGTCCATCTCTAAAATGTGTGAGTTGATCCAAGCTCCTTGTAAGTTTCCCTCTAGGTGGATGGTTGTGAGACAAAGTCAGGGCAGAGACCTGCATGGGAACAGAGACGGGACTGGCCGCAATTCTCACTGCCCTCTGGTCCCCAGAGCCAACAGCTGCGCCCCTCCCCACTGCAACTCCATTAACAGTCAATTAGAAGGCCTGATGGGCGCCAGCCAGAGAGCCCCCTCCCTGCCTGGCGCACATACAGTCCCCATTCTAGGGTTCTTCTGATGGGCCCACGGGGAGAAGGCTTCGCTCAAATTTATAACTGCCCCGCCGGCCTCTCCTGCCTCCCCTCTCCTCTTCCTCCCAGAGTGGAGCCCACATAGTCGGTGAGGACGGGTGGGGGTGCCCGAGCCCGGGTAGATGAAAGGGAACAGGCCCTGGGGCAGAGGAAGTGGGAGGGGAGAGGAGAGGAAGAGCGCGTGAGAGTGTGTGAGAGAGAAAAATGACAGGCCCTGAATATTGGGCGCCCTCACTTTAAATCAAGATAAAAGACTGAAGTGGAAAATGAGAGTCCAGAGAAACCCCGGACGGCTCCGGGCGCTAATGGAAACACATGGCTGCCGGCTGCGGGCTTGTCAGCTTCCCCCGGCGCTGCCATTCCCGTCTGATAATCCGGCCTGCCATAAAATTAGACTAGCAAATACCTCCTGACAAAGATGCATGTTTCTCTCTATTGTGCCATCATAAAAAAAACTCCGCTGGTGACTCGGGGAGCCGCAAACTTCAATTTAAATTTACAGTGCTGCGGAAGGAAAGTGATATGCACTCAAAAATTTTAATAACCTATTAAGTTACGACTTCAATTTCATTTTATGAATATTTTCCTTGGGGAGCACGGCTATCACAGAGAAAGATAGAAATTTAAAAAAGATAAATAGTGCCATTAATCTCCAACATTTCTCTTCCATTATCCTTGAAAATTAGGAGTTATTTTTGTTCAGATCTTCATGTAATTAGCTCCCTCCACTTGATTCACTAGCCAGAAAATGACCATGTTCAGAAAATTAAAAATTTGTCATTAAGTGGAATTTAACATAATATCATTTATCTTTATCTATTCCCCAGCTGACAGCAGGAAGCCTTGGCTGCCTTACCGGCTGGTGTGTCAGAGTGGGGAGGGACTGTTCAGGGAGAGACACTGGGAGAGACAGAGATAGAGACCGAGGGAGGGAGAGAAGGCCAGTGGGGAGGTGGCCAGAGCGACAGTGAGGAGGGAAGGGGAGGCTTGGGAGCTGAGGTGTCAGCCATCCTGGGGAGGCGGAGGAGGCTGAGGGTGAATGAACAGGAGGTGGAGGCTGTTGGTGTCAGCAGGGATTTGGGCGTGGACCTGAGAGCAGGGCAGATGGAGGAGTCTGGGTGACAAGGGGAAAAGCCAGAGGGGGACATCAGTAGCAGATGCCAAAAGAAGACGGTGGCTGGAGAGTGGGGCTGGGCTGAAGAAGTGACTCAAGAGAACAGAAACCCAGTAGATTTCAAGGAATTTCCAGAAAGTGGGGGCTGGGGTGGGATGGAACAGTTGGGGATCATTGCCCTCCTCACCCAGGGGGAACTAGACGCCAGCACCCTGACCACGGTCTGGCTTCCAGGGGAAACAAGAGACAAAACAAGGCAGTCAGAGGGCCTGAGAGCTGAGAGGAAGTGAGAAAGTGATGAGAGCCAAGAGGCAGAGGTAGAGTGAGGCAGCCGGCCACTGAGAGTCAAAGAGACAGAGATGGAGGAGATGAGAAGTGGATAGACGGACTGACAGCCGGGGTTCCTTAGTGAACTCGGGCCCAAGGAGGCTCGGTGTTAGAAGCCTCCAGACAAGCTTCTGGACTTATCTCAAGGGCCGTGTGGCTCCCTTTCCTCCCCCCTCCTCTAAACAGCCCCCACCCTAGTGCCCCCAAGTCAGAAATCATCCAATAAGCCATTCAGACCTAGTCCTGGGTGGAGAGAGCTCTGGCCGAGCCTGAGAGACTGAGAGTGGATGAAGGGATTAAAGAGCAGCACATTAGTGAGAGATTTAGAGTGTAATAAACCCATTTCATAATAATATGTGCGTTGGGGCCAGTGATCCATCATCACAGGAGCCTGTCCACGGCGGGGGGAGCACTGACCTACAGGGAGGGGACCCAGACAGATGGCTAAGGATTTTTTCTCAGGGTCTTAGGATATGGGCAAGGGGTACAGACTAGCCCTTGGGGCCAGGAGGGAGGCACCAGGCTTCTGAGGGCACCTTTGGCTCAAATAGTTGCAAGTCACCAACCAAGGCAGAGGGTGGTAGTAAGGGAGTCTGGGAAGAGGCCTGGGAGCCTGAGAGGTTCCCCTGTCCTCCCGGCCTAGGACCTTGGCAGTGAGGGTAGAAGGTTTCTCTGGGGGGACGTCTACAAGCAGCAGAGCTTGCAGCTCTCAGACAAGATTCAGCCAGCTCAAGACCCCCCAGATAAGTCCTCTGTTCCCCCATCCTAGTTTTGTCACTTACTGGCAATCTGATCTTGGCCAGTGACTCTACCTCTCTTAGCCTCAGTTTCCCACATGTTGAATGTAGATAATTAGGCCTACGTCACAGGATTGTTACGAAGGTCACCTGAGATAATAAGTTTCCAACTGTTCTATAAAGCAGAATGTCCTGGGGAAACATTATTATTGCTGTGATTTCCTCCTCCATGCGACCCCCCACCCCTCTGCAGGCTGCCTAGTGATGTCTTTTCAGCTTGCTTATTGTCAGGGAGAGTTTCATCTCCCAGACAGGACTCTGAGCTTACTCAAAGGCCAGTCGAGAAATTACATGTTGGTTATATGATTGACTATTTAATCTGTCCTGTTAATAGGGCAAAGGAAAACATTCTCCTGCTTGTTTGCCGCCATTGAGGAAACCAGGCTCAGGAATTAAAAAGCAAACTATTCCCTGGAAAAGGGATTGAGAAATAGGAATGGACCAGTTAGATCTCAGTTGTCAGTCTTAAAATGTTGGGGGTGGGCAGTGGGAAGACCTAGAGATGCTGAGAGTAATCAGGGATGCCTTCTCAGTAGAAGAGAGACCTGGGGGGTTGGGGCTGCAGCGGGTGACAGTCTTCGTGGCCCAGAAGAATGTGGCAGGAGAGAGAAGAGAAGTGGGGAAATCAGATACCACTTCTCCAAGATCCAGCCAAAGATCCAGCCACACCGCCATCTTCCTCTTTGTCCATCGTCTCCTGGTATCTCACCCCATCCCTGTCCCAGAGAGGACAAGTGGGCACAGTCTTCAGCTCTAGCTAAGAAGCAAAAGGTACTCCTATGGGGATGTAAGGCAATTCCACCACCAGTACCAACCAGTCTCACTCTTGTGGTATTGTGATTTATAAGAAATATATATTTTGGTCATTTGAATGGTTTTTGTCCAAGGTTTCTGGTTCACAGCTTCCCAAAACCTTGGAATTTCCCAAATGTTAAGAGAGATGAAAGTGTCTTTTGTTAGGTTAATGAAGGTGAGTTTTGGATCCCCACCCAAAGACTAGAGTGGGGGTCGGTTGCCAGGAGAGCCAGCCATGTGATCAGAGGGTTGGAACTTTCACTACCAAACCACCCAACATCAGGGGAGGGGAGAGGGGCTGGGGATTGAAGCAGCCAATGGCCAATGATTTGATCAATCATACCTATGTAAAGAAGTCTCCAAACCCCCACCCCCACCTGCCTCCGAAAAGGCCAGGGTTCTGAGAGCTTCCACGATGGTGAACACATGGAGATCTAGGGGACAATGGCATACCTGGAGAGGGCATGGAAACCCTGTGCCCTTTCCCCGTGCCTTGTACTGTGTACCTCTTCATCTGGCTATTGATTCATATCCTTTGTCATATTTTTTAATAAACTGGTAAAGAGAAACAAGTGTTTTTTGAGTTCTGTAGCAAATCAAAATAACTTGAGGAGGTCATTGGAACCTCTGATCTGTAGCCAGTGGGTCAGAAGCACAGATGCAGCCTGGGGCTTGTGATTGGTATCTGAAGTGGGGGCTGGAGGACAGTCTTATAGGACTGAATCCTTACCAGTGGAATTTGATGCTATCTCCCAATCTCCCAATAGATAGTGTCAGGATTAGTTGAATTCTCAGGACACCCTGCTGGTGTCTGAGAATTGCTTGGTCTTATGTGTGTGTTGGGAATACCCCCCCCCAACACACACACACACACACACACACACCAGAATTTGGTCCAGGAACTGTATCTGAGAAAATCTGCTCTCAGCCTTAACTCAATTCAATATTAAACTCTCTCTCTCTTAATTTCTAGGGACAAAGACTCCTCAATGGCATCCATCCCAATGAATCAAGTCTTCTTGAACCTTCAGTCCAACCAAAGTCATCACTGATCCCTCCTAACTAAAGTCCCATTGATACCAATCTCCCCCTCCCCTAAAAAACTGATCAAGGTCGTCTTGGGTAGGCTTGCCCCTACCAAAAGTCAACTAAATGTCATGGGTAATTCCCCCAGCCTCTACCAGAGGACTTCCAGATGCCACAAAAGAACAAGGGACATAAAACTGGTTCTGTGCTTTTTCCCAAAGCTCAAGTTCACACATCCTTTGCTTCTTTCTGTACATATTTATGACATGCCTACTAAAACCAAACACGAATATCTGTACTACAAAACAGTGAGTGAACGTATAAGTTCCCTGTGAGTAATACAGATACTATGGTGTACGAGCAAGGGACAGATATCCACAAGCTGGCTGGGTCAGGGAAAGAAGTGCCACTGGAGCTGGGCAGGTGTTGGGCAGAGTTTCAACAAGCAGAGCCTGGGGGAAGAGCTTGGCCAGAGGAGAAAGGTGCCTGTACAGAGATGCAGAGAAGGAAAAAAACTGTATTTAAGGAGCACCTGGTCTGTGCCAAGCATATGCTAAAAGCTTCCATCCATGGTATCTCATTAACTAGTCCCATTATTTTTAGAGAGAGGTGGGGTGTTTTTTGTTGTTTTTAATTTTAGAGAGAGAGAGAGCGCATGCCTGAGCAGGGGAGAGGCGCAAAGGAAGAATCTCTACGCTGAGCGCAGAGCCCAACACAGGGCTTAATCTCTCCGACCCTGGGATCATGACCTGAGCCAAAATCAAGAGTTGGATGTTCAACCTACTGAGCTGAAGTCAGATGCTTAACCAACTAAGCCACCCAGGTGCCCCTAGATCCTGTACTTTGTAAAACATATTGAGCATTAGGGTACTTGGGTGACTCAGTTGGGTAAGCATCCAACTTTGGCTCAGATATTGATCTCACGGTTCATGAGATCAAACCCTGCATCGGGCTCCATACTAGCAGTGTAGAGCCTGCTTGGGATTCTCAGTCTCTCCTCTCTCTCTGCCTCTCCCTTGCTTGTGCTTTTTCTCTCTCTCAAAATAAATAAACTTAAAAAAAATTGTTAAGGCAGTAGATCTCATATTAAGTGTTCTTACCTCAATAAAATCATTTTTAAAAACCATACTGAACACTTAGTAGGTACCAGGCACTGTCGTAAGTCCTTCTACATATTTTAATTCATGGAATCCTCACAACTAACTGTAGCAAATTGTGCATCCCATAAGACTTATGCGATCTGATTTCGCAAAAGAGATGGACTCTACTTCTCTTCTCTTTGAATCTGGGCTGGCTATGTGATTGTTTGACCAACAAAATTTTACAGAAGTGACACTTCATAACTTCTAGGCTGAGAAGGCTTGCAACTTGCAACTGTCATAATCATTTCTTTGGAAGTCAGCTACTGTGTAAAGAAGTCTGAACTATCCTGCTGTTGAGGCCAACAGAGGGAGAGAGACCCTGCAGAATGAAAGGCCGCTTGGAGGAGAACTAAGTAAGGCTTTCCTGCAACTGTCAGTCATGTTGGTGAGGCCAATTTGGGTATTCTGACCCCAGCTGAGTTTCCAGGAGAAAGCAGCTGCAAGGGTGAATGTTGCCAGCACCAGCCATGAAAATAAAAATCATGAAAAAAAAACCCTTTTATTGTTTATTTACTTATTTTGAGAGAGAGAGAGAGAGCGAGCAAGCAAGGGAGCGTGTGCACACATGTGCACATGCATGAGGGGGCAGAGAGGGAGAGAGAGAATCCCAAGCAGGCTCCGTGCTGTCAGTACAGAGCCCCATTTGGAGCTCCATCTCACGAATCGTGAGATCATTACCTGAGCTGAAATAAAGAGTTGGATGTTTCAGGCGCTCTGAAAAAAAACTTTTTAAAATTGTTTTCTGCCACTAAGATCTGGGGTAGTTTATCATATAGCAATAGATAACTGAAACAAATAAGGTGTGCATTACTATTTCTTTATTTTACCAATGAGAAAATTGAGGCACAGGGCAGTTAAATAATAATTTAGGATTAAGGCGCTAATTGGTGACAAAACCAAGGCTTAAACTGAGGCATTCTGGCTCCAGAGTCCACATGAATAACCACTAGGGTATGGTAAACTGAAAAAGGACCCCTCAAAGGAGTCCTCACCCTAATCCCCGGAACTTGTGAATTTGTTACCTTAAGTGGTAAAAGGGGCTTTGCAGATGTGATTATGTTAATGATCTTGAGATCTGGAGATTATCCTGATTATCTGAGTAGGCCCAATGTAATCACAGAGGTCCTCCTAAGAGGGAGGCCACAGGGTCAAAGTCAGAGAAAAAGGTGATGTGATGCAGATGAACCAAGGAATGAGGACAGCTTCTTGAAGCTGGAAAAGGCAAGAAAACAGACTCCAGCCCCCAGCTGAAAGGAACCAGGTCTGCCAACACGTTGACTTTAGCACCGTGAGACTGATTTTGGACTTCTGACCTCCAAAACGGTAAGATAATAAATTTTGTTGTTTTAAGCCACTAAGCTGTGGTGATTTGTCACAGCAACAATAGGAAACTAATGCAGAGAGCCTCTCCTCTTTAAAGCGAGCTGAATACTTCCCATGGGCTCAAGCCAGGCCAGTCTCCTTGTGGTCTCCTGCCATGTTTCATGCTTCTCTGGTCCTGAAAAATCTCTTTTCTCTCCACCTGTTGAATTCATTTCTATCCACCTCTTCCAGGAAGTCTGCTCTTCTTATCCTAGAGCACACTGCTCTGTCCTGTCTCTACAGTACTTGATGCTTTGCACCTTCTTACTCAGCACTAATATCAATGCTAATGTGTTGGCAGTCAGCCCAGTGACATTTTTATGAGTGTGACTCATCGGATCTGAGGACATCAGGCTGGAGAGGCCCTTAGAGAGTCTACCCCTTCATTTTATGGATGATGAGACTGAGTCCCAAAGATAGAAAGTCAACTACCCAAGGTCACATAGCCAAGGCGTTAAAGACAGACCTGACTTCAAATTCATAAGCTCACTCAATCCACAAATACCTGTCGAGTCCACATTGTAGGCCCAGCACTGAACTAGGTGCTGGGGAATCACTAATAATCATAAACAGGTAAGGTCTCTGCTCTCACAGGGGTCTCTGACTGGTGAGGGAGAGAAACAGTCATACAATGATCACACATATATAATTCCTCACCATTATAAGTGTTAGGAAAGAGAGTTCCACAAAAGCTGTGGGAGTGCAAAGCACTGATGGGAACTATTTTAAGCTGGAAAATCAGGGCTTCTGAAGATTCAACCATGGAGCAGAGCCATAAATAATGGTAAGTACAGTTACCTAGGTCTTTCCAGGGATAGAGGGAAGGAGGGAAGAAATGATATGTGCAAAGTCCCTGGGGCAGGAGGGAGTAGAGTAAGGGAAAAAAGAAGGCCAGGATGCTTGAAAAGCCAGACTGACAGGGAGTAAGAGATGAGGCAACAGAAGTCAACAGAGGTCAGACCACCAGGGCCAGGGAGGCTGTGGCACGGTTTTGATCTTAATCCCAGTGACAATGGGAAGCCATAGGAAGGTTTTAAGCAGGCAATGACATGATCATATTTGAGTTTTACGGTGTTTTTCCCTGCCAGGGCCTTCTCTTATCTCTATAGACATGTTAGAGATCATTATTACAGGGAGTTTTATGCCACTCTGTATTTCACTTCGTGCCTAGCCTTGTACGAAGCAGGTGCTCCATAAATATGTGTTAATTAACCTCTCAGCAGCGTGTGATGTTGTTGATCATCCCCTCCTCTAGCAGCCCTCGTTCTAGGGCTCCTGAGCTGCTGCACACCCCAGCTTCTCTCCACCTTCTGACCCCTCCCGCCTCCCACCACCCCCACTCTGAGCATTTCTCATCGTTCAAGTTTCCTTCTTTCTTCTTTGTCCACGCTTCCCCCGTTGGTCATCCTGATGCCTCCAACAGTCCCAAGCTGTTCCTTCCGGGACAGCACTTAAGTTCCATGACAAGACTTTGTCTTGTCGTTATTGTGTTCCTGGAGCCTGGCACAGGGCCTGGCATACAGCAGGAACCCAATAAATTACTTGATGGGAGTATATTCTGTATGATTGTGTTCAGGTGAAGCTCCAGAATAGGCAAGATCAATCGATGGTGATCAGTGTAAGAAGAACGGTTACCTTGGGGAGGTAGTGACTGGGAAAGAGCACAAGGGAGCTGGGGGCGAGGGGCAGCTGGGAATCTTGGTCTGAGTGGTAGCTACCAGCTGTCCACAAACGTAAAAGTTCATTGAGCTATATAAGCTTAGGATTCATGTTCTTTACGTGTGGCATAGCTCAATAAAGAAGCTAAAAATTTGCATGTCCCTACTCTCCTGAGAGAGAATCCCTAATTTCTAATTGCTCTGTATGCCCACCTCGATGTCCTCCTCGTGATGTTTCCCAGCCTTTCAAATAAGCTCTCCTGTGGGGCGCCTGGGTGGCTTAGTCGGTTGAGCGTCCGACTTTCGCTTAGGTCATGGTCTCGCGGTTCGTGGGTTCGGGCCCCGCGTCGGGCTCTGTGCTGACTGCCAGCTCAGAGCCTGGAGCCTGTTTCAGTCTGTGACTCTCTCTCTCTCTGACCCTCCCCTGCTCACGCTGTCTCTCTCTCTCTCCTAGAAATAAATAAAAAACATTTAAAAAAAATAAATAAATAAAAACAAATAAGCTCTCCTGCTGCATTCCCATCCCTACGTTGCCACCATTATGCTCCCAACAATTCAGTTTCCAAACCTCAGAACGATCTTGTCCCCCTACCACCTCTTCTTCTATCCCACCTCACCCAGCTTCCCAAAACACATACGCCAAGGGGTCCTGTGGTTATGCAGAAATTTAAGATGGCCCCATGACTTTCACCCCTGCTGTTACTCTCATGCTTTTGTTACTTGGCAAAAGGGAGATTATCAGGGTAGGGGATAATATAATCACAGAGCTTGTTCAAAACGGTTTTCTCTGGCTGCTGGCAGAAGAACAGGGACCGAAGTCCTACAGCTGCAAGGAACCGAGTTCTGCCAACAAGAATGAGCATGGAAGCAGATTCTTCCCCAGAGCTTCCAGATAAGGACCCAGGCCGGCTGATACCTTGATTTCAGCCTTGTGAGACTCTAAGGAAGAAACTGATCCAGCCCACTGAGACTCCTGACCGATGGAACTATGGGATTTTTTTTTCTAGGAGAGAGAGAGAGAGAGAGAGACAGCGTGAGCAGGGGAGGGTCAGAGAGAGAGGGAGACGCAGACTCTGAAACAGGCTCCAGGCTCTGAGCTGGCAGTCAGCACAGAGCCCGACGCGGGGCTCGAACCCACGAACCGCGAGATCATGACCTAAGCGAAAGTCGGTCGCTTAACCGACTAAGCCACCCAGGCGCCCCAGAACTATGGGATTTTTAAAAATGGGTGTTGTTTTAAACCACAAAATGTCCAGTAAATTGTTACAACAGCAATAGAGGACTAATGCCTATCTTCAATCATGTCTATTCACAGGGGCCTTTGTTTCCATCCCTTCCTTCCCATGACTTTGGTCCCACCATGGCTCAGACCCTCTGATCTCACTTCTGCCCACCTGAAATAGTAGTCTCTGGGCCTCTCTCCCCAAACCCATCTGTCCAGCTCACTGCCACTAGATTAATTTTCCAAAATCACATACAATGATCCCATCTTGCTTCTGCTCAAAAAGCTTCCGTGACAGTGTAGCTCGGTGGTTACACCCTGGATCCAGAATGCAGGGTATAAAGCCCAGCTCTGCTTCCTAAGTAGTGGGTGACCCACATCAAATTGCTTAACCTCGTACACAAATTGGAAGTGAGAGGACCATCCTCACAGGGTAGTTGCAAGGGATAGATGAGATTTGTATGCAAACATTAGGTATGCGTGACCCAGCATAGGCAGGCACTCCAGGCTATGAATCGTTGGTATAGCGCTCTCAATGGCTCCAGGTTGCCAACCGATCAAACTCTTCAGCTTGGTCTTACATTCACAGCCCTCAGGCTGCACATGCATGTGGGTACAGGCATGTACGCGTGCACACGCACACGCACACGCACACGCACACACCAACACCTCTCCGGCCTTTTCTCCCACACCTCTTCTGTTAGTCCCAACCTTTCCCCTGCATCTTCCTCACCCTTATCTCTCCTGTTCCCAGTGGTCTCCTCACTGATCCACACACCTCCATTCTCTACACCCAGCAGAGACTGCCGAGAACACAAGCCTGATAATGAATGTCACTTGTGGGTTTAATTCCTTCCACAGCTCCCCACGGCTCTCAACATAAAGTTCAAAACCCCTCCCACAACTGGTAAGGTCCTGGACAGCCTGGCCTGCCAACATCTCCGGCCCCCTTCCCTTGCTTTCTGTACTTTCTCTCAGACCCACCACCTTCCCCAGCACCCGCCACTGGGCCACGCACCTTGCTGCTCCCTCTTCCTCAAACACTCTTCTCTTCCCTCTTTCCCTATTTGACACTTACCTGTCCTTCTGATCCTTAATTTGGCGGGGACTTCCTCTGGGAGGTCTTTCCTAGCCTCCCTGATGAGACCAGATTTCTCTATTTTGAGGCTCTCTATTAGACTGCTCCTTTTAGACCTTCTCTCAGGAGTAACTTACACCTCTTCATGTGCTTATTCAATTGCAATTAGGTCCACAAGGTCTGGGGCTGTCTCTGTTCCAGATCACCATCATGTCAGCAGGGCAGGACACAATGCCTGGCCCAGAATTTGCGCTCTGCAAATATGTTAAAGGCATGAATGAAGAAATAAAAAATAAAATAAAGGAATGAATGAATGAAACCAATACAAGGACTCTGCATCAGCTAAACTGGATTGCTTTTCCAACGGACGCTTTCTTGTGTCCACGCCTTGCTCACTCATGTCCCTCCACCTGACATGCTTTCTTGCCAACTTTGTTCTTCTGTAAATCCAACCCAACCCTGGCAGTCTCTGCCAAGTAATCTTGCTCAATATTTGAGCCACCAGTGGCTTCTACCTCCATCCCTTCCGCCACCCCACCAAAAACGTCTACAGGTTGTATGATGTTTTTCTGATTGTGAAAGCAACATATGTACATTGCAGGAATTTTAGATAACACAGATAGTGCAAAAAATATAAAAGAAAAAAGAAAAACACTTCAAATACCACTACCCAGTGACAACCGCTACTTCTGTTGTAGAGTATGTCCACCCATTTTCCCATTCATAATCATGGAAAAATTTGTAACCCCACAACGAATCAGTGAGGTTCATATTGGTCTCATTAAAAAAAAAAGAGGGTAGAAGGTTCAAATACATTTACTAACTTGCTCAAGATCACACAGAACTATTGAAGACCTGGGCTGAGATTGGGCCTCTACCCTCGCCAACTCCAAGCCCCCTGCGCTTGCCATCTCTCTGGCCCTTCTCTCTGTCCCTCTCCTCCATCTTGTCTCGCACTGCCTGCTCTCTCCCTTCAGACTCAAAGCCAAACTCTCTCTGACACATCCCCTTTAATCCAGTAATTCTACTTCGAGGATAGTCACTTTGGCATTTTTTGCAGTAGTAGAAGACCAGGAACAACCAAAATGTACGTCCACACTGGTTTAATTACTAACAATACATCCTCACAATGGAATACGATACTATTGTTCTCAAGCACAAGGAAGATCTTTATGGATTACTCTGGAATAACCCCTAAAATAATTTGTACACTAAAAAAACCCAAGATGTGGGATGATGTGTATGGTGTGCTATCATTTGTGAATGGAGGGAATGTTTCTACAATGTATGTGTACAATATTTCTACACACAAAAATGACACCAGTAGTTGCTTCTGGGAAGGAAAATGGGGATTGAAAGTAAAAGGTGAAAATGCACCTACATATAATGTTCAAGCTTTCACCATGCCCATGCCCTTAATAAATAAAAGAGCAAAAACAAAAACAAAAACAAAAATTGCCAAGCTTTATCTGATCACCCCACTCAGCCCATCTTAACTCCATGTATGTGAAAGTGTGTGCCCTGGTCCCCCCTTTTGATAGAGACCTCCCAAATAAGGCTCGGATATGGACCATTTTCAGAGACTGAAGAAGTAGTCTCTTCCACCAGACTATAGGAACCTGCAGTCACCAAGGCCAAGGACTTTAGTTCCAGCCCTAGCGCTGCCACTTGCAAGCTGTGTAACACTTGACAAGTCATTTGACCTCTCTGAAGGTAAATTCATTCTGTCTTCTCCATCAGGCAGGTGAGGAGTTCTCCACTGGCTCCCTAACTTCCAGATCTTCAAACAGTGTGTCCCCTCTCCCTAAAAATAGCCCCTTTCTCTCTTCCCTGTCTCAGGAGCTCCTACCCATCCTTCAAGACTCAGCTTTCATGTCACCCCTGAAGGAAGACATCTCTGATCTCTTGGTCAAGGTCCTGTTCTCTTGCTGTGGACTTCCCTGTCACAAGCCCCCTCACACTTGGTCAGCATGACTTGTCCAGTGTTGCCTTCCCAGTTAGATTACAAGCCCCATGAGGACAGGAGCCATACCGTGTTGATTACATGTAGTACAGTGCCTGGCACATGTTTGGGATCTGTAAATATTTGCTCTGAGTGTAAACAGCCACATTGCCTTTGTCCAGACCCTTCCTCAGATACTATGTCCTTGTAGACTTTAGCAGCCCCCTCTTGGCTACTCATGAAAGAGGAGATGAGGCCCCTCCGTTCCTGTTCTTTCTCCAAAGTCTCTCAGCCCCCTGGGGGCATCAAAGCCTGAGATCTTCCCCACCATCATACCCACAGTCTCCAAAGCAAGCTTCTGGGGGTTTCAGTCCAGCCTAAGACTCTCCTTTCAGGGAAAGGCCCACCCAGGCCAAAGCCAGGCCTCAGACCCATTCCCCACGTCCAACCCAGCCTGAGAACACGGTGACCCAGCCCAGCCTGGCGGGCCTGGCCCATCAATCGAGCTCCCAGGGGTACAAACCAATTTCTCTTGCTTTCCCGAGCCCGTCTCCCTGGCGGAGCCTGGAGGAGCCTTCAATCGCATTAATCCCAGCCTGGCGGCGGTGACGAAGACGGATTTCTCCACCAAACGATCCATTTGTATCTCTCGTGCACTCACTTGGTTTTTTTCTGTGCGGATGTTCAAAATATCATGAAAAAGGCGTTAGCCGGGTAGCTTGGCGCAGCGAAATAATAGAGTGATCCGGCAATGCGCTCCTGACCTTGCAGGACAGCTAATCCATCCGCACATCTATCTTAATTATTCCCGGTTACAAAAGAGAAACTCCACCATCCATTCATTCCAGGCTGGCAATTCCATTTTCCACCCCCACTCACGCCTCATCCTTTCTCCACCATTCCCCTAGCCAGAAAGACCCATTCACCAGGGCATAAACAGACTCTCCCCATGGCAGCTCTGTCTAGCCAGGCCTGGGCCCATCCCACGGCAGCCCAAGCCCTAGCTTGCTACTCCTTGAGATCAGAAGAGAGGCACCTCCATTCCCCAGATGGCTGACCCATGTCCACTGGAGGAAGACTAACTACCAAGAGGATTAAGGTACAGCAAGGACACACACACACACACACACACACACACACACACACTGAGACCCTCACAAAGGCAGCCATGGACTCCATATCATCCAGACTTTGATATTCAGGCCACCTCTCACACAGACACTAGCAGACAGGCCCACCCCCCCCTGCCCACCCCAAACCAGACCATTTGATCTCTCCTGCTGCCCTGGCACAGGAGGGGCATTTCGACTAAGGGGAAGCTCTATGGGGGATGTTTTAGTCTGTCTGTCTCCCTCCCCGAAAACCAACCCCCCTGTATCCTTTCAGCCCACTCATTAATACAACCGGGGCAGCTGGAGGGGCAAGGTGAAGCAGGGCAGATGAAAAAAAGCAAAAGAGGAGAAGAGGAGAGAGAGGAGAAAGAGTTTGAGCAGAGATCAGGCAAATGGGAGAAAAAGAAGGAATGGGAGGGCGGGCGTGGTGTGATGAGAAGGTCATTGGGATGGTTTGTGGAAGTGTCTGTTTGTGTAACACAATTTCAGCTAATTGTACCAGATTCACTGTGGGGATCCTTGTGCCAGTCTCTAAAGCCCTTTCTAATTCTACTCCTTCACGTACAATTTTCAGATCCCTCATTCTAATGATTTTAATGCAATCAGCAAAACTAAGCACGTAATTGTCTTGGCTCTGTGCTTGGCCATGGTGGCTCTTGGGAACCCCAGCTCCCAGTTTTCGAGCCGTCCTCCACCAATCCTTCCCTCCCCTTTCACCCC
This sequence comes from Hyaena hyaena, assembly GCF_003009895.1. Taxonomy (NCBI): domain Eukaryota; kingdom Metazoa; phylum Chordata; class Mammalia; order Carnivora; family Hyaenidae; genus Hyaena; species Hyaena hyaena. Next base: position 949,715 of record NW_024080965.1, on the reverse strand, counting down.
TCTCTTCAGCCTCAGTCAACAAGTACACACTGAGGCTTCTTTGGCTCTGGGGGCTGTGAGAGAAACAGAAGGAAGAGTTTCAGTCCCCCCCCGCCCCTCCCCCCCATAAAGCCTAGATCTGACTAAGGAAAGGACACTGGTGTCTAGGCCAGAACTGGGCAGTGGGGACTGTCTGCCGTCCCAGCCTGCTTAGATTACTGGGGATGGAGTGGGAGGAGGGCTTCCCGGAAGAGCTCGGTGGGCTCTCCCTCCCCTTTCCAGAAGCAGCAGGCAGCCTGGGCTGGGCCTGTGGGGCGGCGTGCAGGGGAAGGGCCATTTGTCCCGAGACAATGGCAGAGAAGGGGTCTCCGAGCGGCTGTTGAGAGCCAATTTGTAGTGGTGACGGCCGAGGTTGCTCCAAAGGCTGGGAACAGCTGGAGCTCCGGGTGACTGATGGGTGGACCCAGGAGAGAGGCCATTGGTCTGGCAGACACAAAGGCCCCGATGGTGCGCGGATGGAGCCCGTCAAAATCATTAAGTGCCGAAGATGGGAGCCGAGGATTTCAGATGGGACCAGTGGTTGGGGGGAAGAGGTCAGGAGCCTGTCCCTCCCTCCCTGAAGCCCCTCCTCCGCCCTCCTTCCCTGTTTCGGAAAGTTGGCCCACCCACACGTCCATTATCATCTCCTTTGCATAGACCCTCCCCCCCCCCCCCCCCCCCAGCTTTCCAAGTCCCTGGCCTCACTCCATTGAGTTCTGGCCTCCAGTCCTATTTCAGCAGCTCTGGCTCTGGGGTCAGCCCCGCGCCTCTCAGGGGGACTTGTCCTCCCTCAGTCAAGGCCAGCGGCCTCATCCACTTCTCAGGGAACAGGACATGTGAATTCGGGATCAGGAAAGAGCTCCCCTCCATTCCAAAGGAAAGAAACTGAGGCCCAGGGTGGTGATTTCTCTCGCTCTCCCTCTCCGTGGGAGATGCTGCTCCCACCTGACCTTCCCCAAGGCGGGGCGGGGGGGGGGTGGGCGGCGAGCCTGGGAGCCCCCCGCCCCTCCCCCGCTCGGCGGCGCTCCCGGCAGGAGGGAAGCAGTGACCCGGCCAGGTGGTGATGATGCGGCCGGCCGCGCTGGTCACTCTTGGCCGCTCCCCGCGCGCAGCCCGACCCCCCTCGCATGGGTCACGGCGCCGGCAAAACTCCCTGACACAGAAACGCCGCGGGGCCTGCGCGTGTCGGGAACAATCCTCCTCCTGATGGGAAGAGACAGCTCCGCTCCGCCTCCCTCCGCTCCCTTCCCTCCCGCGGCTCCTCCCCTGAGCCTCACTCGCCGCCCGCCGTGGGCCCAGCCGGGCTGGGCGCCCCAGCAGGTGCCCCGGGCCCCCTAGTTAGGCCCAACAAGTCGCTACCAAGCCCTCCTGGGGGTCCTAGGGTGGGCACGGGGAGGAGGAGGAGCCTCTCTTCCGCGAGTCTTCGGGGCTGGGGGGAGGGGGAGCGGGGACAGCGGGGACACCCGGACAGGCACGGGCAGCCCTCCACGGTGGCAGCGGGACCGCTTGTACTGTGCGACCCCGCTTCTGTTTTCACCGTGTTCGCATAGAAAAAAGACTGGAAAGAAATACATCAACTTTAGAGGGGACTTTCCTGGGTGTGAATTGGCAGGTGGGTTTTCCTTTCTTCTTTTTGCTTATCTGTATCTCTTGGGTTCTCCACCCCCCACCCCCCACCTCCGCCCGTGTGTGTTTGCAATAAACCTAAATAAACATACATAAAAGCCTTGCCAGGGCAGAGGTGCTGTTGGAGGGCTGCTCCCACCCAGACCCCAGGCCCTGGCACTAATTTAGTCACAGGGAGGGGGGCTAGTGCACTCTGGAAGGGCCCTGGTTTTCAGACCGGGCTGGGGAATGACCTCTCACTGGGGGACTCTGCCCCTCCTCCCACCGCACCTGCTCAAGGTATGCGAGGCTAAAGGTATGTGAGGAAGGGCACTGGCTATAGAAGGGCCCAGATGTACAAAAGTAGCCTCTGAGCATTCCCTCACACACGGACAGGCAGGAGCACACTGCTATCCTGGCACACATCCACGCACACTCACATGGGTATGTGACCTATAACATACCCCTGCACTCATGGCCACACACCCAGGAACACAGTCCCCGGCATATGCTCCTGTAAGCACACACTCAGGCTGTCCCTCACAGCCCCAGGCAAATACTACACATCCTTGCCCAGCTGTTTTGCGGCTTAGCTTAACCCAGCCTTCTGCACACTGTCAGCCTAAGTGTGCTCCCCTCTCCTAAGCTCCTTCCCTACCTGCTCTTGAGATAAGAGGGAAAATTTGCCTGCCCCAACACCTGCCCTCACCCCAGGTTTGGTATGGAAGGAGCAGTGCCTGAGGGAGAAAATGAAGGATTTCCCTCAAAACAGGCTCCCCGAACCCAGGGCCCTCCTGCTTTCTACCCGGGAACCCCTGCCCCGCCAAGCTCCACCACGGAGCCTTCCTCTTCCTCCCCTCCTACCTTACTCCTGCCCATCCTTTAGGGCCTCACCTGGGGCCTAGGCTCTCTGGAAAGCTACCCCTCCTGGGGCCAGCAGCCCAAGGACTGGCTGCCCCCTGGGACTCCTATCTCCTGGCTTTACCCCTCACTCAGGTGACATTCCTCTATGCCTTCACCTGTGATTCTCTCTTCACGGTCATGAGTCCTGTGAGTTCCTACAAAACAGGGGCTTCATCACACATCCTCCCAACCACACACATCCGTCCCTAGCTGTCCCTCAGCCGACTCCCAGATGAATGAATGAATGAGCTGAAGGCTGTTTGTGCCTATGGCTTGTCTGTGCCATTGAGTGTGACAGCGTGTGAATGGAGAGGAAGTGGGGATAGAGGCAGGTACGTGGGGGAAGTGCTCCGCCTGTTTCCTCTGTGAACGTACTAACAACAGTGTACTCCGCCCAACTACTCTGAGTGGGAGGTGTCCATTTTGTAAGAAAACAGAGGCTCAGAGAGGTTACATTATTTCCACAAGGCCACAGGGCTGGGCATGGCAGAACCAGCCAGATTGTCCAGAGTCACAGGCCGAGGATACTAGCTGCTTCTGCCTCCCTCCTCAAGGCTCAGGATGGTATGGTGGTGGGGAGAAAAGGCTTTCCGATAACCCTCCTGCCCCACCCAACCTCTCTGGAGTGAGGGGTCTCTTGTCTCCTCTCCATCTTGGACCCTAAGTCTCTTTCCTTTTCCCCAAACCTTTTCTTCAGTCTAATCCCCCCTCCCACCCTCTCTATAACATCATCTCTGCTCAAGACCACCATCTCCACAGTGTTCCTTTGGCCTTGAACACATTCCCAGGAGCATGAAAATAGAGACTACAGTCTTTGCTCCATCATTGGTTAGCTGGTGGCCTTGAGCACATCATTAATCACAAATCTTCTCTGGCTTGGGTTTCCCCAAGTGTGTGGTGCCGGATGGGACTTGAGTAGGTGCTGTCTGATGTTCCCTCCAGTGTCAACAATCTGTGTTCCAATCTCTGCTGAGAGCAGGGCAAAACACGAGCCAGCACCTCACCCAGCCCCATTCACCCCCAGGCCTCCCAGAGGGGTTTGGGCTCAAAGAGGGCTGGGAAATGCTGTGAATTAATTACCATCAGACCTCCGGCCGCTGTTCAGCTCTGTAAACAAACATTTTAATATGCAGTAATTAATTACATCTGCCACACCGACCCTCCTCTCGTTCATCCTTCTTCAGCTTTTCTTCTGCTCACCCCGAGCCAACCTCCTCCTCCCAGTTGGGGCCTGAGAACCCAGCCAGGGCCTCCTCCCGCATCTCCCCAGCTTTCTCCCCCCACCACCAGACGCAGGTGCTCACATCTGCCATGCTACTCTGTAGCTTTTTGTTCCTTTTTCTGTTTCTCTAATACCTGTCTATCTTTTTGACAGTCCTTTGTCTCTAGTTTTCTCTGCCTGGATTTATTTCTCCAGCAAAGTTGGATGCCATGGACATATTCTGGTAGAGACTGGAAAATGAGGAAGCCGGCGGATCTGCCTCAGAGGCCTGAGCACACGAGCACACGTTTGGACTCCTCCATCATACAAGACCATGCTAATTTACAGGGATTATCCGAAAGCCAGACAGACTCTGTTCCAGGAATAACCCTCCTGGCCCTAAGAGCTCCTAAGAGTCTTCTTAGCCTCGGTCCCTTCTCCAATCCCACTCCCTGCCTCCACAGCAGGTCAGTGTGAAGCACCGAGCAGACACATCTGCCCCGCCACGTCACAGTTACTTTTCACCATCTCCAAGGGCCAGGAGTACTACCATTGGATTGACCTTCTACGCCCCAGCCCGCCCCAGCCCTCCCGGTCCTCGGTACTGGCCAGGGATAGGCAGCCTAGCGTGGTGGACATGTGGGCTGCGCCCCCAGCCGGTGGAATGGAGTGTACCCCTTTTCTGGGGAGGTTTATCGTGTCCTGTCCGGAATCTGGGTGGGAGTAGGGGTGACCAACACTGGATCAGAGGCGAGAACCCCAGATGAGAAGGAGACGAGGGGGGCCAGGTGCCTAAGGTTGGGAGCGACAGGAGGGGTGGGGAGAGGACCGGTGGCCCGAGAGGTCCAGTCCAGCCTGGCCGCGCAGGGGGAGCCGGGAGCGGGGTGGGCGGGGTAGCGCGGGCGCCACCAGGCGAGGCGCAGGGAACCGAGCAGAATGAAATGCAGATGCAAAACGTGCTCGTAAGAGTTTCCTCTCTCTCCCCATCTGCCAAAGCCGAGATTTTAATCTTTAATCCATGAGCAATCAGCGAGCAGCGGCGAATGGCACATTACAGATGTTTTACTGTCGCGGGCGCTCGCAGCTTCCGCGCTCCGCACAGGCGCGCCCGGCGCCCCCGCCCAGCCTCGCCCCGCCCGCCCCCACCCTCCCCCTGTGGTCCCTCTTCTCCCCTTCCCTGGTCGTCGTTTAACGACTTCCCCCTCACCTGCACGCTCCTGGTCTGCTGCGGAAATGGGAGTGGGGCGCAGGGCCATTAACCTTTCCTAATGGACCTGGGGCTTCGCTGGTGTGGGTACAACGCAAGGCCACTGGCGGGGCTGGGGCGGCACTCAGTATTGTGTCGAGGCGGATTCCGGGCCGGTCCAGATTGGGGAACGCTGGAACAGCGCCGCTGAGTGCCCCGCTAGCTGAGCTGCCCCACCCCCATCCCCTTCCCCGACCTTACCGACGGGGCCGCTCACGGCTCCTGCGATTAGCGTTCCAGATGTTCAGTTGCTCTGGGGCTCCAACTTCCAGATGTTGGGCACCTCTGTTCTCACGCGTGGGACCACGATCTCCTCTGCATGATAAGGGAGATTACTTCCGTGGTCAGATCTGGAAGGCCTTAGGGAAATCTGGCAGGGTGGGGTCTTGAAAAACAGCTGATAAAATCCATTTCAGTTGGGGAGTTTTGCCCTCTGTAAAGTTGGGGCAGAAGTCCCTCCTGCTACTTGGGAGCTTGAGCAAGAGAGGGAAGATGGAGCCCTTATTTCAACTTGCTCCCCATAATCCCCATAGGATCCCTTAAAGCCACAGGGATGTACTCTTTCCCCAGCTCAGAAATCCTTAACACTGATCCCAGTTTTCTAAGATATTATTTTTGTGATGGCTTGATTACACTATGTCACTTCCACTAGTCCATAAATTCCATGAGGTTGAAGACTGTTTTCATTCATTGTTGTGTTCCCTGGATCTTAATACTGGGCCTGGCACAAAGCAGATACTCAATAAATATGTGTTGACAGAATAGAGAACTTGTACAGTCTGCTATAGTCTTGGATCATATTTTCTTGTGCCATTATCAGTGAAGACAGACCCTTCACCCCCATGCACCTAAAGCATGCACACACATCCCCTTCCAAAGGCTTCCAAACTGTAGCTCTCCTCACTCTAGTTAATAGCCCATTTCCCCCCTTCCTCCACGATGGGTCTCTTCCATTCAACACACGGGGATGCCAGGGCAAGAGTGTGTCCCGCACTAAGCCAGGGATCCTTTGGCCTACCTTCTCTCCCTAGGCCAAAGGTCCCTCTGACTCAGAGTTCACCCACAACTCTTGGACATGCTCCCCATTTTCCTCAGCTGACTCCTCCTGTTTACGGCCAGACACCACAACTTCTCTGACACTTCCCTTCCCTAGTGGGAGATGTACCCCCAGTCCAAGCCCTGTCCCAACCTAATCCAAAGCCCTATTTCACTAAGCAGGGTTATTCCATCACCATGACCCCAAGTCCTCCCTCAGCTTCTGGTCTTTTTCTTCTTCTTCTTTTTAATTTTTAATGTTTATTTATTTTTTGAGGGCGAGGGAGCCGGACAGAGTGTGAGCAGGGGAGGGGCGGAGAGAGAGGGAGACACAGAATCTGAGGCAGGCTCCAGGCTCTGGGCTGTCATCAGTGCAGAGCCCAGTGCGGGGTTTGAACCCACAGGTGGAGAGATCATGACCTGAGCCAAAGTCAGCTGCTTAACGGACTGAGCCACCCAGGTGCCCCCAGTTCTGGGCTTCTGAGAAGAAAAAATAAGGGAAGGAGGAGGAGACTCTGAAATACAGTGGATAAAGAAGTGGAAAAGAAAAGCCCCAGAGGAAACCTAGACAGTTGGAAGAAGAGATCCACATCATAGGCAGGGGCAGAAAGGGGCACACGGAGAGGAGAGGGCTCCTGAGAGACAGAGGGCAGAGGCGGATGCAAAGACAAGAGGGAGAGACAGAGATCGGCAGAGGCCACGGAGAGGCCCAGGCAGCCGCTGATGGAAAGAAGAATGGAAAAGAGGGAGGGTGCTGGCGGGGTGGTGGGGGACGGGGGTGGGGGTGGGGGGTCCGGGAGGTCTGCGGGGTTTGGCAAGAGCAAAGACTCGGAGGCTGGAAGCAGAGCGTCGGGCGAGAGACGCTAAACGACGAGGGTCTGAGATGGGTCGAATCCGCACGGAGTCTGGGCCTGGCCAAGCCGCGGTGCCGACTGTCGGAAGCCGCCCGGAGCCTAGGCCGCAGGGCCCACAGGCGGCCCTGAGAGGCGGCGGCGGCGGTGAGGGAAGCCGGAGTGAGAGGCAGCGGAGCCGCGTGTGTGTTTTTATTATTATTATTTCTGATTAAAGAGGAATTCATCTCGTATCTGCCTCCTGCCAGGGGCCGAGGCGCCGCCATTGGGGTTAACGGTGCGGAAGAATACAAAAAAATTTCATTGAGGAGGATTATAAAAGTTACTAGCTGGAACATTAACAGAAGAGTAACTTGTAAAAAATGCAATATTACAATATTCACAAGGACGGCAGAGCGTGGTAAAGCTATAAAATTCAACATTAAAATCTTCCACAGCCTAGATAACCTAGTTAACAAACATGGTATTGGAACTACTTTTCTGTTGGGGCTGAGGGATACGAGCCGGGGGCTGATCACACCTAGGCGGCGGCGGGAGGGGCGGGGCGACCCTGGGCTAGCCCCGCCCCTCCCCGGCCTCAGCCTCCTCCCCAAGGAAATGGGGATGACCCCGTCCTGTGCTGGAAGTGATGCACTTCGCAACCTCCAGAAGGGCTATACACTTGTGAGGTTACTTTTTGTGTGAAGTGCTAATTAAAGCAGACAATTCACCCATAGATTTAGTCCTGCTGAATAGGATATACATTTCTATAAATGCAGAATGTGCACATAAAATGTATGAAGAAAGGATTGTATGTGTGTATGAGTATATGCATTCAGAGTGAGATATGTGTGCATGTGCAGGATGTGTGTCCCAGAGTTTCTGTATGTATGTGCATAGTTCTTGAGAACGTATGCATGGCATGTGAATATGTATGCAGGGCGCGGAGCTTTGGGGTGCAGCGTGTGCACGTTCATAAAACGTATGTATGTCACCTGAGTATGTAGGGTTTATGTGTAGGTAAGATATGTGCCCGCATAGCATAAGTATTTGCTAAGTATATGTATGTGCATGGTGTATTCATCTATAGGTCATCGTGTCATTGCAGGCATATCATGTATCTCTGCAAGGTGTATTTATTAAAAGAACATATGCTTGCTTGGTTCTGTGTGCATGCATGTGCAAAGTATATTATGACAGGGTCTTATGTGCTTGTGAATACAGAATGTTTGTGTGTGCAAACAGCATAGAGAATATAATGTGTTAGCTATATGTGCAGAATACAGACTTATGCATAAGCTCTGATGGGATAGCATGGACAAATGTGTATATGTGTGTTCTGGGCATGTGTACATGAGTGCAGCATGAGTTTATGTGAACAGAGGGAATGTTTGTGAATGTGTGTGTCCAGGTATTTTGTGGATATTCAAGTATGTGTAGGGCATCTGTATTGTGCAGAAATACATATATGTGAAAGGCATGGGCATGTATATGTTATATGTTCGTGACAAGTGTGAGTGAGTGTTTATATACTGAGTATGTGGAGTGTCTGTGGATGTCACGGAGCATCTGTTCTGTCAGGGCCCCAAGTACTTGTAGTGTGGTCATTAAAAGCATAGATTTTGAGACAGGCAGATTGGGACTGAATTATAGCTTTGTCATGCACTAAGTATATGACCTTAGTCAAACTTCAACTTTGGTTGTTTTAGCTCCCGCAACTGCAAAAATGGGTATAGTACTAGCACACACTTCATAGAGTTATGGTTGGAATTAGATGAGTTAATACTTGCTGTGATGGGAAGAATAATGAATGGCTGGCCGCCCACAGGTGTTCAATTCCTAATCCCCCAAATCTGTGATTATGTGACCTTGCATGACAAAAGGGATTTTGAAGTGTGATTATGTTAAGGATTTTGAGGTGAGAAGATCATCCTGGACTATCTGAGAAGGCTCAATGTCATCACAAGGGCCTTTGTAAGAGAGCAGCAGGAATATGAGAGTCAAAGAAGATGTGAGGACAAAAGCAGAGATCACAGTGATGGAGCCGTGAGACAGGAATGTGGTCGCTTCCAGAAACCGAAAAAGGCAAGGAAACTCATTCTCCTCTAGAGCCTCATGAAGGAAGACAGCCCTGCTAACCTATTTTAGACTTCGAACTCAAGAACCGTCAAACATAACTGGGTTTGTTTTAAGTCACTAAGTTTATGGTACTTTGTTACAGTAGCAATAGGAGACTAGCACATTTGTAAAGTGCTTGCAATGGTGTCAAGTACACAGCAAGTACCTTATAAGTATTTGTTAGATAAATGTCTTGGATGTGACACTTGAGGCTCTAGGGGAAGCCTAGTTTGTTAGACAGTTGTCAGATTTGCCATCCTCATTTAAGACTTTGGCTACCCTGAGCCCTCCAAGATTCTGGATCCTGCCAGAGCCTATGTTTTGCCAATACAAGCATGGACGCATGGTGGGGGGTGTTCCCTCAATATATGCCTCTTTATTCTTCTTTAATCATGCAGTGGAGTTGAGGCTAGTACTGGGAATCCAGGCCTGTGGCTGAGGGAGTTGGGGGGCAGGTTGAAACACCTATGGACTTTTCAGTGTTCTTGCTCTTTGGCTCAGGCTTGGCAGCACAAAGTTGTCGTGGGAGAAGAGAAACTTGTGTGGGAGGTTGGATCTTGAGTTCCAATGGAGTACACACTTGTCCTTGCACACAGAGAGCTACACCACGTCACACTAAACCACAATTGTAGCTGCAGAACTTGAGCCATCAATAGGCCGTGGCTCTCCCCTTACCTCTCTGCTTCTTTTTCTGTCTTCCTCCATCTCCAGCTTGGGGGCCCCTGGGTAATGCTCCCCCCATGGTTTCCAGATGGGGACAGGGATTTTGGAGATATTGCCATAAGATACTGGAATAAGTGGATTAATTTGCACCACAACATACTTTTAATTCATACAAGTAGTGTGATGTGTGAGTATCAGTTTCCTCATCCACAAAAAGGGAACAGTAATAGTAATCCTTTCCTGCCTCACTGGACATTAAAAGACTCAAAAGAGGGGTGCCTGGGTGGCACAGTCAGTTGAGCGTCTGACTCTTCATCTCGGCCCAGGTCATGATCTCACAGTTCGGCTCTGTGCTGACTGTGGAGCCTGCTTCGGATTCTGTCTCTCCTTCTCTCTGCCCCTCCCCCTCTTGTGCATGTTCTCTCTTTCTCTCTCTCTCTCTCAAATAAATAAACAAAAAAATTTTTTTCAATATTTTATTTATTTCTGAGAGAGAGAGAGAGAGACAGCGTGAGCAGGGGAGGGTCAGAGAGAGAGGGAGTCACAGACCAAAACAGGCTCCAGGCTCTGAGCTGGCAGTCAGCACAGAGCCCGACGCGGGGCTCGAACCCACCAACCGCGAGATCATGACCTAAGCGAAAGTCGGACGCTTAACCGACTAAGCCACCCAGGCGCCCCCACCCAGGTGGCCCCCAAAAAAATATTTTAAAAGAGACTCAAAAGAGAACATGCTCTACAATCGCTTGGTACTGTTAATGCCTGGGGTCCTGGAGTGGGACTCACATTTACTTGGAGGAAAGAAACAACTCTAGTTGCTCTTGGACATGGGGCAGCGCAAGGACATAAATAGGAAGGGTGAGTCACAAGGATCTGAAGGACCATTGCTAGCAGTTAGGTATCCATTTCTTGTCACTACGGAAGAGGACACAGGAGGTATTTGCAGATGTGTCTGGACTCTAGGGGCCACTGTACACTCGAGCAGACCCCAGGGAAGTGTGATAGAGCATTCCTGGGATGAGTCCACCATGGGTACCATGGGTATAAACATAGGATTCAGAGTTCTCTATGTACATTGAGATATTTAAGTCCTGAACTCTGGAATTAGAATACCCAGATAAGGATCGAAGCTCTACCACTTCCTGGCCAATGTAACTCTGGGCAGCTTAATTAACCTCTCTGTCTCAGTTTGCTCATCCGTAAAATGGGGTAATAATGGTGTCTAATTCATGAAGTTGTTGTGAGGATTAAATGTGACATGAAATATTTATCTCCATGCCGGTATGTAACAAGTTCCTGATAAATATTGTCATTGACAAAGATGATATTAAGTGTCATTCTCTCTTCTGGAAGAGGCACGATGGTGCTGTGGCCTGTGAACCAGGGGTACCTGGTTAGAACTGAAGCCCCACCACTTGCCAGTTGTCTGAACTTGAAAACTGCAACTTTAATCCAAATGAGCCTCAGCTTCCTCATCTATATAATGGGGTAATAACTACCTCCAAGGGACATACCACGAGGATCAGAGTTAATAAACATGTGGCCCAAAAGCTATAGCTGGCCTTCACCTAGGTTTGCTCTGCCTATACTGTAAATAGGTAAATCATGCAGTTACTGCAAAAGTCAAAACATACTGAACAGTGTCAAGGGAAAAAGTCTTCCTACCATCCCTGCCCATTTCCTTGAGGCAACTACTATTTCCAATTTCTTGTATATCTTTTTAGAACTTGTTCATACAGTTTCAAATGTGCGTGTGCATGTATGTGAGTGTCTTCTCTCAATGGTACCTTACACATTGTTTCATGCCTAACTTTTTCACTCAATTCACCTTGGAGATCTTTCCATAACTTTATGTATATAAAGATTCACTTCATTCTTGGTTAAGGCTGTCTAATATTCCATTGAATAGATGTGTCATAAGTCATTTAACTAGGCTTCTAATAATGAACATTTACTTAGATTACTTCTAATCTGCCAACAGACCTGCAATGACTCTCTTTACACATTTATCATTTGCCTTACACGCCATCTGCCTGCTTAGGTTTTGTGAGTTTGTTTTATTTTTTAAATTTTTGATAGTTTCCAATGAATTTCAAATAAAAACTAAGATTCCTGGGTGTTCCTTAAAAAAATCAGACAATTAGGGGCGCCTGGGTGGCTCAGTCAGTTGAGCATCTGATTACAGCTTAAGTCATGATCTCACAGTTCATGGGTTGAGACCTGTGTGGGGCTCTATGCTGACAGCTCAGAGCCTGGAACCTGCTTCAGATTCTGTGTCTCCCTCTCTCTCTGCCCCTCCCCCGCTCATGCTCTGTCTCTCTCTGTCTCTTAAAAATAAATAAACATTAACAACTTTTTAAAAATCGTACAATTGGCATCACTGTTCCCCACTTCTGCACGACAGTCACATCCGTTAGAGAGGCCTTCCCCTCTCCAGTTGCCCAAGAAACCCTCACCCTATTTGTCTTCCCAACCATTTCTGCCCTCACCAGTGTTTGTGTTTATGAATCCCAAGTAAGACTTATGATAGATCAGATGCAAAGAATGTCTAGTCTAGTAGCCAAGGAACGTTAGTGTTACTCTTTCGTAAAGAGGGGGGTCACTCATCTACAGTCTTTGGAATGGGCCTGTTCTAGGGTTGCAGGTTCTTATAAAATGTAGTGGTCCTGGTGGTCCAAACAGGAAGAGGAGCTACGCTCAGAGACCCCCCGGCTGACACTCACAGGCTTCCCACAGCTCTGGAAGGAGAAGGGGATACCTTCCCACATATCCTGCCCCATTTAATGAAATGAAGACTAACCCACCAAGAGACCTGTGCTGGTCAATACACTAGCCATCAGCTGCAATTAAACTAAATAATTAAATCAATTTAAATTTAAATAAATAAATAAAATAAAAAATCAGTCCCTCGGTCACATTTGCCACTCTTCGAGTGCTGAATTGTCACATGTGGCTAGTGGTCACCAGATTGAACAGCGCAGATATAAAACATTTGCTCTATCACAGATCATTCTGTGGGACGGCACTGCTCTAGACTGGAATCTTCATGGAGGCAGGACTGGGTATCTCTTGTCCCCGCTGGAATCCCCAAGCCAAGCACAGAGCTGACACAGAGGAGGCACTCAGCAGTGGCTGTTGAATTAATGACTGAGGAATGAGTGAATCAACCAACTGCCCACAGGACACACAGCCACAGGCTCCTGCACAGGCACCTACTGAGGCAGGCTTTTGATGAGAGACTGAGGATGAGCTACGTCTGAGGAAACTCAGTATATCATATACTGCTGGAGGCTGGCTGCCTCCAGGGAGGCCAGCAGGGTCCCCCCAGGGCGGAGGCCTAGAAAGAAAGCAGTCACCCACAGATGGTTGTCGAAGTCAGAAACTTGTGTTCTGACCATTGCTGCTGTCTCTTTTGGTGAGGTCTCCCTCCTTAGAATCTGAATAAAGGCCCCTTTGACAATAGCCCAGTGAATCTGGGCTGGGGAAACCTCACTAACTGCTGGGGGTCAGTGCAGAGCAAGTGGGGCTCTTGCCGGAGCTGGATGGAGCACCTGAGATCTTGCTGGTGACTGGGGAGGGAGCCCCTCCACCAAGCCACAAGTTCCGGAGGCTGTGGCACCCGCCCGCCCGACTTGTTCCTGCCTCAAGTGTGTGCATATGCTGAGAGAGAGGGGGAGGGAGAGCAGGGGGCTGAGAATCTGCCTAAGAAGGCATGAGAGGGCAATGTGCATCTGCACACCTGTGTGTTTGGAATGTGTGTCCCCCTGCACCTCTGTGCATCTGTAAGTATTGGGGGCCAGACCTATGTACTGGGGGACTGTATGCAGTATGAGGGGAAGCTATGTGTATGGAGAGATTGGCTACATGGAATGTGGTTAGGGGCCAGCGTTGGGGAGTGTATTGAGGTTGTGGGTGTTGGGGCTGTGGGTGGTATATGTGGTGTGGGACTGTGAGTGTGTTGGGGTGTGTGTGTTGGTGTGTGTGTGTAGTGTGTAATAGACTGTAGCGTGTGATGAGCAAGAGCATGTCTCTCACGTGGTCCCACTTCATTTCCTTAGACTCCTGGATATGGGCCAGAGCTGTGCCCTCAAACTCCCTGGGGAAGACCTTCTTAGGCAGGAGAGGCTCAAGCTGCCCTTCTTGCTTCTTGAGTGCGGATGCTGACTGGGGAGAAAGCAAAGACCCGAAGACACAGATAGAGAGAAAGGGTAGAAAAGAGGGAAGACGAGACTGGGCCTTGCAGACCAGGTGAGCGGTTGGGGGTGAGGAGGGAAAGTGAGAGACGGTGGGAGCAAGCTAGTGGGGAAAAAGAAGAGACCCAGTGGATCAGAGGCCAGAGGGAGAGCTGAGAGAGGGAAGAGAGTGGGAGAGACAGGAGAGAAAGAGAGATTGATGGGGAGTGGGGAGAAAAGAGAGAGAGGTGGGGGCAAGCGGAGGCAGCGGATCAAAGGCCAGAGTCGGGGGCCCACGTCTTGGGGGGGGGAGGGGAAGGAGGGGCGAGGGGAGGGGGCCCGGCGGGGGAATTGCCAGGCGGGCGCTCCGGCGCTCCGAGCCGCGCGGCTCCCCGGGGAGACGGCAGACACTTTGCGGAGATGTTACTCCGGAGTTGGAGACGATGATAAATATGATAATTTGTATAAAATCTGAATGGGTCTTGTTTTCAGGGAGAATGCCTCGGATGATGAATGGGCCCGGCTCTCAGATAGATGGCTGATAAAAAGTGTATTGGATTGTTGAGAGCGATTTTAATTCTCATTCTGTACCTGCAGATGCCGCGGCCGCCGCGCCTGGCCTCCTCCTCCCTCCTGCCCACGGCGCAGGGCGGCCGGCGGCCCGGCCGGCCTCGGCGGCTCAGGAGGCTTCTGAAATGACTCTAATTACAGAGTTATTAATTTTAAGAGGAGGGTGAGCGGGGGGTTTATGATTATTAATCGAGCGCCGGCGTGCGGCGGGCGGGGCGCGGCGGGCCGCGGGCGAGCGCGCTCGGAGCGCGGAGGACGCACCAGGCCCCGGGGCAGCGCCGAGCCCCGCCGGCTCCTCGCCGACCGCCGCCAGGCCGGTTTCGGACCCTCCGCACCCCTTCCCCCTCCCCCTAATCCGACCCTGCGGCCCAACCCTTCGGCCTGGACGGCTTGCCTCCGCGCAGCCGTGCGTCTGGCTCTGCGCCACGGAGACAAGTGGGTCCGCAGCCCCAGGCCCGAGAGGCGCGGCTCTGTCCGGGGAGGCGCCCCTCCCAGCGCTCAGTGCCCACAGGTGCCGCGGAGTGGCCGTGAACCCAGGCAGTTCGGGCTTCTTCAAAGACATGTGGTAATGACATTTAAGGGTGGTTCCTGTGTGTGTCAGAAGCCGCGGCAGCGCTCTAATGCGTGCAGAGGGGATGTGCCTCCCCACTTCTCAGATGAGGAAACTAAAACTTGGAGAGTAACTTGCCCTTGGGAAAGGACATATTCATTTCAGGGATGCTGAGGGCAGAGCCCCCCTCCCCCATCCTCCCAATCCCTCCCCCACCCCCCATGCCACCAAGTACTCAACAACTTTACCTGAGGAAGACCTGGGGTAGGGGACAGGAAGGCAGCAGCAAGAAAGAAAACTCCTCTCTCATTTACAACCATCCAGTCACCCTCGCTAAGTGCTGGCTCTGAGTGACTGGACTCTCACCTAACACCCTGTCTATCGTGAAGGAAGGTTCTCAAGAGACAAGGCTGCTCCCTGGGAAACAAACACCTAAAAGTTCATACATAGGTTTTGCTCTGTGGGCCTGGCACTTCAGGAATAATATCTTCCTGGCTACAGTGACTAATTTTAAAGAAGTCACAGGTAAGGAATTGGTTAAATTCCAGTAAAAAAAAAAAAGGACCTCTCTACTACAGGCCCAGACCTCTCCTTTCATATGCACACACTCATTGCTGCCTCATTCTTCCTGGATGGGTTAAGAGTGTAAATAGTTTCCACAGGCCTGGAAAATTCCAGAACTTCAACTTCTATCTTTTGGCAGACATAACTCCTGCTCGGAGCAGGGAGAAGAACGACCTCTGTGGGCCCGGAGCAGGGAGGGACTGTAGGTAGTTCCAGCAAATGGCAGGGAGGGCAGCTCTCTGGCCCCAGGGAAGTCGGTTGTGAGGACAGCCACAGTGCCTGTCATGAGAACACAGGGGGGGCAGTGGAGAAGATGGGCTCTTGAGCAGGGTCCTCTGTGTTTCCCTGCAGTTCCCAGGGGCACCTTGGTGCAACTCCTGAGGACCAGTATGGGACAACCCAGGTCAGGCCTGGGGGCGGGAGGTGGGCATTGAGATCAATCCAGGCAACTCTTGGCCCAAAGGCTGAGTCCAGCCAGAGTGGAGCTGCAGCCTGGAAAAGCCTGAGGGCCCCTAGAAAGGGGCAAGGCCCGGCTGGGAAAAGTCAGAGGCTCCCAATACACAGAGCAGCACTTAGGGTGGGGCTCCCAGCTGCCTGAAGGGCTGAGTGAGGGCTTGGTGGCCCTGTGGCTACAGATGTGTCTGGCCTGGTCACAGGAGTTAGAAGAGTTTTGGATTCAGAGGTGCTAGGCAGAGATGAGAAGAGAGCATGGAGGCGGTAAAAGGGGCCTGGTGTGAAGATCTGCAAGAGAGAGGGGAGAAGGGCTCCTGGGTCCCACCAAGTGGATGCCCTGAAGAAATCCTCTCAGATCTGTCCAACCTCTGAGGCACAGCCAGTGCCCCTCCTCCCCCTGACTTCTCTCTGGGCCCCAAGTTATCTAGTACTGCATGTGCTTACGAACGTAGGTTATGGAAGCAACATCTGGGTACGGATCCTACTTTTGCTACCTCCTCACTCTGTGATTGTGGACAAGTTGCTAAAAAAAACCTCTCTGTGCCTCAGTTTCTGCATCTTTAAAATGGGGTTAATAATAATGGATGTGGATTAATGGAATTAACATGTGTTAAGCACTTAAAATAATGCCTCACATGCAGTAAGCCCTCAGGCATTTAGTTGTTTTTATTGTTATTAATAACTTTGCTCTAGTGGGGCACCTGGCCTTCCTGCTGTATTGACATTTTCTCCAGACTGTCTCTGTATTATGCTCTTTGCAGCCCCTGACACTGTGTGCCTGTGCAGGAGAAAATGCCCAATCAGTGCATGCAGAGGTCTGGGTCTGGGATGCGCATGGGGAATGAACTAATGTGGTCAGACATTATCGCTAGGCGTTAATAGATACCCCTTATTTCATATCACCCAACAATTCCACAAAGGAAATATTCTTGTTCCCATTTTACAGATGTGGACACATAGGCTCGATGAGTTCAAGGGATGTGCCCAAGGTCACCTAACTGGTCTGGTTTAGAACTGAGAAAGACAGGGTCTGCCTCAGGACTACCTGGCTTCATTTTCCACTCTTGGATGCTTCCTTCTCTGTCTTGGGGCTAGTGAGAAGTTACCTTCTTCTAGAATGCACCTTGTTCTGTGAGGCTGCCTGGTAAGGCCATGTGATGAGTATAAAAGTGTTGCCTCCAGACAAGATACATGGATTTCCACCTCTGTAACTTGCACGGGGAGGCTTTATGAGAGGAAGGAGATAGTGAGTGAGGGGAGGGGTCAGAGTTGGACTGAAGTTATCCAGAGACTTAGATCTTAATTTATCATCTCAGGCCACCACACACACACACACACACACACACACACACACATCTGTGCCCAAGTACCTACCATCCTGCTTCCATCTCTCACATCTATTCTCTATCTCCCTCAGACTTGTTTGTTCTGAGACCTTCCATCTTCTCTTGCTAAGACTCCTTGCCCAGTCTCTGCTGTTCTCTGTCTACCTCCCGCCTGCTGTCCACACCTGCACAGTGGTCTTTCTGCTCCAAATCAGGTCTTTTTCCTTCCCTGCCTAAAGTTCTCTCCAAAGGAGAAATCAAACCTCCTTAGCAAAAGTGCTCCTTGATCTAGACCCTGTCTACCCCCCAGTCTTACTTCCCTTGCCTTATCTTTGACCCCAGTATTGGCCTCACAGAACTCTTCACCATCCCCCACCCATGTGGGTTTTTGTCCCCTCTCAATGCCTTTGCCCCATCTCTTTCTGCTTGGGAATATTCCAACCAGCTATACCCTGCATCTGGTAGACACCGAATCATCTTGCTAGACTCCATCCCCTTTATGAAGCATTCTCTGACATCCTCTGTGTCTTAGCCACCCTTCTGACCCACATCTTGACACTTTCTGGAGTTTCTTGGCAAAGCTCTCTATTTGCCACCAGATAATGTCCTCCTTGAAAATGGGGGCTGTGTGTGATTTACCTCTGTAATCCTGGCGTCCATCACGGAGCAGACCAAGGTGGACTGAACAGCTGACTGAACCCCTCTGAGCTGGTGTAGCTTGGTCACTGCCTCCCAACTTCCCTCGGCCAAAGAGTTCTAAGTTTTGTCCTGTCTCCATACAAACGTAGGAATGGACTGAACTGTCAGTCTTCTTCCTGAAGGTCTTTGCATTCAACTCCTCTCTAGTCCAGCACTGTGGCTGCACGAAGCCTGCCAGAGAAGGCAGGAGAAAGGGGCAGGAGGGGGGGGCGGGGAGGAGGAGTGGACTGGACTGGACCACATCGACCCGGAAATCCCAAGGGTTGAAAATTTTCCCGGTGCTAGTCACTCCAGGGGCGAAGCCTTCCTCTCCTCACGCTCGGTCCCCGTGAGGACCTCCTCCTCACGTGCACAGAGGTCACCACGGCCCCGTCGGGGTCTTTAGCCCGACGTCCTGGGGGAGCCACCGCACAGGTCTCACTCACAGTGAGTGAGACCGGGGAGGGAGCGCCTTTGTCCGCGCAGTGACCTCGTCAGACCGGAGGGGAGACACTCCCTAACACCTTGTTCCTTCCTTTCCCTCGGGTCCACGTTTCCACTTTTCATCCCTCTCTGCTTCTCTTCTGCACCTCTCCCCGCCCTTCCTCGCTTCTTCCTTCTCTTCTTTCTTCTCCTCCTCCCCCCTCTCTGCCCGGGGCGGATCAGTGCGGGGCCTGGCCCCTAGAGCGAGAGGAATCTGCGCCGCGCCTCTCGGTCGCCGCGGGGAGGCGGTTCGGGAAATGCGCCCTCCACTGGCGCCGGGGCGCGGTTCTCGCCGCGTTACTTTTATTCCCTCTAAGCAGAGCCGGGCGCGGGCCTGGGTTCTGCAAGACAGGGCGCGGGTGGCGAGTTCTCTGAGGCTCTGCAGAAGAACGGGCCCCGGGGGTCCTAGCTGCGGGGACGCCGAGGGGTCTGAGCTAAGCGGCCGAAGCCAGCCCGCCCCGAGTCCCCGCGTCCTTTCGCACTAGGGCAGGGAGTCCTAGGCGCCCCGTGCGCGCCCAAGACAGCCTTGCGCCTTTTCATCTACCCATCCCCTCCTCCGCCACGGATCCGGGGTGACGCCCCCACATGCAAACATTATGCCTTCAAGGAGCAGATACTCCTGTGTGCCTAGCGCCCTGAAACTTGAACTTGAAGTCGGCTTCTGCACGCGACCCAGTCTAGAGCCCCGAGTGCGAAGGCTGCGCTGCCGGCCCGGGCCTCCCGGGTCTGCGGCCCTGGCGCGAGGTCCCTGGCCGCCGCGGGGCGCGTTTTCACTGCCGAGCCTCTCGCAGGGGAGCTTTTGTATATAAAAACGTTTGCTCTTTTGGTTTTCTTTTCTTTATTCTTTTGTCTCCACCTTCTTAATCCCGCCCCCCCCCCCGCCATCGCCCTCCTTTCTTCTTTTTCTCTTTCCCCTCGTTTCCCCTTTCTTTTCATTCGCTTTTATTTCTGCCTCTCTCTGTCCGTCTTTCTCTGTATCTCCCTTGTTTATTTTGGCCTCTTCTGTGCCTCGGGGTCCTTGGCTTTCTTTGGGTCTCCATTCCCGGACCCTTCTCGGCCCCTAGGCTAGGGTTGCGCCATCTCTCTGCCTCTTCCCCCGCCCTCCCCTGACTCCGCTCCTCTTTCTCACTTTTTCGTTCTCCCCACGGCCCTAGTCTGGTGGGCTCGGGTCCGGCTCCCCCGCCGCCGCCGCCGCCGCGGCAGTGATTTATTCGCCTCACCCAGCGGAATCAGGTGCTGAACCGAGCCCCGGAAAGAGGGAACAGATTTCTCCCAGGAAGGGTTTTGTGAACTAAACGATGCTAATTACGGGGTGGGGGACGCGCTGCCCGAGGTGGGGAGGCCAGCCGGGCCGAGAGCGCCGGGCGGAGGGGAGAAGCAGGGGCCTGGGCACGGCCCTCCCAGGCCGCCTCCCCGGCCTCCTCCCCAGCGACTCTCGCCCCGGCTTTCGCCTTTCCCTGGGAACTTTCCTGTCTGAGTTAACTATTAACCGCTGGCGAGAGGCAATTTTCTTCGGAATCCAGCGATTTCCTTTCCGCGGTGGAGGCAGATTAACATGCAAATGGGAGATGCTCGGCTCGAGTCTGCGCGCGGGCGAGGATGCCTCTGTCCCTCCAAACGGTGTCCTTCGCGACCGCGGAAAACTACAGCCCGCCCCCCCGCCCGGTGCCGACGCACGAAGCCGTGACCAAGCCAGTGCCCGGCCGGTGCCCGGAGCAAGGGTGGAAAAAGCCGAACGCTCGTGCTTGGGGGCGGGGTTGGGGGCGGGAGGGGGGAAGCTTAGCCGCCGCAAGCCCGGGGAACCTCCGAGGAGCCCGCCACCAACACAGCCTGGTCCCTAGTCGGACCCCCGAATGCGGGGACGCTCGTGGAGGGGCGTTGGCAAACTTTCCCGCCTCCAGAACCCCAAGACTGTGCCTCGCTTCCTCCCCCTTCGCCACTGCCGAGCACCCCGACACACACGCGCACACACCCTGCCCTGGCTCGCGACCCCTGCAAACTTTGTCAAACTTGAGCCGCCGGGCAGAAACTCCTCGCCTTTTCCTCCTTTCCTCTTTTGCTCCGGGCCGCTCTTCCAGATGCGGGCCGGGAGGGGCTCTCGGCTTCCGGACCGGGGGTGGGGGGATCAGGGAGGCAGTCTGTGAAAGAGCTGGCCTGGCCTCGCTGGCACGTTGGCCCCTGCCGCCCCGCCGGACGGACACCCAACGCATTCCACCGCGGAAGGCGCTGTTGGGTGCTGCGGAGAGGCTCGGCAGGGCCCCGGCCGCCAGCTCCGCCGCCCGCCGCGGCCCGGGCCCGGCCTCCCCGGGGCGCCCGGCCGGCCCCTCACTATTGCACCCGGCCGTGCTGGGGCGCGGAGCCCCGGATTCAAGGCTGCCAGGCCCTCGCCAGCGTCCTCTCTGCGTTCCCAGGCTTTGCAGGTTGTTCCCCCACAGCCCACGCCCGGAGTTGGCTCTCTCCCGCCCGACTCGCCGGCTCCGTCTCTGGCGGGGCTGCCTCTGTCTCTCTGTCTCTCCCTCTGTCTCTGTCTCTGTCTCTCTTGTTTGTTTCAAAGCGCGGACACTGATTGCGCCTTATGAAGTTCTAACTGGTTTTGTGTCAGGAAGATCTTTCTCGCTGCTACCCAGCCTGGCGTGACGGATTAAACATCAACTAGTTAAATAAAAATTAATATCAACTGCCTCCTAACTTCTAATGTCATGTTGTTTATAACTAATGAACTGATTAGGGGATAAACACATCACGAAGACATTCGGCTCTCCTGCCTGGGCTCCGCCGCCGCCCGGTGCCCACTCCCCGGCGCAGCCTGCCGGCTGCCAGGCCACAAGGAGGGCGGGGGCCGGAGGGGCTGCCAGTTCCCTGGGGCTCGCTCCTCTGACTGCCTTGGTCTCTTTCCCGCTCTTTCTCTGTCTTTCTCTTTCCCTTTCTCTGTACGTTTCCTTCTCTCAGTCTCTCCTCTTTTCCTTTTCTTCCTTCTTTCTTCTGTCTTCCTCCCTTTCATTCTTTTCTGTCTTCTGATTCTTTGCAAAGACCAGGGTGTCAGACTGTCCCCGGTGGTGTCTGTCTGTCTCTGTCAGTCTGGGCCCCAAGCCCCCCTTTCTCTCTAGGAGTCTCCACCTCTCTCTTTCCCTGTCTCCCCCCTCATTTGGATTCATTCCTCTCCCAGCACAGAGTATAATGATTAAAAGCGTCCTTGTGACCGGGCTTCCCGCCCTGCTACAAAGCTGCAGGCTTCTAGCTCTCTCTGAGTGCCTAGTGAGAGACCGTCACCCCCCCCCCCCACTCCCCAGCCATTTAGGGGAAAGAGGAGGGAGCTAGACTAGGTGGGTTTTTTTTTTTTTATTTATCCTGTATTTAATCTGGAATGGGAAAGTGAAAAATAAATGCGATTTTTAAAACTTTTACCTTTCCTCTTGTCCCAGAAGCAATTAGTACAGGTTCAAGTGATAAATTTAATTTTCAAGGAGAGAAAAACTGCCCTGGTGTTCTTTCACCAAGGCCTTCAGAGCCCTCTCCACACACACCCATCTCACCAGCGAGACCCAGCCTGATCTGAACAGTCCCCTGCAGGGCCCTTTCCCTCAAGATACTTAAACCAGATCACAATTGTCATCATGACAACAATAAGTCACGAGAGCAAGTAATCACAGACCTGCCTCAGTGATTTTTTTTTTTCCCTAAGAAGCCACAACATTTAAACTTGGTTTGCCCTGGACTGCGGGGTCTGACAAGACAATAACAACAGAAAAAGCTTTTAAAACCAATTTAGCACACGTGAAAATGTAATTCTAATGAAGAATCAATAGACTGGTGGTTCATTTTTCCTGGGACTCCTTGGAGAACCTGAGAGAGACTTTCAATCAATGGGGCGGGCAATGAGCAAAAGGGCCCAAGAGACGGTGTGGGACAGGGGTGAGGGCTGGAAGACAAAGAGAAGCAGAGCTTGAGGGAGGAGGCTGGAGGGAGGCTGAGGTACTAAAGCTGGGCCCTTTGACTGGCATCACTATGCAGGCTTCCGGAGTCCCCATGGCTCCCAGAGTGTCAGGAGCCAAGAGCTAAGAAAGCTCTTTCCTCCTCTTGGCCCTCTGGTCTTCGACAGGCTACTTAGCACAATGGCCTCGGCTGCCTTCCCCTGGGCGTAGGCCCCAGCCCTGGCACTGCCCCAACCCTGGGCCCTGCGTTCAGGTAACTGTGACGAGCTGGCTCAAGAACAGGCAGGGACACCGATCCAAGTGTGCGTTCTCCCCAGTTCAAAGCACCTGGTTCCCCAGTGGGTGCGTCCCTGCTATGTGTGTATCTGGAACATTGGGGTCTCGGTTCCCGTCTCTGATAATACAGAAGCAAGAGAAACGAATGTGTGTGTGGTTGTGCCTCACATTTTATAAATCACTTCCATGCAAGTTATCTCTTGAGAGCCCTGAGAGAAGTGCTAGGGTTATTAGCACTATTTTAAAGAGGTAACAAAGGCACAAAGAAGTATGCAGGGAAGGTGTGACTCAGCAAGCCAGGGCCCTTGTGTATGACTGGGTGCGGTTCTGAGTAGGTGATGGGGTAAGAGGCTGTGTGGGGGAATAGCTCACGTGTGTGTAAAATAGTGATCACATGAGTGTGCCGTGTGTGTGACACTAGGGTTTCATTTATGCATGTTTTTCTCCCATCCTTGCTCTTGGTAATGTTGCTCTGTGTGTAAAAAGAGCAAAACCAAAAAAAAAAAAAAAAGTTTTTTCCATTAAGTTTTTTTGTGCTCTCAGTTCATTGCTGTTTAATTTTTTTTAAAGAGAGAAGACAGAAAAGACACACTGGCAATGTCTGATGTTTCAAATCACAAATGTTGGCCAAGATAATTTCGCCATGACTTTCCTAAAAAGGGTAGAAATTCTCTTTCCCATAGGAAGATTTTTAAAAGTTGAGGAACCAGGATACAGAGGCAGTTGCCTCTGCCCCCCTCACCCCCCACCCCAGCTTCCTGTCCCTGGTTGCACAATCTTTCTAGAGGAACTTTTGTTGAAATGGATGGGATTCCCAGAGAAGAATTCCAGTTCCTAACCTAAGTGGGCTAGTGGGTCCCATGGACCTGAGCCCTGCCTTTTGCTTTGACGCCCGCTGCCTGGGGCCCGGGGGGGGGGGGCAGGTGTACAGGAGGTGAGGCCAGCCAGAGACCCCTGCCTGCACACTGGGGCTTACCCAGCACTCTCCTTCCTCTCAGTGTTACGCAGCACATCTGAGCAAGGCTGAGCGAGAGTGGGAGGCCCACGGTGGGCAAGCTCCTGGGGACATAAAGCAGGGTAAATAAGAAAGGGGCGGGGGGGGGCGGTGGGAACAGGAACATAGTGCTTGAGAGGTGTGCAATCGTGTAAGAAGCTGAAGAGAGTGCATATGTGAAAAGTGGTGTAGGAATGGGCTGAGGGAGAGTTTGTGACAAAGGTGTGAGGTGTAACTTCCAGATGTGGGAGGCTATGATGTGGACAAAGCTAAAGTGAGCCTTTGATCAGGGCGGAAAGCATGAGTGCTTGGAGACCGTGTCAATCTGAGGGTCCAAGAGACTTGGGGTAAGAGGGTCGGGATATTTTGGAAGGATGTGGCTCAAGTGGGTGGTTAGTTGAGTGTGGCAGGAGCTTGGGAGAGCTGGGGTCATTCTCCCTTCCTCCCTTTCCTGAGACCCTGATCACATCCTTAAGGGCAAGGAAGCCAAGATTTTTTCCTTTTATTCTAAGTTAAAGGAAGAAGGAGGAGGAGGAGGAGCCGCAGGAGGAAGAGGAGGAAGGGGAAAAGAGGAAGGAGGAGGGGGGAAAGGAGAGAGTGGAGAAAGGGAAGGGGATGGAGAGGGAGAGGAAGGGGGGGGACTAAGAGGAGGAGAGGGAGGAAGAGAGGAGGAAGAGAACTAGGAGGAGAAAGAGGAGGGGGAGGAAGAGGAAGAGAAGGGGAAGTGGAAGGAGAGGAAGAGGAGGAGGAGGAAGAGAAGAGGAAGAAGAGAGGAAATGAAGAGGAAGAGGGAGAAGAGGAAAGAGGAGGAGGAACTGGAGGAGGAGGAAGAAGAGAAGGAAGCGGAGGAGGAGGAGGAAGAGGAGGAGGAGGAAGAGGAGGAGGAGGAGGAGGAAGAGGAGGAAGAGAAGGAGGAGGAGGAGGAAGCGGAGGAGGAGGAGGAAGAGGAGGAGGAGGAGGAGGAGGAAGACAGGAGAGCTTGTGAAGAATTCAGTGAGCAGTTCCAAAATACATGGATGAGAGGGACGTTCAGGGAGCGACTGTGTTCCGACAAAGTTGGGATACCTTTGTAGGGATCCTGGAAACTGAGGCTGAGACCGCGGTTGGGGGTGGGTGGCAGGCTGGGGAGCCCAGTGGCGGGGAAAGCAGAATGGGGCGAGGCCGAGAGTTGAGGGGAGGGAGCCACACGAAGTTGGGGAGTGCACTTGAGTGAGGACGCCCTCGCGTGCGAGGCCGTGCGGCTGACGGGGAGAGTGTGACAGTGGGGAGGAGGGGGTGGGGTGAGAGGGTGTGCCGCGTCTAGGCGGGGGATCCGGTCTCCCGGTGCCTGTGGCGGCGCGGGCGGCGGCTGGCCGGTGGCTGGCTCGGGGCCGGGGCGCGTGTGCGCGCGTGTGCGCGGGGCGGAGAGCCGGGGGCTCCTCCGCGAGGCTGTGGCTCTGCGCGGCCGGCGGTGTGAACGCGGGCGCGGGCGGACTCGGCGCCCAGGCGGCGGGCAGCCGGGGTTATCTGAGCCGCTCGGTCGTGGGTGGCTGGGCCCAGATCTGGGGCGGCGGCGGCACAGGCGAGAAGCGCTGTCGGGCCCTGGCACAGCGGAGGAGCGAGCCCGCGGCCCGGACGGCAGCGGCGGCGCGCAGAGCATGGAACAGCGCACGGGCCGGGCAGGTAAGAGCGAGGAGGAGCGACCTGTCTGCACCACAGGCGACGGGCGGGAGGTGGGGGCGGCGTGAGAAAGATGGGGCGGCCCAGCCGAGGACAAACCCCACTCCTCTTTCTTTCTGTGCTTGCCCGGGGGGGGGGGGGCACAGTGATCGCTGGGGACTGAGGCTCTGCGACCTCTCCCCACCAGTGGGACTTCCTGGGTACCTCCCTCCCGGTGTCTTCTAAATCTGCTAAAAACTTTCCATCCAGAAAACGTGAGTTTTACAACTTCTCTTGGTCTCTTTACAGAACCGGGCTTTTCCATTCTGTTGTGCTTTTATGACTTTATCTTTCCACTTTCCAGTGTATAAATATTTCGCACAACTTCCTCCAAGTTCGGTGCACAAGGAAGGTCTTAGTTTCTAGTGGGAGCCGAGTTTGGGTGTGCCTACGTATGTGTTAGTGGATGGGGACACGCTGTGTGCACTTGTCTGTGTGCACGTGTGTGAGGGTCCTGTGTCTTTGAATATAAACCAAAGTGTAAGCTCTGGTGTAGACATGCCTAACATTTGGAAAGAAGACTCCCTCCCCCCCCCCCCCCCCGCAAAAGAAACAACTCAAGGGAGGCCTGGGGCAAGAGAAGGAATGACAGCCCCCCACCCCCACCCCGGGACACAGGTGGGGATTAGAATCTGAAGCTGGTGTCCCAAAGGGCTAAGGGAGTGGAAAGCTATTCCTTTTCTTTTCTTCACCCCCCTCTCCTCCAGGCCTGCCAGCTCAGCTCTGTCTGCCCACCAGGGACCCTAGAATAGTGTGGGAGTGGAAGCCAGGGACCCAGATTTAGTTTTGGATTGGTGGAGAAGGAGAAGGTTGGATCAGTTTCCAAGAGTTTTCCAAATAACTCCACAGAAGTCAAGGACCAACTCCAGCCTCCTCTCCGCCCCCCACTCATCTTTCCCAAAGCTCTCCCCCTTTAAGCAGTCCTCCCCACCAGCTCAGGTTCTAGTTTTTTCAGCTGATAATCCAGTTTTCCCCTTCAGCACTGGTCCTCCTCTAAGCTTCTTGGCCCAGTCCCTGGACTGCCTCCATTCCTCCTTAGGAGCCTGGAACTCACTTGGGAACCTGGGCCCCCAGGAGGGTCAACTGTGGCCTCCTGGGCTTTGAGGGCCCTGGGCCACCCCTCTGCACCAGAGGTTTAAGTAGGGAGATCAATAGCAAACAGTTGTAATGATCTAATTAATTATGGCAAAATTAAAAGCGAGTACAAAATCAATCTCTGATGGTGTTGAAGATGGAATTCAATTGAGAGCCCATCTGTGCACCCCCTCGACCGTATAAATATGCAGCCCAAGGACAGACCTAATGTCTGGTCCTTCCTGGAAACCTCTCTCCCCCTTTCTTCCTCCCCAATACAGGGCTTCTCCCTCACCCACTGCCTCTATTTTGCCTCCTACCACCTCCTGCCCCACCCCTCCTTCTTTCCCTGTCTCTGCCCAGGCTCCAGACACTCCCACTTTTCCATTTTCCTTCTCCAAAGGAAGCTCTCCCTGCCTTGCAGGCCTGAGGTCCGTGGATCTCGTTCCTAGCCCCAGCAAGCCTTCCCGCCGGTGCAGGCAGGCCCTCTCCAAAGCGCCTCGGAAAAGAGAAGGCAGCGCGGTGGGGGGCATCCTTGAGCGCCTGTCCGGGCCATCACCCCAAGTTTCTGGGCACGTGGGACACTCCAGAACCGACCAGGGCGCTTCCCCCGGGGTCGCTTGCGCCTACCTGCATCAGGCCTGGTAGCCGCTCTCCTGGCACGGGTGGGAGAGGGGCCGGGAGACCAGCTATGCACCGCACTCCCTTTCCCTTCCCTCCTTTTCCCGCTTTGGCCGTTTCGGAGGTCGCACTGCAGCCAGCCAAGGCTTGGGGAAGAGTGCGGAGAAGCTGCGGAGCTGGGCAGGAGGTAGGGCTGTAACTGAGAGAAGGAAACCCCCTTTCCCTTCGAGATGGCCCCACGGAGCCCCGGAGTCTTCCGCCCACGGAGCCGCTTTCTCTCTTTCTTTCTCTTTTCACCGCGCCCTCCCGTTCCTCTGCCCTAATTTCTTCCTTAAGCACGTCTGGCCAAGGTACGGCTCCCCGGGGGGCTGTGTGTCCCCCAGACGGCCCTGGCGCCCTCTTTGGCTTCATCCGGCCAGTTCAAAATGACAATGACACACGCGCGCGCACGAGCCAGCGTGCCTGGTTGCCGCCCTGGCGCAACCGCAGCAGCCGGGTGTGCGAAGGATGCGGGTTTTATTTGGTCTCGCTGAGCCAGATGCTGAGCAGCGAAAACCACCAAGAAAAGGCGAGGTATGGGGGAAGGAGAGATACTTGGTAACTAGGTTAATTGTGGTCTTTGGCCATCGTCGCCTATACTCCTAGAATCAAAAAAATAAGACGTTTATTTGATGTCCGCTGGCCTGTCCTAGCTGGTCCTCTGCCTCTCCGTCCTGGGGCTCTGAGCCCACACTGAGACCCCTCCCACTCCCTGGTCCTGCCGCCGGGGCCTCAGAGCCTGGGGGAGACACAGCCCGATGCCTCCCCGCCCTCTTTTGCCAGGCCTCCTCACCCCGTTATTAATTGCTGTGTTGACCTGCAGGATTGATTGGCGGCCCCGCAGGAAGAGGCTGAGAAGGCCTTGGCCTCGGAGCAGCCTCGGCTGAGGGCAGGGGGGGCGGGGGAGGTGCTGGATATGGGTCCTGAGCTCCTGTCTCAGCCCCGCCTGGGACACAGCTGTTTGCCCAGATACCCTTCTCCACCCCTTCACACACACACACACACACACACACACACACACACACACCCCTTCCACGAACCCTCACAACACACACGCTCACAGGATCCCCTCACCCAGAGATGGTCAGCCCCCAAGGAGACCCATCAGAAATACTCCTTAATTGATTTAGAAATGGAAAGAGGCTTCCTCCCTCCATTAGTTAGTTTCTTCAATACGTTCGTTAGCCGCGGGTCTAGACCTCACTGCAGGTCCAGACATGGCGGAGCGAACTACTGGGATCCGGGCTTTTTCCTGTCCAAGATTTACTTTGCATCTTTTGTTTTTTTCTTCCCTAGGAACAGTTACAGAAAGTTAAATAATCCTGGATGCTGTGACCCTTAGTGTCTCAAACCAAAGCACTTTTTCCAGAAAGAGCCCTTGTCCTGGCTCCAGAGGGATTCGGTGAAACCCTTTTGTTTCAAGTTCGGGGAGTGGACGGCTCTGGACCTCGGAGGGTGGAGGGCGGAGGCTTGCAGCCGCCTGTGTGGGGGGAGTCCTAACCCTGCAGCGGAGACTCTCTCTTCCCACCCCCACCCCCCTGTCTAAACCTCCGAGCGCGCGCGCGCGCGCGCACACACACACACAAACACACACTCATGCGCGCTCACACACACACACACACACACACACTCTTACACGGCCCCCACGGCCACAGCAACACCCTTCGCCCCAAACCCAGGCCACGGGCCCGAGGGCCAGGCACCCAAGCGGGAGTGAGCCCCCGGACGTCCCGGCTCTGCGCTGGGGTGGGCGGAGGCGGCAGGAGTATACACCAACGTCAGCCGGTCCCCAGAGATATCCCTGTGCCTTGGTTCTCTCCGTGTCTCAGCCAGCCCCTCTCTCCCCTGTTTTCCCCTCTCCCCTCCGATCCGGTCCTTTGTCTCCAAGCCACTCCGCGGCGCCAAGCAGCCTGCCCGCCGCCTTGGCGGCCCTGCCCTTCGCTTCCCTGTTTCGTTGGCGGGTCTCCCCCTGCCTTACCCGCTCCCGGCTCTGGCGCGTTCTCCGCCTGCTCCTCACATCCACACCGCGGCTGCGAGAAGAGGAAGGGAGGGCGGGCGCGCCGCGGATGGATCTGGCAGAGTAGATTTGGTGCTTGCTCGCAACTCCGGGAAAACTCAGCCCGCCGGGGTGCTCCCGCCCCTCTCCAACTATACCTCAGCGCCGCGGAGCCGCGCGCCCTCGCCTGCGTTTGGCCCCTTCCTTTCCTCGTGCATTGGCTGCGGCTCTTTCGCTCCCCCTGGCCTGCCCAGCATCTGCAGTTGCGCTTCCCCACCCTGCCCTGCACTCCGCTCTCTTTCGGGTGCCCCCTCTCCCCGCAGCCCCCTACGTCGCGGTGGCTGTGGCGGGTAGCGCCGGGGCGGTCCGGGGCCCCGTAGGCACTGTCTCCCTCCACCCCAGCCAGGTCAGGCTGCAGGCTCAGGGCCTGGCTGCGAAGATGGTTAATCATTACTTCGCCACCGACACAGCCTTCGCTCGCACTCTCTCACCCGGGCTTGGGGAGGAAGGGAAGAGATAGTTGGCCGGATGGGGATCTCGGTTTCGCCCAAATCGGCCTCTTCGGGCCTTCCAGAGACAGGTGTCTTATCCGTTCCCTCAGCACCCCTTTCATGTCCATTTCCTTCCCCTCCTCTCTCCCCGCCTTCCACGCTCTCCTCCGTCAGGCCTCTCCCCGCCGTCTCGTCTCCGCTCTGGCTTTGGCAGGTTGACTGAAGGTCCAGAGAGGACCAACTTTCTTTGTTTGGAACCGGACTGGACGGGATTTCCTTTCCCAAGTCTCTGAGAACGGGCCAGCCTCCTCCCAACAGTTTCTGGCAGACTGGCCCGAAGGGGACCATCCCTGAGGCCACAATTAACCTGGCTGTTGGGGGGAGGGGTGCGGGCGGTAAGAATTTAACGAACCCTCTAGCATCTGCGCTGACGCAGGGCGGCGGCGAGGGTGCAGGAAAAAGTGGGAGTGGAGTGGCAGGAAAGAGAGCAAGGTGATAAACGTGGACAGGGTGTGGTATAGTCAATGGAAGGGGGGGGGAATCCTGAATGGAAAGAACACGGGAAGGGAGGCAGGAAGGAATCCTCTTGTTACCTTTTATAGGATGGAAGTTGGATGGAAAGCACCACCCCCTGCCCTGCCTAACCAGCCCAGATCCCCCCTTCCCTCTTTGTGGAGGGATAAGTGTTCGAGAAGGTGGGCACCTATTCCTTAATCTACCGCGTAAATGTTTGGTTTGCAAAGTGCTTTCCTATTGGCTAGCTCCACCTAGTAGGCAAGACAGGTAAGCATCCCTATTTTACAGGTGAGAAAACTGAGGCTCAAAGAGGCAAAGGCACTTGTGAACGTGGTGGCTGCCGCTCCTCCTCATGGGCTTTGGGGTCAGTGGTCCCATTAGCTGTGCAGAGGTCTGTGCGCGTCTGGGGGCGTGAGGGACAGGCTCCGTGCAGGTCTGAACTGGGAGTAGTACCACGGCCTCTGTGAGCCTCTTGCCCCCCACGCTCCCCCCTTGTTTTCTGTGACACAGGGCCCTGCGCTCCTACCCTGTAGACCTACTGGCCCAGTTTCTCCTGTTTGACTATTTTTTCAGCTCCCCAGTCGGGTGGCCCACCGGCGGCAGCCACCTGGCAGGCCCGTGCCGCTAAGAGGCCGCTTTGGTGGCCAAGTGGCTTGCATTGTCGTTTCCCCTCAAAGGGGCTGCGAAGGGCCGGGCAGGTCGCTGGGACCTCTGGCGAGGAGCGGCCCGGTTAAAGGGGGAGGGGCCGGCGAGGATAAAGGCGCAGCACGTGCGCGCGGCCTCCACAGGACCAACAGACCGGGCGGGCGGGGCCAGCCGGGAGGCGCCCCCCCCCACCCCGGGCTGCACGCGGGGAGCCCAAATATTGGGAACAAAAGCGGGAAAAGAAGAGTGAGAGCAGGAGGGAGGGAGGGAGGGAGCTAGGGAGGGAGCGAGGAAGCAGAAATTAGGGGGTCTTAGATGAAAAAAAAAGAAAGAAAGTAGCTTTAGGGGGAATGTGCTGTGGAGTGTGAAATTGCAGCCCATGGTGCTCCATATTGTACCAGAAGCTCTTCCAAAAAAAAAAAAAAAAAAAAAGCCATCCTCCAACGTGACCAGAGGGCTAGGAAGGGGGAGGGGCGGGGAGAGAATGGGGAGGAGGAAGGGAGAGGGCCGGGCGGGAGCGGGTCCCGCGGAGCTGCAGAGGGGGCCGGGTGCGCGCGCCGGCTGCCTGGGATCTGGTCGCGGAGAGTTGGCGCCCCGGGGTGCGCCGGGGCCCGGAGGGCGAGTGGGCCGCGGCCGGCCCGCACTTGGATTGTCAGCGAACTTTTTTCCTCTTTGCTTTTTCCTTTTTTGTGTGTGGTGGTAGCGGTGGGACTTCCCAAACTGGGACCGATTCAGAAAAGGAGCTCGGCTACGAAGCTGCTGCTCTGCTCTACCTTCCTTTCTTCCCGCCTCTCCGTTTCTGCTTCTCCTCCCTTCGGACTAGTTTTCCCCCCTTGGTTCTAAACAGCTTTTTTCCCCCTGAACTTTAATGCGTTTAATTTGGTCCGCGCTGTGGGGAGCATTTCCTAGGGAGATACATTTAATTTCGGAATTTCTAATCCCCTCCCTCAGAGGCCCGGCCCCGGCTCCCTTTGCCGCTCCCCAGGAGGTGGAAGGGGTGGATGGAGGCAGGCGAGCCCAGGCCGAGGGGGAGGAGCGCGGCTGGAAGCTCCCCCGCTGCCCACAGGCCCCCAGGGCCCAGCCGCCTTTCCAAACTGCTCCAGGTCGGGGGGGGGGGGGGGGGGGGGGGCTGGGCTCTGGGTCAGGGCCCTGCCTGCAGAGGAGAGGCAGCCACGCCTCTGCCTATCCACACCCGGACAGAAAGCGCTCGGCCGGGGAACGGGAAACCAGAAAAGGAGCCGAAGGGTGAAGAAGAGAGGGGGTTCAAGTGGGAGCAGCAGACGGGGTGTACATGAGCTCTTCACTCCGTGCACAATCCACCCAGAAACGCATTTTGTGGTTCGGAGTGTTAGTCGTGCTTAGCTTGGCTTGGGAAGCCTGTGGGTGTGTGCACTTGGGGTGCAGGGTGGGGAGTGGGGGTGGGGGAAGAACTCGACGTGGACTCCGCTCTCCCACCCCTACTCCCCGGGCAGAGCAGACCCCGCCAGCTGCAGCTCTGCAGTCAGGAAGGAGGCAAGGGCTGGGGCGCCTGGAGAGCCAGGCAGGGAAGGGAGCGGAGAAGGCGAAGAAACGGAGATCCACAAGGAAGATTTATTGGGCAGATCAGATGCACAGAGGCGGCTAATGAAGCAAATCCCGAGATGGGTATCAGAGCAACTCCCCAAAAGTTTATTTGCCTTTAAATTTCCG
The DNA here is from genome assembly GCF_003009895.1 of Hyaena hyaena. Lineage (NCBI taxonomy): Eukaryota > Metazoa > Chordata > Mammalia > Carnivora > Hyaenidae > Hyaena > Hyaena hyaena. The sequence continues at coordinate 917,333 of NW_024080965.1, read as the reverse complement.
CAGGGAGGCGGGCGCCTTGTTTGAAGTGTAAATGCCCCTAGGTTGGGGGGTGGAAGGGCCGCTTTGAAAACACCAGAGAGAAAAGGTTCATTTAGAGGCAGACGGGAAAAGCAACCAACCCTGACAGGTCGGAGCCTGGGTTGTGTTTGGGGTTGGGTTGTTTTCTTTTTTTCTCTTTCTTTTCCTCTTTCCTTTACTTTCTTCTTCTTCCCTTTTTCTCTTTCTTGCTTTTTTCTCCTCTACTAGACTCTGTAGATGAAGAAAGGGAAGAACAGGAAAGGGAGCGGCAGAGGGAGAGGCCAGTGCGTGGAGAGAAATCTGTAGGCCAGCCCTGGAGCAATAGAAGGAGGCAGAGTCGTGGCTGAACGGGTTTCTAATCATCAGGGATCATTGCTCTTTAACTTTCTAGACCCAGGAATGGGCTGGAGCTGAGGAAGAAGCCACCAGGGGCTGGCTTGGTAGGATGGTGAGTGTCCAGCTAGTGCAGTGCCGGGGAAAGGGCCCCAGGGATTGGGGGTGGGTGGGGTGGGAGTGGTTCTGGAGTCTCAGAGGCTACGTGGGAACTGGACTATAATGGAAGGGTCTTCACCCCTCAGGGGGCATATGGGAAAGATAGGTGTGTGAGTGTAACTTCCTGCACACGTTGTGCATTAAGTCCTCTTCAGTCTCTTTTCACAAAATGTAAAAATCCCTCTTGTCCAATACATGAAAATGCCTGCTGTCTGCATCCACACTTCTTCAGAGTATGTGTAACATACGGATATGTCTAGCTGGTTCTAGAAAAGTTTGTGAGTCTTTGTGTTGTGTGTGGGGGGTTCTGGCCACAGTCTTATTCCTGCAATAGTTCAGACTCCCCTGGACTTAACTTCCTGAACCTACGTAAGGAGACCTGGGGTAAAAGGCTTCCTTAGTTCTGAGCTCCTCTCAGTGAGGATCCTTCCTCTGTGCCTCTGCCTACACCCCAGTTCTTGGTTAATTACCTTCCCGAAGGAAACCCGAGGCTGTCCCAGGTAATACCACCTGAGAGCCCCTTGCTCCCAGTCCTGGGAACCCTTCCTTTTAGGCTGCCCGAACTCTGTTTTCCTTTTTTCCCTCCCCACACGAAGTTAGCGCGTGTACGTGGGGGGTTGAGGCCAAAGCAAACCCGGGAGCGCCATCTGCAGGTCTCGAGAGGAAGAGACTGACCTTCGGGGCTGGACTCTGCGCCTTCAACCTCCGGCCGAAGGGACCGAGCCCCGCCGACTAAGGGAAGAGGCAGTGAGGGCTGGGAGGGAGAGGGCTGGTGGGGAGGATTTTTCCCCCCCTCCCAGAAGTTACTCCGCAGGTGGATTAAGCGGATCAGGCTCAGGAAGATCCAGGAAGGGGGCCAAATGTCAGAATTCCAGCCGACTCAGCCTCCTAAGGAGTGGGAGGCTCAGAATCCTGTGGGACTGCGCCCGGCTGGATCCCCGCCCGAGGATTAGGGGCCCTCGAAAACCCGGGTGCAAGGGGCCCAGTAGGAGCCTCCTCCTGGCTGAGTGGGGCAGGTGGGGCACCCAGCCCAGCTGCCGCCTGGGCTCCAGCCCGCGGGACCGCGGCGCGAGTCCGCGGCTCTTCGCGGGCGCCGGGGTCTGCAGTCCGGGGCCAGGGGCACCACAAGACCGGGCAGCGGGAGAGGAGCGCGGGCTTCCCTGAGCCGCCCTTTCGCAGACCCGGGGAAGCGTGGGGAGGGAGCGAAGGAGGGAGAGAGAGTTAAAACATCAGCTGAAGTGCCAAGATGATTTATGAGACGAGGGAAAATATTTCATAAAGATCTCCCGGATATTCTGTACTTAACCAGTTAGGAGACAAAGGGCTTCTCCTGCCTGGTGCGTACCAGCGGGCCGAGCGAGCGCGGACGCGGGCTGGCGGAGGCCCGGCCGGAGGCTCGGGCCCGAGTGGGGCCGGGGCCGCGCGCGCTGCGCCTCCTGCGCCAGCCCGGGAGCCGCCAAGCTGGCAGCGGGCGGCGCTCAGCCTCGTTCGCCGCAGCCTCTTCTCCCCAGCCGGGGAGAGCGAGCCTCGCCTCCCGCGTCCTCTGCCGCCAGCGACCAGTCGCTCTGCACTGTCTCCCTCCCCAAGCCCTCCTCCCAGGCCACCCGAGGGTCCAGAAGCCAAGTCCCGGGGCTCTCCCGCCGTCGGCTGGGCCCCACTGAGGCAGGTGGGTCCTCGCTGGAGGTCTCCAGCTCCATCCTAAACCCAGCGTTCTGGGCTGCCCAGACCCTGATGCGCAAGGGGACGAGGGGAGCCCTCCGCGCAGCCGCGCGTGGGATGAGAGAGGACAAACTGCCGGGCACTTTGCCCCGGAATGAGATCGGGGGGTGCGTGGGTGGGGAGGTACCTCGGGAGGGAAAGGCGAAAGGGAAGGACCAGAGAGAGGAAGGAAGAATCGGGAAGGAACGGAAGGGAACTCAGAGCTGAGAGGAGGGGGGTTCAGACTAGAGATGCGGACCGGGCTCGGGGCCGCGTGGCCCAGGCGGGCACCGGCCGGTGGCAGGCAGGGCTGGGTGAGTTGGGACTGCGAGCCTGGCTTCCGAGAGAGAGCGGCGCGCCCCGCCGCACTCTGTCGTTGCCTGAATATTCATTAGACCGGCCGCTCTTTATTCTTATCTAACGTTTATCTTATCAGCGAGTTTCGTTTCTCAGTGTAGTTTTAATCCCGGGCTCCCCTTTCCCCTCCCCCTGGCCCGCTCCCCTCCCCTCTCCCTTCCTTCGCCTGCCGCTCCCTCCCTCCCTCCCGTTTCCCCCTCCCCTACCCTCCCCTCGCCGGCACCGGAGTGACAGGCGCGGGGCCCTCCTCGCCGAAGCTCGGGGCTCCGGCGCTGGCGAATCACAGAGTGGTGGAATCTATTGCCTTTGTCTGACAAGTCATCCATCTCCCAGCGCGGGGAGGGGGAGGGGGTCTGGAGGGGGCTTTGCAGCTTTTAGAGAGACACACACCGGGAGCCGAGGCTCCAGTCTCCGGCCGAGTCTTCTCGCAGCCGCAACCCACCTGGGGCCAGCCCGGTGCCGCCGGCGCTGCTCGGCTCCCTCCCTCCCTCCCGGCCCTGCGGCCGCGGCGGCGCGCGCCAGCCTTTTCCGCGGGCGGGGGCCCGGCTCGCGCTCTCCCCTCTCCGAGGCGCCCGCTCGGACATCCCGAGGATTGCTACTTCTCCGCCAACTTCGCCAACTCACCGGCACTTGGAGCGGCCCGGCTCCCCGCCCGGCGCCCTCGGGCCGCCCCCCGCTCCGCGCCCTCTCCGCCCGCCGCCTCTCGGATGACCGGGTTCCAGGGGAGTTGAGCGAGCCGCCTCCCCCGCCCAGCCTCAGCCTTGGCCTCGGCTGCCGCGCGCGCTATGCGCCCCCAGGTCCCCCCGGCCCGGCCCGCCGCCCCGGGGCCGCTCTGCTGACCTCCCGGCCCCGAGCCCCGACGGTGGGAAGTTGCGGTCGCTGCGGTTGCAAGCTCCGACCCGCCCGGGAAGCGTCCCCGCGGGGAGCGCAGCGCGGCGCCCCCCGCCCGCCCCGCCGCTGCCAGGCGCCCGCTCACCTCCCCCCTCCCCAACATCCCTCCCTTTTCTCCTCAAGTCCTGAAGTTGAGTTTGAGAGGCGACACGGCGGCGGTGGCCGCGCTGCTCCCGCTCCTCTGCCTCCCCATGGATATGCACTGCAAAGCAGACCCCTTCTCCGCGATGCACCGTGAGTACCGGCGCCCGGCTCCTGTCCCGGCTCGGGGCTCCCCGTCCGACCCCCGTCCCGCCCCGCTCCGCGTGGCCCGGACCCCCTGCGCTCAGGTCCCATCTTGGAGACCACTCTGGCCTCTGTAGGCCCCCCCCCTCCTTTCGTTCTTCCTCTTCCCCTCATTTTCCAGTGTTTTCAAAGCCTCCAGTTTCTGTCTTTTGCCTTAGGCCCCCATACCTCGCCCTCTACCTGCCTTCTTACCTTCCCTGGTGCCCATCACCAGCCTGCCTTCCTTCCACCTGCTTCTTCTTAGGTCATCTATCCACAGCCGCTGGCTCTGGCTCCAGCCTTCCTATTCCCCGGTCACCCTCTTGCCCTGGGCTGGGAAACTAATTGGCAGGCAGTTTTGAGGGGTTTGTGTTGTGTTGTTCTCTCTCGCTCTCTCTCGCTCTCTCTCTCTCTCTCTCTCTCTCTCGCTCTCTCTCTCTCCCTCCCTCCTCCTCCCTCCATTCGTCTCTACCTTTCTCAAACTTAGTGTGACTGTCCAGGAGGAGAGTCATAGCGTGGGCAGCTTCAGTGTCAGGACAATCAGTCAGAAGAGCGTGGGGGTGGGGTACCCCCACCTGACCCTCAGCCCCCAGCACCTCCAGGCCCTGCCAGCCCAGCCAGGGCTTCTTGGTGAGCTGGTTCATAATACTTCCTTCCTCTTCTGTTCTTTCCTACCTCCTTCCCTTCTCCTTTCTCTCCTCTTCTCCTTGAGTTGGGAGTCTGAGATTGGCAGGATGTGATGGTCATCTTTCTCCGCCTCTCCATGGGAGATGCGCTAAAAACAAAGAGGGTTTCCACGGAGAAACTGAAGTCAGCAAGGGATGGAGTGGAGGAGCCTGCCAGGCGGCCCCTGGGCAGAGCCCAGCTCTGCTTGCCGTTCTGGATGCTCCTTGCCGGCCTCCCACTCCCCGGTAAAAAATGGTCCAGCCGGTTACCTGACCAGTGGGTAGTCAAAGAGGGAAAAAATGAGGGGGAAAGAACAAAAGAAAGGCAAATGCCAAAGCTGGGGAGAAAGGAAAGAGAAATTAAAAAAAACAGGGGGAAGGAAATAAAAGAAAGAAAACAGGATGTTGCAGAAGAAAGAGAAATAGAGAAAAATGAAAAAAAAAACAGAAAAAGGGAATATTTTAATGAAATTTGAATTTATCTAATTCATGTCATATATCTTTAGCTTAGAGAAAAACTCGGAGATTTTTTTTTCTTGCAGGCTCTTTTTTTCTCCCCCAGATAAATAGATTCTAAATAGAAAACTTCTCCTCCTCTGTAGATTAATAATTAAGGATGATTTGTAACTTTTCACAAGGAAACTTTTTTAGACCCGGTTTGGATCCGTGCTCTGGACAAGAGAGCCGAGGAGGAAGAGTTGTGTTTTTCTATAAGCATATAATTAGCATTACAGGAGGAGCTAATATTAAAAGATACTCCTGGGATAAAATATATTTTCCTAAATAATTTCTAAGCACAGGTAATCCAAGTCAGGGCCCTCGGGCCGCCGCGGATCTCCGCGAGCCGGGCCAGAAATCCCGTCTCCTTTTCGGAGCGAGCGGAACCGGGTCGACACGCCGTCTTCGCCCAGCCCGCCGGCCTCCCTGCCCCGCCGCCTCTGCTCTCACTCTTCTCTCTGGCTGATTCCGTGGGGGGATCTGCCGAGTCCCAGCCGCCCACTGGGTGTCACTTTGAAACCCAAATGGGAGCGAGGCGAGCTGAAGGTGGTCGGAGGAAGGGAGAGACCGCGGCGCGAGCGAGCAAGCGGGCCGGCGGGCGGCAAGCAGCCGGAGCCCGAGTCCGCGCCGGCGGCAGTGGCGCATTCCAGGCCGGACTCAGCGGCGGCTCCCGGCCCCCCTGCCTGGACTCCCGCCGTGCCCCCTTCCCATCCCCTACCCTTAGATTGGGGACGAGGGGCCGGGCCCGGAGCCCGGGGAGGCTGAATTATTCATCTTTAATCTGCCCGCAGCTGCCGCCTTTTCATACCGGTAACGCGAGTTCTCCCGGGGCCTAAATTATTGATGGTCGAGGTTTGGAGGGAGGGGAGGGGTGAGGAGTGGGGCTAGAGGTAGGGAGAGTAGCGGGGATGAGGGGCAAAAATAAGAGGTTCTGGCCTCGCCCAGCCTCCAGATCAGAAGCCTCTCCCCAGGGGTTTCACCGGCCCTTGCTCCCAGTACCCCCAGAAGGGGACGAGAAAGAAATGAGCGGAGCGCAGATGTCCCCGCTTTCTCCGAAAGTCGCCTGGGGCTAGCAGGCCAGGGGCTGTAGGCTGCTGGCTGGGTCAGGCTGGCCGCTAGAACTCTGCGCTTGGATTGCTCAGGAACTGCGGCTGCGGGTTGATCGCTCTGGGTGCAGGATTTCTAGACTGCTATAGGCCAGGGAGAATGGGGCGCCGGGCAGCGTCCTCAGGCCTGGCATCCGGTGACCACTTGAGCTCTGAGGTTGGGGGGCTGCACTGGAGTAGGATTGGAGACCCAGCGCCCTTGTCCTGGCTGGGAGACCAAACGCCCTTGCTTCGCGGTGTCTTGGGAGGCTGCCGAGGTCTAAGGGATCAGAAGAACGGGAGCTGGCTCCGGCCGGCAGCACGGTGTGCCCTGTGAACCCTCAGCCTGTCTGGGCGACCTGTACCATGTTACCTAGGCGAAGCAATGGGTCCCAAACCTGGCGCAAGGCGACAGGCAGACAAGCCCCAGCAGCCTGCGTTCTCCGGCTGCTACGGAGCAGAGCGCACGGCCGCTCTCCGCTGCCTCGGAGTCTCTGAGCGCAGCAGGCTCCGGGCCCCTGCCCCTTCAGCCTTCCCTCCTCCACCTGGCTTTCTTTGAACTTTAGACGCGAGGGAGACGAGTGGGAAATATGGCCCCCAAATATCTAAATACAGAAAACATAAAGGAAAGGAAAAATCCCGGTCAAAATCCAAAATAAAACAAAAACAAAACCACAGGGAAAGAGGTAGGGAAACTCCAACTCTGATTAAAAATAGATACGAGAGGTAGGGAGCGAAAGGGCGAGGTCAGGGACGTAGACCCTCTCTGTGCTCAATGCCCTTTTGTACTGAGTCAACCAGTCCCAGACCCCCCAAATCATCGCCTCCAAGCCCTGGCACACACCAACGACTCCCCCTTGCTTGCGGCTCAGGCGGGATCTCGCTTTGCGCTGCTTCTGTTCTCTGCTGGGCCCTTCCTTTCCTCTCCTACATTCTTTCCTGCCAGCATCAGGCATCAATTCCCCCTCTTCCCTCTTTTCTGTCACCCTGCTTTTCCATTCCTTCCCTCACTTTCTCCCTTGCGAAGTACTGGCCTTAGAGCCTCATTCTTCCCAGCCCTCTGCCCAGCGTCGCGCTCCTGCGTCTCTAACACCCCGTGGGCTTCAATCCCCAGTCCAACCGCCGCGTTGTGTTGGGAGCACCACTGTTCTTCCACGAGTCCGGGATCATGCCCCTCCGCCCTGCCTGCTCCCTTGGCACGTCCTGGGCCACGGACCCTGACTAATGGCCGGTCCCTGCTGTGTGTGGGGTGTTGTGTTTTTTTCTTGTCTCTCCCCAGCAGGGCACGGGGGTGTGAACCAGCTCGGGGGGGTGTTTGTGAACGGACGGCCCCTGCCCGACGTGGTGAGGCAGCGCATCGTGGAGCTGGCCCACCAGGGTGTGCGGCCCTGCGACATATCCCGGCAGCTGCGGGTCAGCCACGGCTGTGTCAGCAAAATCCTGGGCAGGTGAGGGCCTCAGAGCTACCCCTGGGAGACGCCTTGCCTCCTTATCCCTCCACCCTGGGTCTCCAGACCAAGGACTTGGCTAAAAGTCAAGGACGCCAGTGAGAGAGGGGGTGTCCGGATACCGGGGGGCATCTAGAGAGTTGCTCCTTTTGGAGAGGGCGCTCGGGTGGTGGTGGCAGCCCCAGGAGCCAGAGCGGAGCAGGGTCACAGCTTCCGCCCAGCTTTGGGTTCTGGCGATGAGGCTGCCAATTTCCAGCCTTCAGAAAGCGAGGGACCCCTCTTCAAGCAGAGTTAATGCAGACTGGGGAGGAGAGGGGTTGGGGGAACAGGGTGGGGAGCGGAAATGGGTCCCCAAGAGGAGAAAAAAGTCAGAACTGGGTAGGGGAAAGGAGGGTCCTGGTTCTCATGGGGGCTCTGTGCTCAGTAGGAAAGGGCTGGAGGTGGTGCTTCAGTCCTGGTGAGCCTGGAGGCCTGGAGTCGTGCTGTTCTTTCCAGATGAAAGTCTGGGCTTTCAAACTCCCAGGGGCATCTAGTCCGGCTGGTGTGCTCGCAGCAGCCTCGGGCACGGCGCGGGCACGACTGCCTTCCTGGAGGGAGTGTCCCTCTCATCCTCCCCTTCATCCTCCAAGCCACCCCTCACCCTGGCCAAGCGCCCTCTGGAAGCTGGCTCAGCCATGCTGAGTCTTGTCCCTCCCCGCTGCTGCCTCGGGTGGGAGAGTGGCTCTGCCACGGCTCCCTGCCCCCTGCCATAGCCTGCTTCTCGCTGACCCCGCCGGCCTTCCCGGCGCAGGTACTATGAGACTGGCAGCATCAAGCCCGGAGTGATCGGAGGCTCCAAGCCCAAAGTGGCGACGCCCAAAGTGGTGGACAAGATTGCCGAATACAAGCGACAGAACCCAACTATGTTTGCCTGGGAGATCCGAGACCGGCTCCTGGCTGAGGGCATCTGCGACAACGACACGGTGCCCAGCGTCTCTTCCATCAACAGGTGAGCAAGCCACCCACCCCCCGCCCAGCCCCGGGCTACAGGGCAGGAATCCAGCTCCCAGCTCCTGCCTCCCAGCGTGTGCCTCCCCGCTTACAGCCTCGGTCTCCGATCTCTCTCCAGCCTCTGCCTTTGCTCCAGGCTCTCAGCCCCAAAGTCCTTTGGGCAGGCAGAGGGGACTTGGGAGGCAGAGAGACAGACAGACAGACAGACAGACAGAGCTGTATCCAGCTCAGGGCTGGGTATTCCCTGCCAGGCTTCTCCCGCCGGCATCCTGGAAATGAATCCAAGTGTTTGTGGTAATTAAGACTCCAAGATTACGTGCCTCGGTATCTAGAGACAATCACAGCCCGCAGCCGAAGCCTTTAAAATGACCAGTGTCTATTCATGGCTTCCAAACAGACTTCCCTTTTTAAAGGCATGCTCCCTTCCCCAGGGGCAGCCGCCTGTTCTGGCCTCCCTACCCTCCCTGCCAACCCCCACAAAGCTTGCCTCCCAGGAGCCCGGGGCCTTGCTAGCCAGCTCTGCGCAAATTTCCGGCCTCCAAGCATGAGTATCCAGGCCCGCAGAGTACACGCCAACTGCCAGCCAGCAGTTGGCAGGGAGTAGAGAAGCTGGACAAGGAGTGGGGCACCAGGCAGGAAGGGAGAGCTCTGGACCCTGAGGCTCAACTTTAGGGCTCTTAGGGCCAGGACTAAGTCTGCACCCGATGACAGGCTCAGGCACATGGGTACGACATGGGCTGGAGTCAGCTGGACACAGAGCTGCACAAGACAGTCTCCCAGGCCCCAAGCTCCTCTAGCATGCTCTCTGGCAGCATGCAGGTACACGCGCCTGTCCCCATACCCCCACCAGGGTGCAGATGGGCCTGCGTTGGGTGCAGCACATAAAGCAGCAGTTGGATGCAAGAGCCCAGGACGGCTTCACCGTCACAGAGCTGTGCAATCTGACATCAACAGAGAGCCTGTGCAAGCTCCAGACCGCTTGGCCAGCCTTGCAACCCCTGCCCCCCATTTTAAGGCAGATTCCCAAATTAGAAGGCGGCTGAGGGTTTCCTACCCTTGTTATTCTTTGTACTCTTCACAGGCTCATTATCAGAACAACTAATAATTCAGATGGTGCCTTTTTCTGAAACTGGCATCACGTATTAAGGGTTTTTTTTTTTTAAATATTTTGCAAATGATATGGAATTATCCCAAATCATCCTGAAAACAGCAGGTAAAATTAGCTGGTAGAATGTACCTTGGCTAAAGAAGATTCCCTCTGCCACACTCGTGCTGTAACGTACTGCGAGGCGACCCCAGAAATTATCCCAGTGTGTGCCATCTGTATTAAAATGGTTATTCAGTTATGAACAGGGTAACATAATACTGATCAGCTAATTATACACCCTCCGAAAACCCTCCAGCTCCCTGGGCCTGGCTCGCTAGGTATTGAAAGCCTTGCGGTTTGACATTCAGACACCTTCGGAAGAAGCAAAGAAAGACTGTGGGTGGTTTGGGAGAGGAATGTGTCTTTTGCATTTAAAAGCCAGAGGAGGCTGGGGACGCTCTGGGGCTGGGGCTGGACTGGCGGTTAGGGAAGGGCAGGGGACAAAGCATTGTTTTCTGAGCCATCTGCAGACAGCCTCTTGGCTGTCTGCTGGTCCTGGGAGTGAGTTGGAACTGAGATCGTTTAGGGAGAGCAGCCTGCTGAGAAGCAGTGTTGCTGGGACTGAGCGCTGGTGTTCTGGGGGACATCCCAGAGAAATGCCTGTTGTCAGTGATAGGATTTGCAAGCCTTTGGAGGAACCCAAGCCATACACAGTTAAGGCAATTTGCTTTTCTTGATGGGCAGAGGATTGCGGCGATCAAGGCAGCTCAGGCGGCAGCCTTCCTTGTCTACACCTGTCCAGCACCCGCTTCCTCCTCTCCCCCAATGTATATCCTCTCTGGCTGAGATGTTTTGGAAAGCTGGCTCATGCAAGAGTTTGGGAATGCCCTCATCCTGAAAAGCCACAGAAGACAGGGACAGGTGACTTCAGGATCAAGCTCAGAAGCCTTGGGGTGTGCTCCCCAGAATTGGGGGGAGTTAGAGGAGTGGGGTTGAGAGTGGGTTGAGAGTGGGGAAAAAGCAGCCTCAGCTTGACAGCGCTGACCACGGTTGAATCTGCTCCACGTGGAGCCCCACCGCCTAATGGCACAGAGGCTTCCTTGGGCGTGTAGAAATAGCCATCTGTGGACAGGTGTTGCTGGAGATGGAGAGAGAGTGGGAGGAGTAGAGGAACGGGGAAGCCACGGGCAGCCAGCCCTGGGCCTGCGGTTAGGCGTCCCCGCTTGCTTTGTCAACAAGGAGCAGTCAGGGTATTCTGGATTTTATTGGGGAACAAAGTCCTACCATAGTTCACATTTGGGAACGGATTCTGAGGGCTTCTGGATGTGCTGCTGAGTTGGGGCTGGAGGGATGCATCTGGGCCCCCATGCCCTTAGCTTCATCCCTGTAGGCACTTTGCTCTAAAGAAGGGAAGGTTTATCTGAGAGTTGTCGGTCTGCCCTGCAGCCGATAAAGGCTGGATGTTTTGTTTCTGCCAGGGTTGGTGATGTCAGGAACTTTGTGAATTCTCATCCTCTGTAGGAAGAGCCTGGAGATTTTCCTCCGTGCAGAGAGTCTGGCGCACTGGGGAACGGGGTTGCTCTTGAGTTTAGAGCCTTACTGTTGGGGACGTGACCACTTGTCTTAGGTACGTGTAACCATTATAAGAGTGTGCATGTGTCGGTGGTTGGCAAGAAAGGAAGTCCACACATGCTCCCCCACCTGAGCCAAATTGTGAGGTTTTTCATCTTTTCCTCCCCAAAACAGATGCTGTCGCTGCACTTGAAATATGCTGTTATGGTTATAAACTAAATTGCTTTTCATGCTGTAAAACTGGTCTTGGCTTTCTCTGATCCTGTCGCGATAAAGGCTTGGACACCCAATCCATATACTCCACTGGCAGATCCTCAGAGAAATACCTCTCTGAGTCAATGGAGAAGGTCAGGGAGGCCTCCCAAAGCCACTCCTGCCCCTGGAGACCACTGTCAAATATCCAGAGGGTTGACTGGATTGCTTAGCACGTGGAATTTATGCAACTCATTCTCGGTATTGAGTTACTGATCGCCAAGCATGGAGTTGCCAGCTCTTCAGCTCGTACACTGTGTGTGTGTGTATGGGGAGGGGGATGTTTATAAGCAGGTGACTTGAGATGGAAGCCTGGTGTGGGAAATGGCCTATAGATGGGGGGAAGTGATGGAGGGGGATCTGTGCTACTGAAAGAGGAAAAAATCACCCCGTTATATTGCTGAGCAATTGACTAGGCAGGAAGGATTCTCCTGATTATGTGCCAATGTCTTCTGGTTTGGCTGTTGCTCTGGGCAGAGAATGCTGCTCCTTTGAAAGAACAAGTGCAAACTCCAGGTAGAGTCTAGGGTTCCTGAGCATCCCTTGGAACAAGTTGATAAAAAGGCCGTTGCTCTCCTAACTTTTTCAGCCTGCCCTCCACTCTTGGGATCAGGGCCTTCCCTGCCCCTAGATCTTTGGAGTGGACTTTTATGGAGTCAGTTTCTCACTGATGCCCTGCTACCCACGCTCTCTCTCTCAGCCTGTTTGGCTCTAAGTGAGCATGTTCACTTAGCAGTGGCAACCCTGGCTTCAAGGCTGCAGTCCTGGTGTTGTTCAAGAATTCCATCCTGTGTCATTCACAGGCCTCATAGAAAGTCTGGCAGTGGGGTGGCAGTAGTGGGCCAGTTGTTCCTTCGAAGACCAGTCCAAATAAGCTAGGGGCCACTCATCCTAGCTAAGGGAATGCTGAAGACATATAGACATGGTCAGGGCCAGAATCTGCGTCTCTTTCTCTGAAACTCAGGTTCTGCCACGTTGCACATTTGCCTCTTAGATCTGGTTTGGCCAGAAGGGCAGCTTCGCCTGCCACATCTCCATAGTTGTGGAGCTGTTTCGTGGTCAGGGCTGGTGGTCTTCCACCAAAGAGCTAAGGCAAGTTGGTGGGCTAAGAGGAAGACGTCTCTCCTCAGAGGAATGGGAGAAATAAGACAGAGAACTTGCCTTCTGTGGCCTGGGGCCCTACCAGCATTGGGGCCCCAAATAGCAAACAAATATGCCAGTTTCTGCCCGAGTAGCCTTGCTCACCTGTCATTCCCCAGGAGGGCTCTCCTGCGGCTGAGGTCCCCCATTATTAGACGAATGTGTGAAATAGGCGCGACTGTTCATTTCTGTTTCTTGAGTTCTGTTTCTTAGAATGAGCTAGAGTTGTCCTCCTGAAGGGTCGTTTTTGTTCCCTTAGTTTTGTTAGACTTCTTGGCCAGTGGTTGTATCGGTCTGACTGTTTCTCTTGTTGGCTGGCTCAGAGTGGGCACTTGAGCCACCAGATGGCTTTAAGTGAGAGCAGCGGCTAACTGCCCTGAGTTCTGGCCTCCTCTGGCAACTCTGGAGAACGAGGAAGACAGGAGGGCTTGTCCCTAATGAAAACCTCAGGTAGGTTTTGGAAGGTGATGCAAGGAAGAAAAGAGAGGGAAACTCCTAACTAACTAAATAAATAGTGTCCCAACTATTTTGAGAACTCAATAAAACAATCACATCAAATATGAAGAGGCATAAATCTTGTGTCTGCACAGGTAACCTACTCAATTGCTTTTATTATCGCTCAGGCTGCCTCCATTTATTACCGTCCACAGCCTGGGCAAAGGAGGTTGCGTAGAGGGTGGTCTCCAGTGCAATCCTACACCCCGAGAGGCAACAATCAGCCCATAGAGCCGGGGATTTCGATGGGAGCTCGGGAAGGGCCCATCTGTCTGCATGAAAACCAATCAATAACTCTGTAACCAGAGCCCTTGTCACAGGGAAATGGACAACACAACAGTTCAATACAGGGGCCACAGGGGGAATTAGCCAGTGGAGATGGGGCCAGGCAGGAGCAGCCCCTGGAGAAGGGAAACAGGGTGCCTGGAGAAGGGAAGGTTGGGGAGGGAGTGGGCTGGGGCAGGGGAGAGCAGTGGCTTTGTGTGTGTATTGGCAGAATGGGTGAATTCGTGTGTAGAGTAGATCCAGGGACGGAGAGGCACCGTTGGAAGTTGGTTTGGGAGGGAACAGTCGGGCTTATTCTGGTGCACGGGAGATAGTGTGGTTGTATATGTGATGGTATGTGCTTGTAGACTAGAACATGGCAGCTTCCAGAGAAGGAGTGGCAATGGTAGTAACTGGTGCAGAAGATGAATCACCACTCCCCACCCCCCACTGCCACCACCAAGAGGCTGCACCCTGAAGAAGGGCTTGGTGTGAGCCCAAATGGGATAGGGGTTCTGCTTCCCAGTCTTGTTAGCAGGACTGATAAAGGAATACCACGAGCCAAGGGCTCCACTCTATGCTCCTGGCTTTGGAGATCTCCAGCTCTAGCTGCTTTGCAACTTCCCTCTTAATTTCAGGTTTATCCTTAGTCCCCCATTGTTTTTACCTGGAGCTGGAGGTCTCACAGTAAAAGGAAACGATGTATCTGTATTTCATTTTTACTTCTGGTTCTTTAAAAGAGTGCACTCAAGTGTTCTAACCTGGGCCACCACTTCTCTGAATCCCTGCTGTTTTCCCCCCACTCCCCAAGCCAGGTGTCCAGAGTTCAGACCCTTGCAGAGGAAGCAGTTACAGGTACAGCTTTGGCCAGAGCAGCTCACCAGCCATGTGGGTGAATCTAGAAAAGAGAGAAGGGCCCATGACAGATCCGAGGCATGGGAAACAGTATCTCACAACAATGCCCAAATAACGAGTGAAACAGATGGGAAATTAAATCACGTTGGGCTGATCTATCTACCAGGAAACCATGGGGTTGAATGTCTTCCTCCTGTTGAGCCTGTTGTTTTGGTGCTATCAAGGTGCAACTTGAACATATTCCCAATGGTTTCTGGGATGTCAACAGAGGTTGACATCATCTTCAGTGCATGTGGATTTGTACGTGTAAGTGTGCGCCATCCTGTGTCTGCTCTTTGGTAAAAGGGCTAGGAGGCCAAGAGGAAAGGGAGGAAGGCCCACAGGATGTGACCTGCGGTCACAGACAGAGGCTGGATACCTTGTCCTCGGCCTGGCAGTTTAACCAGTGATGCAGTCATGGGGCCATTGGATGATAACAGGGCTCAGCTGAAGATTCTTTATTTTATAATTTGGGCAAACTCAGGTCAAATTTTCCTTCAATCCTCACTTGCACTGTAACACTCCACGGTCCAGTTAGCCCCCTAAAAGAGGGGCTTGGCTACAGTGGTTGTCACCTTTGTCCTGGAAAGCTGGGTGGTCAGCTGTCCGTCTTTACTTAGATACTTGACTCCCAGCCCAGGTGGCAGGACTAGTTAGGGACCAACTGCCTCAGCAGCCGAAAAGATGCTCTTCCCAGTGGTTGTCCTTCGTGTAGAGTTGTGGCACAGAGACCCACCAAGGAGCACAGGTCCCTCCAGCAGGAGGCGTGGTGGCAGCACTGGGGCATGGTCATTGGCAGAGCTCTCCCAAGGGCCAGGCCCTGGGCCCAGCTTCCCAATCTTTCCCTAGTAACCCTGGTCAAGAATAAGAATGGAGAGGCTGTGTGTGAGAACCACATAACTGGGAGCTGGAGACAGCTTGGAGACCAGGCAGGACATGAAGGCACAGGCAGATGCCTGGGGGGGTTCCAGAGACGGCTGGGCCTAGGGGAGCTGCTGGGAGTGGGAAACAAAAGGAGAGTGACCTAGCACAGGAGGAGAAGGGGCAAGGCCTTGGGTGGTTCCTCATGGGAACTCCTGGGTGGGAGAAGAAGGTATGTGGAAGGGAAGTACGGAGAGGGGAGGGGCTGTGGAGCCACGTTCCTCTTGGAGCTCATCCTTAGCAACCACACAAAGAGCCCCAACACTGGACTCTTTCTTTTGGTTTTTGAGAGATAATACATACGATAAGAAGATACTTTGTGTTTTTCACATAAGAGTGAGAGAAAACGAGAGTTGCTGACATTCTAGAGAGGTCAGGTTTACTGTAGGGATGTGGAGGGAGGAGGGTAGGGCTGCAGGAGATGGGATGGAGCTGGTGAGAGCTGGACAAAAAAAAGGCCTGGAGTGTGCAGGCCCAGCCTAGAAGCAGGAATATTCGGGATGTAAAACCTCTGTGCTGGGCAAAGAAAACACCGCTTCTGGCCTGATTCAGCCCATGGGCCCACGTCTGCAGCCCCAGGGCTGTGTAACTGGACACAACTTCTCTTCTCTGCTTCAGACCAGAGGGGCAGCCGGGCAGGTGCAGGGGTGCAGGTGATATTTCCTGAGCCCCTTTGTCCAGGGAGGGAGGGAGGTGGAGGGGAGAGTCCACCGTCTACCATGAAGGCAGGAGAGGGTGAGGCAGGCATGGGAGAGGAAGACAGAAGTCAGAAGGAAGACTGGAGTGAGGAAGGAAGGAGATGGGGAGGCTGAGGGGTGAAAGGGAGAGGCCTCTGAGCTGGCTCGGCCTGATGAGAACGGAGTGAATGGCGAGAGTAGAAAGCAGGGAGCTCCAGAAGCTTGAAAATTGGGTTGCAGCTCAGCCAAAGGCCTCTAGTAGTGCTTGGAGGTGGTAGGAGGGACCCTTAGCTCTGGACAGCTGGTAGACCAAGCTAAGGGGGTGGGGGGCTCAGGATGCTCAGAAGGTGGTAAAGGAGAGAAGGGGAGGCCAGTCAGGAAGGGGAGACGTGGCAGAGGAGAGGAAGTGGCATGGAGGTCAAGCTGAGGCTCATGGCCACCTGCACCATGCAGCACACCATAAGTGGGCTGGCAGCGGCTGCGAAGCCGCTGCAGTGTGGCTGCTGCAGCCTGGTCCCCGCAGAAGGGAGAGTGGGAGGGAAGCCAAGAGGAAGGGAGGGAGGTTCTCACTTCCTAGGTGTTCCAGATTAGAGCACACCCCCTCCCCCGCAACCACCTGGGAGCCTCTGGCCGGTTTGCTCGGGACTTCCTCTGCTGCCTGCCTTCAGCCCTGCCTGAACTTCTCTGCAGTGAGCTCACTCTGCAGCCATTCAGGAACGGAAAAAGCCGGCAGGAGCAGCAGAAAGGCTGTAGGGTAGGGCAGCAAGCTGGAGGGGGGACTATCCCCACCTTGTTGACGCAGTAAGGTCACAAAATCAGGGAGGAAGGGCTCAGAGGACTGCAGGAGAAGGAAGGAGGGCAGGAAGGGAGAGCAATGGTGGCCCCGGAGCTTGAGCAATTGGGAACAAGCGTCCCCAGCCCTGATGCTCCCTCTTGGCGCCAGGGTCTTTGCTGGGCTGGTGGAGGAAGCGTCTGGAAACCAGGAGCCCTGGAGGCAGCATGTGGCTTGACAGGTCTTGGGGATGGTCAGGGAGGAGACCCTGATCCTGTCCCTTATCTTGTCACTTTCCATTCTTATTCTAGAGGGCAAGGTGGTGTCTCCCATATGTGCCATACCAAGAAAAGTTGGCAACTGTGTGTTGAGGGCCTCTGTGTGGCTCTGTTGTGTGAACTTTGGGAAGAGTGGGTGGTATCTAGCTGAGCGTAGCATCCATGTCCTGGGAATCCGTCTAAGGGGTGCTGGTATTCCAGGAGGCTCTCAGAAGGAGTCAGTCTTGTCAAACAGGGAGCTGGTGGCTTGCTCTTCAGAGGGTGTCCAGCTGAAGGGCTTGTGTGGTCTCAGAATGAGTCTCTGCCATCGCTTGGACGTCCCGCCTACTTGGGATGTTAGCAAGCGTTATCTGGCAAGCGTGAGTTGAATGGACGGTAGGTCTCCTGATGGGTTGATGAGGATTTCTAGTCGGGTACACAGGGTCCCAACACACTTAGTCTGAATGCGGGTACATGTGTATTTTCTCTGCTAGAGGTGTGGGTGTAGAGTGGTGTGTGAGGGCCAGGCCGTGGGTGCATGTAACACACTACCAGGAACGCTGGTAGCAGCACATGGTTTGTGTCTGTTGAGATCCTCAAGGGGGGTGTCCATTTAGGTAGGGACATGGGTCAAGCTAGTTATCTCCTTTTATCATCTGCAGAGAGGATACCTCCTCTCCCTCCCCCTATCCCTTACCTTTTTCCTTCCTCTCCTTCTCTGCAGGTTAGCTGGTTTGGGTTAGGAGGCCAATCTCAGTAGATTCTAACTGAAGAGGGAAGAGAATGTGATAAGATAAGGAAGGCCATCCTTACTCTGGAGACCAATAGAGGTCTCATGTTCCCCTATTCCGCTCGGCTTCTCTAGGGAGCTGACACCAGGTCAGGTGGCCTTCCCACAGACCGGAAGTGTCTGGCCTCTGGGAGAGCCAGAGAAAATGAAGTGTTCCTTGGAATCAAGACTCGGGGTCCTTTCCCAGTCACCATGGGTCTGGTGGGGGGAGGGGACAGTCCAACAGAGCCCCTGACTGGAAAGGCAAAAGGGGTAGAAGAGAGACAGCCTAAACAGGAGAGAAGTGAGAACCGGAGGTGATTGGCACCAGCCAGCTCCAGCTAAAGCCTGGTCTTTGGGGTCACAGAAATGGACTCAATATGTGTGTTGGGAAGAGAGGTCATTTTTTTTTTATTAGAGAAGAGGCTCTGAAGCCTTTGGGCCAGTCTTATGGGCTGAGCACTCCACTCTTTTCAGAGGTACAGGCCTCTGATTTGGTTTGGTCCTGGTCCCCCTGGAAATAGTGTCCAGCCCTCACTCATATGCCCCCTTCTCTCCAGCCCTAGCACATTCATCTCTCCCCCCTCTCTAACCTTCACTTAACTTAGCTCTGATGATTGGGTTGTTCCTGGCCCCGAGGATGCAGCCTGGAGACTCCTTAGGAGATGACCTCCCAGGGCGGGTACAAAAAAAGTCGAGAGAAATCCATTTCATGGCCAGTGGCTGCTTAGAAAAGGCGATTCCAGCATACGAATGTGATAAATGTTAACTGAGCATTAATCGCATTAAAGAGGGCCCTATAAACTTTTCATTTCTAATTAAATTGGTCCAGTGATGCTGCCCAAGCGAGTACTCTGGGCCTTTGTTTATGTGGAAAATTAAAATGCAAATACAATGGGATTTATTTCCAGGAGTGGAGTGATGGGCCGGCCCCTCTGGCTACTGGTCTCCAGGCCTGTCAGGCCAGGTAACTGCTGCTTTGGAAGCGCTGTCCCCCTTGGGACATATTCTGGTGTGAAGGGAGAGGACAGAGTTCAAGGTCAAATAGAATCAGCAATGAGGAAGTGTGGAAAGAATTGAAGAGAGGGATAAAAAGACAACAGATGGCCCAGAAATATAGGAAGGCATTGCCCTGGTCCACCCACCCCAAACTCACACCTCTAAGGGAAGAGACCCCCCCCCCCCCACCAACCTTGTTTGGGAATAATGTCATCACAAGCCTCCTCTGCAGCTCATGAGAGGGAGAATTTGGAGGAATCAGCCTTGCCAGGCAGATGTGAGCCTCCTCCTAAAAGAACTGAGTGGTCATCAGCAGGGAAGGCCCTGGGCCTGGATTTATCTGCAGCACCTTGAAGGTGGGCTGCTGTCCACGTCACGGTCTCACTGATCTCTTCCTGTCGGTGCCAAGCGGCGTTGACACAGGGCAGCGGAGCATAGAACCGAGGATGCTCTGCAGGCACGCCCGCACTCACGCAGCCTTCTTGTGTGTAGGGAGAGCCGGCTGCTCATAAGAATAAACAAATGTCCCTCACAGGGAGTCCTTTAGTGCCATGATGCCTTTGATAAAAAGCAGCAACCCTAAATGCTGTTGAATGGAGCGATCTGAAGTTCCTATTTACTGAAACATAAATTAAGGCAAGTGGAGAGAAAACATGGGTAAAGAAAATCATGTGGGTAGATCAGTAGAGGCGCTGAAAGATTGCTGTGCTGCTCTATGGATAAGGAAGTTGTAAACCGCATTAAAAAGTAGAGAGGGAAAGAAAATGGAAGTAGAGAGATGATAAAAGGCAGAGCACTAAATCACAAGTAGGGGCACATGTACAAAGTCACAAACCAGATTTACGCCAAGCGTTACAAAATCTACAGCTTGGACTGACAATGCATAGAGATACTCTGCACATGGGCATGCAGGCATCCAGAGAGTGGATGGGGCCATGTCAGCACGAAAAAGGTAGATTTGGCCGCAACACGGGCTCTCTCTGCGGGACAGGGGAACTGATTCATTAGCTCCGCCGTGCAGGGATCTGACTGATCTGGTTCTACAGACAGTCCAGATACAGCCTTAGGAGGCTTTTAAAGGTCTTTGAGCACATGAGTCCCTTGTGAACTAGATCCATGTTCTAATGGATCTCCAAGGTCACAACCCATTCCCAGATGGAGTCTGATTGACTAGGTTTTTAAAAAAATTTTTAATGTTGATTTATTTTTGAGAGACAGAGACAGAGCATGAGTGGGGGAAGGGCAGAGAGAGAGGAAGGCCCAGAATCCGAAGCAGGCTCCAGACTTTGAGCTGTCAGCTCAGAGCCTGATGCGGGGCTCGAACTCACAAACTGTGAGATCATGACCTGAGCCGAAGTCAGATGCCCAACCGACTGAGCCATGCAGGCGCTCCTGATTGACTAGCTTTGTTAAATAGCTTGTTACCCCTGTCTTCTTTAGTCTGTTTTAATTCGGGATTGTTCTTGTCCTTTTTAGTGTTCACTTATGTCTCTTAGAAACGTATGAGCACTTGCAGACAATTGGGTAAAAGTGATAACTCCCAAACATCTGGATGAAAATCAAAGCTTTAGTCAATTGTCTATACGGGTTGTCAATAGGATGCCAAATATCTGGTGACTTAGAGACATCTACATAATTGATCAAATTTCTTAGTTTTTATCCAGGCACAGCATCAACACTCGTTTTCATTCCACTGGTGTTACATTTCACCGGAAAACACCTGTTTTCAGAGGGAAGTATTCTAGGTGACAAAGCATTGTGGTTAGAAAGCATCTTTGATGCACTTGGGTCTGGTTTCTGGTTTAAAAGGAGGCTGGTCTTGGCCTGAAAGTCAGGTGGAGAGCTGGTACTTAGAGCTTTTAGTATCTGGACAAGTACAGCTGATAGACACTTGCCCTGGAACGTTGGCTGGGAGGGCAAATCACTTTGTCCAAATGAGGGTAAACTGTCTGGTAGGCCTGGCTTCCATAATGAAATCCTTTTTTGCCATCTTAAAGGGGAATATCAGGTGCTTAGTAGACATGGTCTTCTATTCATTTATACTTTCATTTGTCCAGCCAGAAGAACTTTGCTAAGCACCTACCATATGCCAAGCAATTCACACAAATCTTTGTAACCCAGAAAATGTAAGAAAATGGGCTCTGGGTGAGATTGCTGGAGTTTGAAGCAAGCTTCCTGCTCACTGGCTGCATGGTTATAGGTCAGTCTCATCTCCTCTCTGGACCTCAGCCGTTCCACCCATCTAACATGGAGATAACCATACAGCTCTGTCATAGGTGCTTGTGAGGGTTACATGGATTCATCCACACAAACCTGCTTAGCACTGCACCTGGCACATATCAAGTGCTCAATAAATGTTAGTCATTATTATGGTAGTCATAGTCATCAAATGTATATTGCTTGCCATGTGTCTATGTCAATGTGTGTGAGTTCTGGCTTGTGTGTGCACAAACAGTGAACTCTTTTTTTTAAATGATGATTCATTATTTCTGAAAGAGAGAGAGAGAGACTGAGTGTGGGCAGGGGAAGGGCAGAGAGGCAGGAAGACACAGAATCCGAAGCAGGCTCCAGGCTCTGAGCTGTTAGCACAGAGCCCGACGCAGGGCTCGAACTCATGGACCGTGAGATCATGACTTGAGCTGAAGTCAGACGCTTAACTGACTGAGCCACCCAGGCACCCCAGCAGTGAGCTCTTTTAAATAAAAAGCTTGAGTTGAAAGGATATTCTGTGAACAGAAATGTGTATCACGAATGCCAGTGAGAATTACGGAACTCTCTGAGCCCAGCTGGATTTAGGAAAGGGCCTGTTCTGTGTGTGTGCAGGGAAAAAGCCCTCTGAGTCAATTATCTGAGCACTGAACAGAATTAGTCAGATAATTGTGCCCTTTGTCCACTGTGTTGGAGAGCCCAGCCTGTGTGTGTGTGTGTGTGTGTGTGTGTGTGTGTGTGTGAGTGTAAGCTTCATATGCCTGCACACTCCTTGTCTGGAATGAGCTTACTATTGCTTGAGGTGTTGAAGGTTGGCATTTTCTGGGCTTTATGGCATTTTCATGGGCTGTGGTGCTTTGCATTTTATAGGTTTTTTTTTTTTAAAGATAAAATGAAACGGTTGTGGAAAAAAAACCCTTATTTGATGGGTTTGAAGGGTTCCTCTGATTCTTAAATGTCATAGAGGGAAGAGAAGGGAGGTAAACAGGAAGAGGAAGGGAAGAGAGGAGAGAAAGTAGAGATAAGATAAAGGATAAAGAGAGAGGTGAGGGGGAAGTAAGCAAATATTTGACAAGTTCAGACCACTGTCTACTATTGTCCCACATATCTGGATGTCCCAGGGAACCACAGGAGGTTGATAATCACTGCAGTGATTTTCACTGCTAAGGGCTAAAGATTTTAAGCAGCAAATTTAGGAGAAACGTTTCACTTTGGGCTTAGTATATGAAGCACAATGGACAACTGCAGATTCTATTTACCCTGTGCTCAACAAAAGCAAAGGTGAAAACCGAAGTTCTCCAAACTCCTGATGATGTCTTCTGGTTCGCCATCTTTATGGGAAGGCTCATGGAATAGGGCCAAAGTCCAATCCCATTCTTGCCTGTAGCTCTCCCTGCCCCTTTGGTCTGGGTAGGTAACCAAGTTCAGCTCAATGGACTTTCGTAAGATCTACACGCAACTGCCTTAATATTCGCTGATCTAATTTCTTTCTTACCCCTTCCTTATTTCCCAATTTGACACCTAGATTTCACTACCCCTTATTTATACCCATTGCCTGGCAAAGGTTCTGACTTTTAAAATTAGAAAGCAAATATTTTAAATGAGCTAAATTTGAACCCTGAGAACTCAATTATCCTTGAATTTTTTTTTGTAAGTGTGAAAATGCCTAAGGGCCGCCACCTTCCTTTCTGCCTAGTCACCCTTGCTGGGTGGATGCAGCCCTCTGTATGGAGAGGGGCAGTGGTGAAATCTGTCATAGCCCAGCCCCTGCCACTGGCCAAAGGGGCCAGAAGGCCGAGGAGGGGACTACACCCTACTTCCATGCTATCTGACTGAAGTTTTTGCACTTCTCCGCTTAAGTCACACACACCTTTACTCATCTTGGGATTTTAGGTATGTTAGCACACGTGTGTACAGGCTCATACACATGCAGAGGCCAATCTTACAGCTGCTTTACTTGGTAAGTCCTTGTATTCATAATAATAGTAGCTAACAAGTGCTTACTATGGTAGAAATCATTATAAGCATGTTGCATGTATTAATTGATTTAAGCCTCGTAAACAACCCCATAGGGTTTTATAGGATTGTTTATAGATGAGGTAACTGGAGTATAGTGACGTTAAATAAGTTACTCAGGTCACAGGCTAAGCAGCAGAACTAGGTTTGAACCGAGGCAGCACTGACTCTCAAACCTATATACTCATCCAGCACTCCACACTTCAGATCACCTCCGCCATCCGAGGAAGGGCAGGCGCCTGCATTCTCTTGCAGGGCTCTGTATATCTCCCCGCCTCATGCTCAGTGATGTAGCTACACATTTCCTTACAAGCTCAGAACAAAGACCCTGTGCTCTGGTAGAAAGTCACGCCTAGTAGGCGTTGCTGTACTCTCCCATGGTGTGTGTGTGTGTGTGTGTGTGCGCGCGCGCGTGTGTGCACGGCCTGGTGAGTGCAGGCCATTGCTGAGTCACATCGTCTGGGGATTCTGGGAAGGAAGAAGCTGCTGGTGGCCAGAATCACAGAGAGGAGTGGACTGGGGAACTAGAGTTCCTATTGGACTTGGGTTCATGTTCATTGGAATCGGGGAGTTTACTCCCATCTGTCCCCCTCTAGATGGGCTGGGAGGCTTAACTTTCCACATGAGGCAGATGTAGGGAGGGTGGCTCCAGGCCCTGTGTCAGTTTGGTCAGGTCAGAAGTGTTCCATGGATCAGGGGCAGCTTGCTTCCAACAGAGCAGAGCTGTGCCTTTGGTCATCAAGAAGAGATTTGTCCTGCATCTCTAGAGTCTTCCTTCTGAAAAGCAGCAGTGCAAATGACCAAGTCAAAGTATGCTAAAAAAGCTAAAGGATGGGCCCTCTCGCCTGCCTCCCGCCATCACACCGAGAAAGCAATCACTGAATCATACAGCACCACCCAGATCCAACATCATTACTCAACCCACATCACCAAGGAGACACCCATTAACCTAATCTCTGAGACATACATTACAAAAAAAAAAAAAAGATGCTGATATGATCAACGAACGCAATAATTCAAAGCTGAAACACAGACATTGCCACTAAACAATACTCAAATTCCTCCAGCTCAGTGTTACACAAAGTGCACTCACCTCAATATCATATCACAAAACACCAAGGAACAAACCTCATGTCGGCTGCAAGAATGCGCCCGGGCACAATGCATTGCAACGTACACCCAACACCATTCAAACTCTCCATCACACAGGCACACCCATGCACAAAGGCTGAAATCATGTGGCCAGCAAAGCAATAGGGCACACTGCTCAGACAGGCAACTGGCAGTCCAGTCCCCGGCCCTTCTGCACACCTGGCAGAAACCGGGCCCGGCCGCAGCCTCCCCAAGCCCCGCACCCTCTTGATCCCCAGGCTCAGGGCGGCCTGCCAGAAAGCAGCAGCGCCGTCCCGTTTCTCCAGCAGGTGGATGTGTCCAGACCGTCACCTTCAATAAGGCCTCCGGGCTCCGGTTGCTAGTAAGAGAATAAACTGTCCCCTGAGCCTGCTTCCTGAGACAGGACAAATCAGCTCTGTCCTGGTTGGGGTTTAATAAGACTTTGCCGTTACTGAAAATGACAGAGCTCCAGGGAGGGAGGGAAAGGTGGGGGAGGACTGGGAGAGGGGGAGCTCACCAGGCTGGGTGCAGGAATTCCCCTTCCTCCACCAAGCCCTGCCTTCCGTGGCCATTGCAGAGCCGAAGCCCTCTTGCTGGGTGTTCACTGAGTATCGATTCAGTCTGCAAGCAATTTTAATATTTCTTCAGGGACTTTCCAGCAACAGCACAAGTCATTAATTCACCCTCCCAAATTGCTTATTCAATAGCGGGAACATGGTCCTGAATAAAGTCCCAGAATTTATGTGACTCGCACGAGTCAGGAGGTCAAACAACTGTTATGGAGCGAAGTTAAAAATCCAAATAAAATATTGACACTTTTTTGGGGAGGGGAAGGGGGGGAAGCAAAGGTATTTAAAATAGGTTTTTGTTGCAATGCCCCCAGGATAAAGAATGGAAGGAGACTGAAGACAAGTTGGAGTTTATAAAATCAATGGAATTTATTGCACATCTACTTGGCATTTAATAATTCTCTCATTTCCACATCCCCCGCACCCCATCCTAGCCATAGACAGAAAGATACACAGGTGTACAAGTGCACATTTATGCACATCAATACTGGGGCATGGACCAATATAAAAATACAGTTGCGGTGTGAGAATCTCAGACACCCTGGGAAGGGACCAGTGATGAGTGTGACTGAGGCTTACATGTTTGACAGAGATAGGCATAACTGGGGCAGGAATTCATGAAGTAGGTTTTGATAAATATAGCCAGTATTGTGAATCTTGGATCAATGCGTCAGGGCAGACATGAATATAAAGACGCACTAATCATAAAAGTAGTTTCTAGAAACATAGAAGCTGAGAAGCCCTTCTGTATGCGGTATCGCCACACGATCATGTACATGATTTGAAAACTAGAGAGAAAGATAAAGCGATAGATGCAGAGAACTTGGAAACTCTATGCCCAAAACCTACCAGAGCATATAAAATACTGAAACCGTAGCCACTTAGCCTAAAATTGTGGTTCGTTTGTAACACGGGCGTGCTGCTCATCAAATACAGGGGAAAGGTTAAGCGTGTTTGGAATCACTGCTATATGCAATTTCCGTTCATTGTCTCCCTATACAGTTGCTCAGTTGTCCAGATCGTAGAGGCGAGAAGGGGAAATTTGTTCTTGCCCAAATAGTTAATAAACACAGATAATATTAATATAGAAATTTCCAGAAGAAGTAATATGGTTCAGCTTATAGGAGTCCCAGGCCTATAGTCTGGCTCTGGGGCTGTTAAGCACGTGAACTTTGGCCAATTGCTCAGTTTCTTTGTGGCCCTGTTGGCGTAATAGAGAACATGCGTATTTGATAGAGTTGTAGCTTGGATTTGAATGAGAAAATGCATTTGTTACAATGCCTGTCAGTTAGTGAATCTGAAATAAATTCTAGTTATTTCTTTTGCTATTTTGCAGCTCTTCTATTCAGGGCCAGCATCTCATAGAGTCCACCATCTGTTCTTGAAATGAGTTATTCTGCCCAGTGGTTGGCAGCCTGGGTTCTGGAGTGAGGGTCCCAGGTTTAAATCCTGGCTCTGCTGCTTACCAGCTGTGTGCTCTTGGGCAAGTTACTTAACTTCTCTGAGCCTCAGCTTCCACATCTGTAGAATAGGGATAATAATCTTTGTAAGAAGTTGTAAGAAATAAATAATCCACGTAGAGTGCATAGCACAGCGCCTGGTACATAGTGAACATATATTAGTTCGCTCTATCCCTTCAGGTGTTATCCTTACTATTAATAATAACATTCGGTTGTTTTTCAGCAAATAGTTTTTTTCTTCAAAAAATTTTTTTTAAATTCTGCAAATAATTTTTAAATATTGACATCGTGGGGGTGCCTGGGTGGCTCAGTCGGTTAAGCTTCGGACTTCAGCTCAGGTCATAATCTCACGGTTCATGAGTTCAAGCCCCACATCGGGCTCTGTGCTTACAGCTCAGAGCCTGGAGCCTGCTTTGGATTCTGTGTCTCTCCCTCTCTCTGCCCCTCCCTAATTTGCACTCTGTGTCTCTCTCTCTCAAAAATAAATAAACATTGAAAAAAGCTTAAAAAATAAAAAATATATATAAATATTGACATCACGCCAGGCATTGTTACTAGATGCTGAAAATACAATAGTGAGAAAAATGGGCAGGATATCTGTCCTTGTAGAGTTCAGAGTCCAGGGGAGGACTCAATGCGAACTGAGTAAGCAAGAAAACAAGCTTTCAGCTCTGTGTTAGACCCTGCGGGGGAGTGGGGTACAGGAAGAAATAGATTGCAAAGCCAGGGCGGAGCCAAATTAGGAAAGATTTTGACGGCCAGGCTAAGGATTGATTCTGTTGGTAATAGGAAGCAATTGTGAGGCTTAGCCACATCACATGCTTTCAGGAGGCAGAGACTGATGGGTTGTTTTTGAAGTAAGTAGGCAAGAGGTAGAGGGGCTAGGGGCACAGAGGTCAGGCCCCACCTCTGCTGTCACTCAGGGCACTTCCTCCAGGCTTCCTTCTGCTCATCCAGGGAGGTGGGCATGCCAGGGAGGGACACAACGGGTGGACGGGGAGGACTTGGTCCCAGCAGTGAGTCTACACAGCACCCCTTCCACCATTGTATCAGGGTATCAGGCAGCCTTCTAGCCTCTGGACCTTCCCAAGCAGGACCGTGGGGTGGACAGCTGGTGGACCCCGGTTCTAGTCCAGAAGCCCTGACAGATGAGGGCAGGCCGGTGGTGAAAGGAGCTAGTCTGGTCACGCTCTGGGCTTGGCATGCACTGCAGACTGGTTTCCAAATGGTTAGTTAAACACATTGCCCCTTAATTTTTAAACCTATGCATATCTTGAAGTTAAATCAATCCATATGCTTACCATCCGTCATATAAACCATCACTATTGCCCCCTTGGGCCAGCCCCATGCCCATCTAGCCTGGTAAATTGTATCAGGCCTGGGCTCCCAGGGACACGTGGTGGAAGGATTATCGCCCTTAGTACCAGCCTTAGAAGGCAGAATATCTAAAGAAATAATATCTAAGGAACCCAGTGGGAATCTATCATACTAGAAGGCACAAAAAACCATTTTGAAATTCTTTTTATTTTTAACCTGTAGTTCAGTTTCCACAGAGGAACTGGTAGCTTTTTGAATTTTGGTTACTGGGTCAGTGGGAGTCAGGATCGGCAGATGGAGAGAAATGTCCATTGATGGAAATGAATAAGGAAACTTCTGAACCACTAAGATTTTCTCTCAACCCTCTCAAGTCTCCCCTGTATAACCACAAGGATGGTTTCTTCACCCTCTGACTTGAGCTAGTCTTCTCAAGAGCCGTAGAGTTTAAGAATCATCTAGAGAATTTGCTTAAATACAGATTCCTGGGCCCTGCCACCATCAGAAACTCTATCAGGAGGTGCGGGCTGGGCCCCAGGGGCTGCATGTTAGCACGCGCCCCAGGGGACTCTAATGCAGGTGGGTCAAGGACACGGGTTTGAGGAAACTCTTCTGCGAGCTTTTCATTTCTTGGAGCTCAGCCAAGAAATGGCTTTTTGAGAAGCAAGAAATGTTGTTTCTGA
Organism: Hyaena hyaena; assembly: GCF_003009895.1. Taxonomy (NCBI): domain Eukaryota; kingdom Metazoa; phylum Chordata; class Mammalia; order Carnivora; family Hyaenidae; genus Hyaena; species Hyaena hyaena. The sequence goes on along the minus strand of NW_024080965.1, from coordinate 889,465 downwards.
GAAGCAACAAAAGAGGTGGAAGCTCTGGACACCTTTAGAGAGACCCGTGTTAACCCCGGAAGCGGGGCATTCCAGCTCTGCTATGCTATGGCCAGAAAGGAAGGTCCTGCCTGTACCGGCTCCTCACCAGCGGCCATTCTCCTGCACAGACCCCATGTCTGACCTATGGTTAGCTGTCCAAACCCAGTCCTGTAGGGCATGTGAGTGGGTGCGGGCGGACAACTCTAAACTGCACAAATTGCAAAGCTGCAGCCTAGGAAGACAGAGTTTACACAAAACCCTTCCGGGCTCCCAGTGCGGAGGACAGGTCGGATGGATGTGGTGTCCTCTGCCAGGAGGAAGTCATAAATTTCAGGATTTCAGTTCCTGGGATGTACAGAGGGGAAATTCTAGTTCCCTAGAGTTCTCCGGAGTAGGGAGAGGTAGGAGCCATTTTTAGGAGAGGTGGAATCTTCCTGGAGAATCTGTAATGTCTCACTTGAGGTTCTGCTGTGAAGAGTCTCCAGCTGTTTGCACCAGTCCGACTTGACTCAGGGCTGAGCCAGGGACATGTACCTGATAGAGGTACCTGTGTTGAAGCGATTATGTGCAATTGCTGGGCGAAATATCCTTTGCTGAAGGCAATATTTTGTCCTCTGGAATGACCCGGCCTATCATACCCAGGCAGCCAAGGCACTGGCAGAGCACCCCCCCGCCCCCCCCCCCGCCTGCCTCAGTGCTCTGTGGGGTCAGCTAGTCTGAGACATTCTTTCCCCTGGAGTTCCCTTGGTTTACCAAATCAGGAAAGACTTTCCCTCTGTGAGGAGTCAAGTATTTTCTGCAAAAACTCTGAAGTCTACCCTAGGGCAATTTCAATTCATTTATACATGTATATGGCACGTGAGTGTAGATACCTAGGACTCCTTGCCCTAAAAACCCTTTCAGCAAACCAGTAATATGACCAAGCGCAGGGCCGGGCCACCATTTTAGTAGGAAGTAATTCCAACGTGGGGAAAGCAGTCTGTTCTGGGCAGCTGGACAGGACTTGATGGGGACTTGCTTGCAGATCACGTGTATACATCACATCTTCAGCAGCTGGCTCCGGCAGGTGTTACTACTCCCATTTTAGAGAAGGGAATACCAAAGCTCCTGGAGTCCCCTACCTTTCGTTTCTCAGAATACAATAGTAGAGACTGGAAATAGAATCCAGGATTGGATTCTGGGCTTCAAGGCATCTCTTTCTTGGAGGCAGGAGACTTTGGTGGTTATGGGTATGGGCCCTGCATTTAGTCTACTTGAATTCAAACCCCAGACTTGCCACGAAGTTAACGGGTGACCTTGGGCAAATTGTAATATGCCATATCTACAAAATGGGTTATCGTGAGGATTAGGTAAACTTTTGGTTGGGGGCACACGGAACACTGCCTAACACCTAGTAAATACTCAGTAAACACTGGTTTTTATTCCTGGAGCTTTCTGCTAAGAAATCTAGAAACCCTGACCACCTGTGTCTCCAGGGTGAGCTGTCTGAGGTCACCTCCATGCTAGTAGGACCTCTTCGTGTCTCTACCTCGCGGGGAGTTTCTGCACACCATTTATTATCATATAATACAATGCAATATAATATCATACATAACATAACATAATATGATGGGTAGGTTAACTTGGAAGCCCTGAGGCGGACCGTGGATGGATGGATAGATGAATAGATACATTTGTACTAAGTATACATACATTATATCATTCTATTGATTTGTAAAAAGTTCCCTGTCTGCCTGGCTGTAATGAGATTTTTGAACTTTGCGTGGCGATCAATGAGTGGAATATTATTGGCCTGGAGAATTGATATACCTGCTCTCAGTGGCTTGTTCTGCTCCCAGGCTGCCCCGGCCCCCCAGGTGTACGATTCCAGCAGACACTTAACCTTTTTTACAGTGTCATCAGGCTAAAAGGAATCTAATAGTGACACAGGACTTGTGCTCAGCACTCTGCCACTATTGCTTTCCTGTCACAAATAATTTATAGCCTTCTATTTCCATCCCTGAGCCTGCACCCCAGCCCTGCCTCCCGCTTTCCCCCAGCTCCCAAGAATCAATAAACTCACACAGCCACAGTGGGACTTCAGGGTGCACAGAGACAGACAGACAGACAAAGAGAAGGGAGACCGACAGAGAGGCAGAGAAAGACAGAGATTGAAACACAGAGGAAGGAATGAGCAGTGGAGGAAGAAGTGGGAGAGGGAAGAAAGCAAGAAGAGGAATAAGAATGTCCCCGGCGCTTTCTTGGTATGTTGGGAGCTCCTCGGTTTCTTCATGAGTTTAACAAACTGTTAATAGGAGTCTCATTACATGCTTTCATTCTAACTCACAGAGCTGATGAAAGTGTTTTGATCTCCAGCTTGGTGGGAGGTGGAGGCCTCCTGGGAATTTAACCAAAGAAAGAGTGACTTCACCTGCCTTGTCATCTATACCCCGAAGTGCCACCACAGCTCCCTGGCATCTACTGGGTCCTGAAGAAGCTATTGCTCATACTGTCTGTGGATCCTTCCCGGGGCCCCCAGGCAGTGGCCCCTAATCTATCTTCCTGAGAGTCTCTCTGACTCACCTCTTCTTGGGTCAGGCTGTGACTCCTGCCTCTGCTGTTTCACATCTTCTCTGTGCTCTTTCTGGGGCCGCCATCACAGCCGCACTGGCCAGCTGGACCGTGCTGGGCTGAGGGCCTCCTGCCTGCATCTGGCTCGGTCCCTAAAGAGAAAGCAGCCCGTCCTGGCGGTCACTCATAGGAGGAATACTACTGCTAGTTGTTATTATTATTATTGGCAACATTAGCATTTATTGAGCCAAGCATCATACTGATCATTTACATGCATTATCCTATTTAATCCTCCCAACAATCCTAGGAAGTGGACAGTAGTATTATCTTATTGTAAGATGAAGGAGTAAGAGACTGCCAAGGGCTTCACAGGCAGGAAGTAACAGAGCTGAGACTCACTGAGAGCCCAGAACCCAGAGCCCATCCCTTTCTTTCCTTTGCCCTAATCACACCCTTGCTAAGTGCCTAAAGTCCCCATGCTGGGCTCAGGCAAACCCAGAAAGTTGGAGGCGGAAGGGCATCCCTGTGAAGGAGAACGTGCTAGAAAGGGAAGTGATGAGCAGGCGTCCTGACATGTTCCCATGGCAACAGGAAATGGCACTTCTGGGCCCCCCTGAGTAGAGTTATGGCTTCTGGCACTCCCCACTGCACCCTCCGAAGACCCATCCTTGCAGACTTGACTTGAGGGCCAAACCTGCCTGGGGTGTGGAGGCCGTGACGTGTCCGGCTGTCTTGTCGTGTGCCAAGAATGAAAAAGATTGGAAGAGAAGGAGGAGCAACCGGGGGAAATAGTATCAGACAATCACCCAGAGCAATGCTTTCCTTTATCTTTTTAAGCTATGGTGATATTCCCACACTGGGATATTGTTGGGTTGTGTACAGGATGAAGGGGGGCAATGGATGACTACCATGTATCCCTGATCTCAGTTCTTAAATTTCCTGAGAGCAGCTCTGGGGACTAGCAAGTGGCCACTGCCTGGGAGGCAAGGATGGACACCAGGAGCATTAGGAACTCACGGAAGGCACCCTACCCAGCTCCTCTCCATGTGCCACCAAGCCCCCATCAGGGAGTAGTGATTTTCTCTATCACTTGCTGCCTCAGCTAAATCTGCACCGGTGCCCCAGAGGTCAGAGGCTCTGGGTAACAAAGATAGAAGCCCCACAAGGCCATCCGGTCATCTGTCTCAGCCAGCCCCAGCCCTGGGCTCCCTTAGTCCAGGGCTCATCAGCCCGCAAGCCAGAGCCACCCACAGCAAGGCCAGTGAGATCCCAGAAGCTTTCGCTGCAATGAATAGGAATGGCTGCTCTGAGCTGTATACATGGCCTGCTTCTAGACTTTTCCTGTAGACCAGTCTACATCGCCCTTAACTACTGTCCGACCTTTCCCGTGGTGATCATGCTCCAAACATTCTCCCAACTCTTGGGAGAGGACCTTCCCTTCTGCTTCGGTGAGAGATAAAGCTGTAAAAGCTCCTTCTCGAAGCTTTTGGCCACCTCAAAATGCACCATCTCTCACCGACTCCTCCTGGTTGGTGCCTCTCCTTGTTCTGTCTTGCTTTCTCCATCATGCACATTCTGTCAGGCAACTTCAGGCCTTCTCTCTTCTCTGGTTCTACCCCCTTAGCCTGCAAACGTACCCAGGGCTTTCCTACCCCAACCAGCCTTCCCTCCACTCAGCTGCTGGTTCCATCCTCCGGCTTCCACACTTTTCTCTCTTCTTTTCTACAGACTTCTGAAGGTAAGAGTCTACTTTCACTGCCTCCCTCTCCTCCCATTCAATCCATAACCTTTCTGTCTGGCTCCTTCCCTAGTTGCCGTGTTGAGACCTCTGTCCCCCAAGACCCCAAATCTGTGCCTCTTCTTATTCCCAGTTCCCTCCAATCTTTACATGGTCACTGATGCCGTGAATTATATTCTCCTTCTGGAAATGTTTTTCTCCATCGACTTAGGGAACGCTGCCCAATCCTTATTCTGCCATTTCCAGTGTGACCAATTCTGACCCCTCTGCATGGTCGGGTTTTTTCTCCCAGCCTGTGAAAGTCCAACATCCACTCCTTAGGTCTCTTGCCCCTATGAACGTTCTTTTTCTTGATGGTCTCTTAAATCCACACTTGCTGTGCCAGCTGGACACTCCCCTACCACCTCAAACACTGCATGTCTGAGACCAAACCCGCCGCCTCCCAGCAGCTCTCCTCCTGACAGCCCACAAACCACCAGCCTTCCAAATACCCAGAATTGGGTTCTTAGAGCTGTGGTTGACTCCAGTTAGGTGCCAAATTGGCCGTTCTACTTTCACGATGTCTTGCAGACTCTTTCTTTCCTTTCCTGCGGTCTTGCCCCTGTATATTGCTTTGCCAGGACCTGTTTGCAAATGTCCCCTCTGGTTTAGACATCACTCATGGCTGGAGATTCTCTAAACCTGCTTGCCGTATAGCGGGAGAGGTATGACAAAGTAACAAAGAGCACAGAATTTAGAGACTGAGTTCTGACGCTGCCCTAACCAACAGTGTGATTTTGACAAAGCTACTCAGCCTCTGTTAGCTTTGGTATTTAATCTGCAAAACGAGGATAAGAGAATCCCCTTTGGAGGTGGTTGGGAAAATGAACAGTAGCTTATAGAAGTAATATAAATTGCATATGATGGGGGCGCCTGGGTGGCTTAGTCGGTTAAGCGTCCGACTTTCGCTTAGGTCATGATCTCGCGGTTCGTGGGTTCGAGCCCCGCGTCGGGCTCTGTGCTGACTGCCAGCTCAGAGCCTGGAGCCTGTTTCAGTCTGTGACTCCCTCTCTCTCTGACCCTCCCCTGCTCACGCTGTCTCTTTCTCTCTCTCTCCTAGAAATAAATAAAAACATTTAAAAAAATTAAAAAAAAAATAAATTGCATATGATGTTGGCACATAAGAGATGACCAACAAATGGAAAATCACTACTATCATGGTCACTTCCAAGTTCTCAGTCGTCTTTCCTCTTGCTTCTTTGTGTACCTCCACTGCTCCTGGCTGGCTGGTCTGGGCATTTCCCCAGAAGCTCATCCAGCTTCCATACATTGCTCTGTCTTCCTCCGGTTCTTGCTTTTAATGCCCCCACGCACTCCCTCTGCCACGGCCTCTCTGTTCACCTTAGAACCATGTTATTTTTTCCCTGTGAAGGAGACCTTAGAGATTCTGTAGTTCAACCTTTTTGCTTTACAGCTGAGAAGTAAAGGTCCAGAAAGGTAGAATGATATGCCTCTGAGGCCCAGAGAAGTAGAATGATGAGGCCAAAGCTGTGGTGGCCAATTAATGGCAGAGTCAGGAGCAGGATTCAGGGTCCCTGCCACACAGCCTGGTGCCCTTATCGCTATCCACCATCCCTTGGACCCCTTCGTCTGTTCAGCCCTGGCCCACTTTGAAGGTCTACAGGAAGATCTGCCTCCTCAGTGACTTCTTTCCTGGTCCCCACCTGCAAGGTGGCTGGATTCCTCCCTTGCCTCCCTCTAGCGCTTACAGCCTGGCCCCTTGGGGCTCCTTCGCTTTCTTTGGGTGTGTGTCTTCCCTCCCCAACTTCACCTCCAGCACTGTGAGGCAGGCAGGCACCTTATCTCTATTGCCTATGAGTACTCAGTTAAATCTGGTTAGAGTGGAGTCTGCTCATGCCTGGCCGGTGTGGGTGAACTTGGCTCTCACGCCTCTCCACAGGGAGGAGCAACGCCTTTGGAGAGGTTGTTTCAAGGGTGCCTATTTTGACTAGTGGGTGGAGGGGAGCATTCCTTGGTCTTGGCCCCAGCATTGGTCTTTTGCATCCCTGAGCCCTGGACTCCTCAGATCACTGAGAAGCAGGCTCATCCCCAGTCCTGGGACGTTTGATCCAGCCCTCTACCCCTGGAGTGCACAGGGTGGATGCCAGGCTTTTCAACTAGGCTGGAAAAGAAGCTGTGGTCCAAGTAAGAGCCCGGAAAAGCAGGCCATTGGGCCAGCAAGCTGGGCAGTAAGTGGGCTCAGGAAGAAGTTGTCCAGGGCCTGACATCTGGCAAAGGGACCATGGGCTATGCTGGACTCCTGGGGACAAAAAGGTCACCTGTGACTCAGTCCTTTTCTGGCTATTTCTTTTTAGCCCAAGAAATAGGGAAATGGCACACTTTCCCCCAACTCTAGAGGACCATGCTCCCCAATGGGAAAGCCAGCTCCAAAATGACCTCCAGACCCAAAGAATCTTGTTCCCTGGAAGAGGTTTGCATGTGGTTGAGGAGGGAGGGAACAACAAGTCATCAGGGCAGCCCTCACCCCCAGGAAGGGGAAGGATGCTGTGCTCCACTCACTCTGCGGCCCCCAGTCCTTGCTACCAAAAATCAAGCTGCAATTCAGATGATGCACACCGCAGGAGAGAACACAGACTCCCTCTGTCCAGGGGCACTAGGTTGGATCTGCAGAGCCAACGGGAGGGGAAGTTCGTGCCTTCCAGCAGTCAGTGAGGGCAGGGATGCAGGGAGCAGATATATGAGGAGGGAGCTAGGGAGCTTGGGTGAGCCCCTCTGCAGGGCTGGGCTGGAGCTGGTGCAGGCAGAAGGCATGTGATGTGTGACGCCGTCGTGATGCCGTTGCAGGATCATCAGGACCAAAGTTCAGCAGCCTTTCCACCCAACGCCGGATGGGGCTGGGACGGGAGTGACTGCCCCTGGCCACACCATTGGTAAGAGGGCTCAGGGAAGGGAGGAAGCCGGGCCCCACCCAGGAGAGCCAGGATACCACCCCCATTCCCCTCAAAAAGGCGTACCTGCTGAGGCCCAGGACCCCTTTCCCAGCCCACGCTCTCCCTGAAGTCCTAGAGGTTGGGATTTCCGCAAGAGACTAGCTCACCAGGACTGTTCTCTGCTTCTCCACCACACCTCTGTAGCTGCCTCGTCTGTCTCTCTGGCTCTGGCTCTGCCTTCTTCTAAACCAAGATTTTCCTTTAGCTTTTCTTCTCTCCCTTCCTCCTCCTTCTTCATCTTTTGTTATTATCTGATTCTTTCTCCGCTTGCCCCTTTTTCTTTCGTATCTACCTTCTTACTGCATTCTTTTGATTTTTAAATTCTTTCTCTCTTCTCCCCTCCTCTCCCTTCTCTCTCTCCTTTCCTCTCTCTGCCTCTCCCTTTCTCTTTTCTCCTCTCTGTGTGTGTGGCTCTGGATCTGTTCTCATCTCTCTGTTTCACTCCTGATAGCCTCTTTCCTCTTAGCCTGTCTCTTCTTGATCTGGCTGTCTCTCCCTCCTCCCCTCTGTAACTCTCTGCTGCTCCAGCCTCCTTATTTGCTGTTCCATGCTCGTGGCCTCTCCAAGACACGCCCCAGGCCTACCAGAAAACCAGATAAAACACCCTCCCATATTGTCTTCCCTTCTACCCAAGGGTGCTTGGTGCTGCTGCAGCCATAGATGATGCCTGGAGTCTAAGGGGCTGAAATGTGGCTACGCTTTTGCTGCTGCCCCTCTCAGCAGCTGTCCCCTTATCTCTTTGCCGGCAGGAAGTAGAATGCCCCAGAATGTCCCAGCCCTTCCTGAAGTTGGCAGGACCCGTTGTTTGTGAGACTGTTACAACGTATGCTGGGAGGGAGGACTGGGCTTGGCTGTACCTGAGCTGATCACCGCAGAGTGAATGGTTTCACTAGTCTGTGCCTTGAGAGGGAAACTGGGAACTTCTCAAGTGATTTCAAGACCAGAAGCAACTGGAAGAGACGAGCTATGCCCTCCTAGAGAATATCATGACCATTCTCGTGTCTCCCAGAGAGTCAGAGACAGATCTTAGAAAGCCACGGTGTCTGAAGGACGATTGGTAAAGGCCAGCCCAGGGGACTAGAAGCAGTGAGCTGGGGGCTGTTTAGAAGGATTGGCCCAGTCCTGGGGATTGGTGAACTATACAAAGGGACCTCCTAGGAGCTGTGCTTCCTACAGGACCACTGAGTCACTCTCTAGATTGAGAGTTTCCATCCCTCCTCAGGAAGCGAGTCTGAGGGCCCAGTGAAATCTCTAGGGCTGTGGAGGCCTGGGGTTGACTGGTCACCACTTAGCCTGGGGCTGGACAGAAGTGAATAGCCTGCACTGTGTGTTCCCCTGCGTTCCCCTAAACCTCAGAGGATGAGGGGGAGTATGGGCTTGCCATCCCTCTCAGTCCTCTGCTTCTCTCTGCTCCCAGACTCGGGGCTTTGGTCTGTGATCACAACTGTTATCCTGATGGCCTTTCCTCCTTACTCTCGCCCAGTTCCCAGTACGGCCTCCCCTCCTGTTTCCAGCGCCTCCAATGATCCAGTGGGATCCTACTCCATCAACGGGATCCTGGGGATCCCTCGCTCCAATGGTGAGAAGAGGAAACGTGATGAAGGTAGGGAGGAGGGAAGAGGCTTGGCTTCCCTGTGCATGCTTTGTCCTTGGACTTGGAGCTCCGGTTTCGGCCCGGCCTCGCAGCTGCTCTGCTGGGAGATCAGTTTTTGTAGCACAGCCCAGGTCCCCCCACTGCCCTGCTGGCTCCTGGAGGGGGAGGCTGGCTGCTGGGGGGGCCATCAGCTTCACCATCTGCTCAGCAGCCATGGTGGCCTCACCTTCCACTGAGACTGCCCCAAATATCCCAGTTGGGTGCCAGGGGAGAAGCGCGAACCAGGTACCTTGGGAGCGTTCAGGAAGTTGGGGGACAGCTGGTCTCTGACCCAAGGATGAAAGACCAATCTACCCTATTCTTACTTGATCCCAACCCATCAAAAGATGGGGGTGTGATGTCACGTGCAGCTGACCCCGGTGTCCTGTCTCTGATCATGGATTCTGCTCCCCATTGAGCTGGACATCGGCCCTCTGTACTCTTCTTCCCAATGGGAAGAGACACCACTCAGGCTCCTCTCTGGCCCTTCCCTTCCGTTCCCTGTAATATCTCAAGTGTAGCCAGCTGTTAGGCAGGGAGTTCAGGGGAGGGGGAAATGAAGAGGAGGAAGAGAGGGGAAAGGATACACTAAGATGGAGTGGTGGCCATGAGCCTGGGAGAAGGTGCTTTACAAATGCTGGGACGTGAGGGGTTCCTTGGTGACCATCTGGTGCATGAGGCCAGGGCGCAGGGCTGACCGGCCCAGAAATGGAGACACCAGTGTCTGGAGCCCAATCTCATGGTCCCTGCTGGGGAAGCAGGAACCTTCTGAGCCAGGGAGGTCTAGAGACTCTCTAGAATCCTCTAGAGATGAGCATACAGGGGGACTGCATATCCCTTTAGCCTGGACAATTTATGCCTTTTGTCTCTGCATCTTGGCCAGTCAGCATCTTCTATTTCTCTCAAAAATGTCCTGTTTGGGTAATACATCATGTGGCCATCCCAAGTATAGACAAGCCCTTGATTGGGGCAGCTTTAGAGGGGAAGGAACAGAGAAAAGGGACGAAACTGAGATTCCCTGGGCCCAGACAGAGGGAAAAGAGAGTGTGAAAGCCCTGACGGAAGGGACAGAGCAGTGAAGAGGCCTAGGTCTGGCAAGACAGTGATGACCTGGTGCTGGCCTCCTTCCAGAAGCCCTAATGGCCTCGTTTCACAGGGAAACAGCTTGTCTGGCTCTATTTCTCCTTCTTCCAAAATATCCAAACCCATTTGGCTGCCACGGCCTTTGCCACTCACTAAATTTCATTGTGGTTGTTTTGGCGGCCGCCCCTGATGGGCAGGGGGAGGCTTCGTGAAAGGTCCTAAGTCCCAATTCTCCCTGGGGGGCTGACCAAACTCCAGCCTTAGCCAGGCGCCCTGGCTCCCTGAGTGGTGTGGAAGATTCTGCCTCAGGCCCTAAAGGTATCTCCTTGAACCACTAGCTTCTGCATTTTTTAGAGTGTGAGATGTCCAGCAGGCAGGGCAGGGGGAGACCACAGGGCCCCCTATGTCCTCTCGCCTGTTGGTTCTCTCTTGGGACCAAGCATGCCCTCTGCTTCCTGGGCTCCCGTGGGCCATGAGAGATGGCCAGGAGTAGGGAGCACTGGCCTGAGGCTGTGGCCACCCAGCGTCAGGCCCGACTGGCCCAGAACAGACTGCTCTCCTGCCTGCAATAGATTACATCCATTGTTTCAAGTCAATTCAACTCAGTGAACCTTTCCTGTGCATCAGCTGCAAGAAAGGCGTGGTGCTACAGGATCCCAAAGCAGAACAAGATATGATTCTTGTCCTTAAGGAGCTTACAGTCTAGTGGGGCGTGTAAAACATGTGACCCCAGAAAGCAGAAAGGTCCATCAGATATCTCTGTGTTGTGATGGAGATCTAGGCCGCAGGCCATGGGAACTCAGAGTCAGGAGGGAGTAACCTGGCAGAGAGGGTGGCATTTTGAGGAGGAACCTGAATGATGGGTGAGGGGCATGTTCAAGGACAGTGGCAGTGTGGAATTCTATCTGGTAGGTGAGCCTTATGACCAAAGTGTGCTGTGGTGGCCGGGTGCAGGCGTGCTTTGGCAGGGTTGCGAAGGCAGCAGGGAAGGGCTGGGAAGTTAGGGCCACCGGAGGTTAGGCCAAGACCAGACCAATTAGAAGTCTGGACTTTTTTCTGCAAGCCTGAGTAGCCATTGAAAGTGTCTGAGCAGGAAGAGAGGAGAGCAGGGCTGGGTTTGGGAGGACCATCCTCCAGCAGGGTGGCCGTGATGGCAGCAGAGAGACATCTCAGGAGGCAGTTAGTACCTCCTAGGTAAAGGATGATGGGGACTCTCAGGTTCCCCTTACTGCTTAAATGCTTACCTTCTGGGCCCAGCCAGGGTGCAAGGAGGATCAGAGGCCCCACTTCTTTTGGTGGTGGTGGGGAGGATGGTTCTTGGCCTTGACTCCCGCTTCTCTTGACCAACCCCAAACCGAATGGAGCTGCCCTTTCCCTGGTGGAGGCCAGCACCTTTGAGGGAGGTGCCCACCCCCCAGACCACCGTGCACACTTGACTTGTCGGATCCAGGTGGAAGGGAGAGGAAAGGAAAGGAGAGAGCAAAGGCAGACCTTTCACAGCCCTGCCCCCTCCCCCACCCTGGGTGCCTCCAAGCAGCCAGGCCCCGGTTTGCATTAGGGAGCAGCTCAGATGATTAAGAATAGGAGAGATAATTATGTGTCAAGATGATGTAGCCCAAGTCTGCACTCAGGCCAAGGTAGCACAGCCGCCGGCAGGCCGGTAGCAGGAAGCAGCCTCAGGCGTGGGCTGCAGACACCCAGGTGTGTCCTTCAGCTACTGGGCCAGCACTGCAGGCTAAGAGAAAACTGACTCGGGCACTGAGGGGCATTGGGATGAGAACGGGGATCCGTGTCCGGGGTCTAGACCTCGGGGGAGCGGAGGGGCATATCTCCCTCCAGGAGGACCCCGCTGCTGCCCCTGCCAGGCTGGCCCTCCTTTGGCCGCACACACTGTGGCTTCTCTCTAGAAGTGCCGTGCCCCGAGGACAAGCTGTGAGCCTCTCTGTCCTCAAGGAAACCGCTCCCACTCCCGCCTCTGGGTACAGTGCGGCCTATTCTTCAGCTCTAACAATGTCACGGTGGTGGGCATTAGCGAGGACAATCACTGCAGCGTGTGCTGGCATTATTGGAGACAATCTCAGCAGTAGTTATTGGTGTTCACAGTGATAATACCCAGAGCGTCATTGGCATTGGCACTCGGAATATGGACAGCGTTATTAGTATCTGCAGCAATCATATCCGTGGGGATATTAGTAAAGGGCCGATCAGCTGTGACTCTGGGGAGAAAGGAAAACTGACAGTGAGCCTGCTTGAGACGCCTTCTCACACCCTGGCCATTGGAAGTGTGGAAAAATTCCCGAGATTTCCTTTGAGAAACGTGCTGGTCAGGAAGCTTTGACACCCTCCACCTACCTGAGTCCAGGAGCTCCTAGAATGAGACAGGCAGATGGGGCAGGGTAGATGAGGAAGCTATGCCATGAAGTACCCAGAAGACAGATTGTCCATCAGTCTGAAAAGGTAGGTCCCCACTTAGTACCCGGCTAAAATCTTTGCCTCTTTTTGGCTACAATTTTGGGCGAGTATATTAGGGTCCTCAGGAGGGACACTGCTTCCCTGAAGGTTACATTCTCTGCTTAAGTGGCTGGAAGATACAGACCCTCATATTTTTTCAGGCTGGAAAAACAAAGACCTTTGCCTTTACCCAGTTGCTTTCGGCTGTAGCCCAAAACATTGTTGTCCATCCGTGTTGGTGAAGCACGGAGAAATTACCTAACTTGTCCAGAAACCCAAATGAAGTCATATGGTAGGAGTCTGTTGATCTATGCGAGGGGAGGTGTGTTGGTCTCATCCTTTGATGTGTGCGATTGCAGGGGACCGTGATTTTGCATTCCATTAATTAGGTGCACAATGAATTGTGCAGTTGAGTGGTGCCAACCCGGTGCAGTTGTGCGTTTGCAGACAGGGCAGGTTTGCATGGCTGCTAACGGCTCTGCCCTGTCACTGCCTTTAATAGCTCCCTTCTGCTCTGGATGAAGCTGTAACTGGAAAAAGAACCTTATTTCCTTAGTTAGTTTCCCTCCTCGAAGTCCCCAAATGTGTTGCTCAGGTTAGACTTGGAACAAGTGAGGGGATTAGGCTGTGAAAATGAGCAGTGCCTGCCCTGTCCAGGAGCCCCGGCTTCAGGCAAGGGGAGGCTGCAAAGACCCCCCTGCGAGAAGGAGGGTGGGGGCCAGCAGGCGGTCCCCAGAGGGGCATGGGCAGGCAGTGTGGCTCAGAAGGGAAGGGTGTGGGGTCTGGAGTGAAGCACACCAGGTTTGAATCCTAGGGTCTTGGGGCAAGTCACTTACCCTGCGTCAGCTCAGCCTCCTCTGTAGAACAGAGAAGGGAACAGCACTCCTTTCGCGGGGAATGTGGAGAGGGCTACACAAAGTCACGGACGTGGTGTTGAGCCAACTCCGTCTTGGAAGATGGGTTGTCGGGGGTCTGTGGGGAAGACCTAAATGGCAGGCTTATGGTTTGAGGAGAAAGAAAGTCGTGTCAGAAGTAAACATTTGGGCACAGGCTCCCTAATCTTGGTGCGGGAAAAGCTAATGCTGGGATGAGCCAACCTGGCTAGGACCAGGGCATTGGGGGAGAGATGTCAGCCTCGCCTGTGTGACTTGGGAGGACCTTTCTTTATCTCTGCTTAGTCATCTGCTCTGTGGTTACCTGGGTGGGCTGCATGTCATCTCTTAGCACCCACAGGCATTTTAGATGTGTGTAAATAAATCCAGGACCCCCTTCTTTTCTAACATGGCAGCACCCATCCCTCTGTCCTTTCCTGTGCATTTCTGCTCCCACACGTAACTTTTATTTATCTAGGGAAACATGTGTTTGTTGTTTTATGGACACCATGTAATTTTTTACGTGGTTCATGCAAATATGGGTATGCGTGTTTCTTTTCTACCATGCTGAGATCTTTGGGTGAAAAGGGGGTGTGGCACACCATGCACTGGGCAGGCGTGCAGTCTTCTGGGTGGTGTATATACTTGGAGAGATGACCAGATACGAGCATGTCCACCAGTACTAGTGAGCTGGGAGAGCTCTAAGCTAGGCCTGAGGGTGTTAAGGGTCCACGGTACTAAGACACAGGTGTGCATATAGAGTTTTGCCCAAAGGGCCCCGTAGATATCACCTTGCATTCTGTTGGCAAGTGGATGGGCTGTCCTGAGCCTCCAGGTTTGCTTGGGGCCGAAGGCTGGGGAGACTGAGGCTGGGAACCCTTAAACCCTCAGGCTGTGTGGGAGTTGTGGCTCAGAAGCCTCATGGCCCCTTGAAGAGGAGCCTGGTCTCCCGGTCTCAGGGTCTCGGTCTCCTACCTGCCTGTCTTTCGGGATCTCTCAGTGTCTGTCTGTCTCTTATTTGCTCTAGTCGAGGTATACACTGGTCCTGCCCACATTAGAGGAGGTGGAGGTTTGCATCTGGTCTGGACTTTAAGAGGTATGGGGGCCAGAGGGAACATGGTGTGGGGGTCAGGGGAAAGAGTCGGGGGGTGGGGTGGCGGTTAGAGATTGTTCAGACAGTGGGCTCCCGAGAGCCAGGGAGCGGAGAAGGAGGAGGTGGGTCAGGCTTCCCTCGGAAAACCAAGAGGCTAACAGAGTCCCGGGGCCTGGATCAGTTCCGCCATGGGCCACCTCTGGGTTCAGGGGGCGGAGATCCCGGGGGCCTAGAGGGTCAGGCGCTCAGTGGATGGGGGTACTTTTCCCAGCCCTTGGAAAAACAAAGAACAGATCGGGTAGTAAAACAAAAGCAAAGGAGACCTGGAAGCACCTGACAGCCCTAATTCATCACGGCCCAAGTTTTTTCCTGTGTTCCCATTATATTTGTTTGTAAAAGTGGAAATCAATTTTGAAGGTAATTTTCTGGAAAGAATGGAAGGGAGGTGGGAGGGCCGGATAAGGCAGAGATGGTAAAAGGAAAAATTTAGGCCAGGCACAGCCCAGGGGCAGCTCTTGGCAAGGTGAAAGAAAATTGCATATTCAATCTCCATCCATGAATCTCCCTCACTGCTGCCCGCCTCCTGCTTGAAAACAATGAAGGCTTTTTCCCAACGCTGGGCAGGGCCTCGGTATCAGCCCCACTTTAACTTCAGGGTCATTAATTCCCTGATTATTGAAGGAGAAGAGAGGGTTGCAGCACCGTCAATTCCAAAGGCACACCCCCCCCCATGTGATCGGGCCGGGCTGGGGTGGGGCGGGGGGCAGCCCGGGTGAGGTGAGGTGTTGTTGCAGAAGAGCAAAGGGGTGGGGAGGGAGGAAATGGGGAGCCAACCGGACTGGGGGGGAAGAAAGCCAGGAGAGGGTGGAAGAAGGCAGTCATTACTGCATACCTCTGTTGTGTTGTTATTGCAAATTAAAAGTAGCATGTTCCACTCCACAGCTATCTTTGGGGAGGGAGGGGCACCGAGGGAGGTGGGGGATCTTATCATTGCTTCTTCAGCAGACCAGTCGTGGTGTCACCGTGTGAGGTGACATTTGAATTTACAATTCCGCTGAGAAAAGCCATTAATTCACAAATTAACATTTCTCCCTCTCCCTCTCTCTTTAACACTCTCTCCCTCTCTCACATGGATGTGCAAGCAATTGAAAAGACAAAGGAAATAGCCTTAAGGAAGAGACTTTACTGCTAGTCTGTCTGTGCTGAGATTGCTACCCCTGCTTCCAGAGAGATAAACCAATTACCTGAGCAGCCCTGCTCCTGGCCGCCCGCGATCGCCTCCTTTTGTAGGCTGCCTCTGTGGCTGGATTACACTCAGTGTATCTCATTAATGTAAACCAGGCGTGCCCTGGTCACCAGTCCCTCTTCCCTACGCTCTTTCTGGAGGGGCAGCGGGAGGAGTGCTGGTGTCAGAAAAGGCAGACAAGGAGGACCCCGGGGAAGAGGAGGGGCTGCACCGCCCAGCTTGCCAGGCCCTGGGACTTGGGGTGCGCCCGCCGCCGTCCTGGAGGAGGCGGATGGGGGAAGCCTGCAGGTGGGCCCTCCTTGGCAGGCTGGCATGGGTGGTCATTTAGAGGCAGAGGCAGGAGCCAGGGCCTGACCCGCTCAGGCCCGCAGCGCCCTTTTCTGTGGCCTTTTGGTCCAGATGCGGAGGACTGGCAGAAGCAGAGAGGGACCTGCGCACTCCTTGCATGGAAGAGCTTAGGGAAGGTTTGTCGAGTGTTCACCATGTCGGTGGGCCAGGATTCGGCCCGAAGGAGCTGGTAGGGGTGCCGAAGAGTGTCCAGAAGACTCCTTGAGGCTGTACCATGTTGCGGATTCCTTACCTTAAACCCGGCACTCAGGCACAGTTATGTCCGTTTGCCACATGATCTTTACACCTGTACCCACCTTCCGCTCCCTGTCCCGGAGAACACCCACCCTGCAGGGTGGCCCCAGGGGGCACTGTGCTCTCAGAACGCTGGCGTGAGTTTACATCACGGGCAAGGGGATCATGGAACCTCTTTTGGCTTTCACTCTCCTCCAGGCCCTGGCCAGGCACTATAAGAAAACATTATCTTGGCAGAGGGAAGCTGAGCAGTTTGAGTTTAAAGGAAACGTAGATGTATTCTGCGGATTGTCGCTGGGATTATATGGTTCCACATGCATGATGGTACCTAGCCCAGGTCTGCCCCTCATGCAGCAGGCCCTGTGATAGCCCAGAAATCAAGTCTACATGAAGGTGGTCATTTGTCTAGACAAGCGCCTGAGTTTAACTGCATCGACCCAGCTCAGCCTATGTTCATTTTCCAACAAATATTCAAAACCTGGCTAATGTCCACTCCAGTCCAAACAAGAGCTAAGCTTCAAAGGTCAGCATTCACTAAGCCACCAAAAAAAAAAAAAAAAAAAAAAATCCACTTATGAACACACATTCATTGTTATGATTATATCTTCCTAGTAACCTGGGAAATTAGACAGTTCATACCTGAGGGGGGACTTTTTCTATCTTAGTTGGATCACATATTTTAGCCAAACTTTCTGGGTAATGTTGGCCATGAGCCTGTTGAATACTGAGCCATATCATTATACAGAGGTAGGGGTAGGTCATGCTGATATTTTACTAAGACCTTCTACCTCGTCATCTGTGCTTACGTGGATGCATTTATTTCTGTGGGGGAAGTACCAGAGTTTAGCCATGGTTGTGTGTAGTGGACATAGATGCATGAATTTGTACATAAATCCCTGTGTTTATGTCAGAGACCAGTAGCCCGATCATTAACCAGTGGAGTTTACCAGCCAGTTCATTCTGCTGTGGTTAAAGAGTTCTATCTGGTTGTTTGAGGAAGTATGTTGAGATTTAGCACAAAAGAGAACTTTTTTCATAAGATGCCAAAAAGTCAGAAGAGATAGGTTGACTCTCCCCCACCCCCCAGGAGAGAAGGTACAGACTGGCAGAAGAGGGGGCTGTAGGTGTCCCTCCGCCACTGGAAATCGGGGTGGGTGAAGTACAGCCTCGCAACTTTCCCAGCAAAGGCCTCCTCCTCCCCTCACCCCTGTGTCTATACGCTCATGTGCACATGCATGCTGGCCCATCTTGTCAGAATAGGTCTTCGATCCTAGTCTCCCACTCAGTGACTACCTTCCAGCCCTGCAGGTAGGCATCGTTCTCCTTCCTGCACCGGCAAGGGCACCCGGCGAGAAATCCGCTGCCTCAGCTCTGCCCTTCTCCCCCAGCACAGGCTGTAGATGCAGGAGGGAAGAGGGAGGAGCCGGGCCCTGCTGCTCTCGGGCTCACCTTCCCAGGCGCCTCCTCCTCTGCAGGCCAGGGGGCAGCTGGGAAGTGCAGGGGCAGGGGGTCGCTTCAGAAAAAGGGTTCGGGAGGCAGGTGGGCTGGGGAGGCCCAGATTGCTGCCTGTCGGAGGAGTGGATTCGAGCAGCCTACCGGACCTTTGCTGGCTACCCGCGAAGGACCCCTTCCTTGCCTGCCTTCCTCAGGGCCATGGTGGCCACGGGGCTCTCCGGAGACCCTCCCCATTCTGCCCTGTGTGGGGGTGAAAAGGCAAGGAGGGTTGGGGGAGGGCTGGCCCTGGCTCTGGGGCTGGGAGACAGATCACGAGCCTCAGAGCGGAGTTGCAGCAGAGCCAGTAATTCAAACCATCCTGACCCTTCGGTGAACCCGAACCTGCTGACCTTGACAACACCAGACAAGGGAGGCCTCACAAACCTCAACCTGCGCGAAGGCCTCGCCTCCCCTCCCTCCCTTACTTGGAGCTCTGTGGCCCAGGCTCCTAATTTGGCTGTCCCCACCAAATGTCAGCATCTCTCCCTCCCTGAAGTGCCTGTCCCCCAAAGCACCCTCTGTACTTGGCTCCACTGGACACAGTGCATGGGCATCTCCCAGGGGGATGGGGGGAGGGAGGCCATGGAATTCTCCTTTAAACAGGGGCTTTAAAAAATGTTTATTTATTTTTGAGGAGGAGTGAGAGAGAGAGACAGAAAGAGAGCACAAGTGGGGAAGGGGCAGAGAGAGGGAAGGAGAGAATCCCAAGCAGGTTCCCAGATGTTAGCGCAGAGCCCAACTCAGAGCTCAATCTCAGGAACGCGAGATCATGACCTGAGCAGAAATCATGAGTTGAATGCTTAACTGACTGGGCCACCCAGGCGCCCATAAATTGGGCTTTTACACCTTGCCCCTTCTCCTTCTGCCTGAGGCTTCATCTTTTTCAGAAACGTGGAGTGTGTGTGTGTGTGTGTGTGTGTGTGTGTATACCCATGCACGCGCATGTGCACGCGTGTGAGGTCTGGATGCACACAGGGGCGGGGATAAGATGTGATGGAGACAGAGCGGACAGAGGAGGGGAGAAAAGCCCGAGGAAAGTAGCCACAGGAACCTGCATTAAAGTAAATGCAGTTTATGAAGTTTATGCTTTCCTCCTAGGGAGAGCTGGATTCCGTCCAACAACCTCTCAGAGCCTGGCGAACAGCTCCTGAAGCAGAAAGTGCAGGCAGGAGCTCGAGCAAGCCAGTGACAGAGGGAGAGACTGCATGGACTCTCTCTCTCCTCCCTCTTCCGCTGGCTCACACAGACCTCCCTAGGCCACTGCAAAGTCTGGGCCTGGGGATGGGGGTTGGTTGCAGACGGTGTGTTTGGCAGGACCTTCACTTTCTTTCCCTCGCACTTCCCCAGCCCTGCACCTTCGTCTCCTTTGGTGGCATGGCCAACCCAGACACACGGGCGACGTGGACGCCGGGGTGGACTGGTGGTGTGGCAAGCTGGGCCGAGGGCTGTGCGGGCAGTGTGGCCCCCTGGGGCAGCCGGCTTGTGGAAACTGCTCTGGGCGAGGGACAGTGCAGAGCAGATGGCCTTGGGGTGGTAGGCGTGCGGCCTGAGTAGTAAAAAGGACTGGAATGTGGTGTCCCAGGGAGCTGCCTTTTTTTCTGATGCTGAGATTTTCTCCGGTACCTTGGTCTAGGCCAACTGGGTACCTCGCAGCTACTGAAGGCAGCTGCTGGAGGCTCTTAAGCAGAAACAATTAGAGACAGTCTTTTTTTCTGGGAATTCAGAAGAAACAAATGGTGGACAAGATTAGGATACGGGTGTTCTCAGAGGGACTTATAAGCAAGGTGGGATAGCTGCCCTTCTAGATGTTTCTTCGCATGTGGGTACACTAATAATGTGTAAGTGGGCCAGGATCCTTGACTTGGAGGAAAGGGGAGTGTCTGGTCGAGGCGGTCGCTCCTGTCGGGGGGCCTGGCATTCCCTTGCCCCTGTGCCTCATCTGGGGATGGGATGGGGGGAGGAGAAGTCTGGCTCCTGCCTCTTCCTGGGAACTCTGTGGCCCTATTCAAGTTCTGCCTGGAGCTGGGACAGAGGAGGACAACAGAAGCAGAGTCGTCGGAAGGCAGGGTGTCCAGAGAAGAGTCAAGGGGAAAGTGTAGGGTGGGCACAAATTGCTGATGGTGAAGGACGCTCTGGAAGCCAGGAGATGCCAGGCATGGAGGGGGGCAGCAACTGGCCAAGGATGGCTCTCGCCCTTTCTCTCCCCTTCTCTCCCCTTTCCCCTCCCTCCTTTTCTCCCTCCCTCTCCTCTTCCCTCCCTTCTTCCCACCACACATCTTTATTGGTTCCGGTAATAGCGTTGATTTGCATGTCAGGCAAAGCCTTGCTACACACACAAAAAGAAAACCCCAGCCGTGGCGGTGTGGCAGTGTCAGCTCTCGCTGTTGTTCGACAGTGTAAAATTAAATTAATAAAGCCCCCAACACAGGAAAACATAACAGGAAATTAATGGCCTTTACTGTCGCTCTGATGCAGTCATTTGCAACCCTGCTTTCCGCACCAAAGACTTCATAAATGCAAGCAGTTTCTCTAAACAAGCATACTTAGGGCGGCCTGGTATGTAATTTTTCGCCTTGCTTGTGTCCTTTGAGCTAACAAAGCCCCCTTCCCTCCTGGCTCCAGAGAGCTTTCTCACTGGTTCTGGTCGCAGCTGGAACCCAGCACTGGGCAGGAGGCCCCAGCCCCTCCCTGAGAGCCCACAGAGGGCTGAAGGAGGCCGCAGGTCCCACACAGACAGACCCTCAGCCAGCCCTCCTTCCCCACTGGCGGCCAGGGAGCCCGGTGTCCCGGGCCTCTGCCAGCAGGAAGACACAGCCCATGGTCTGCGGCAGGAAAGTTGATTGCTCCGGGGAAGTCACCCAGTCCGGCCCAGGATTCCTCTTTCTCTGAGCATTTCAGTTCTCTCTCTGCTACCTGCTTGTTCTCCTCCATCAGTGCCTCTGGCCTTCCCTTCCCTCCAACTTCATCTCTACCTGCTCACCCTCCTTCTACTTCATGGATGAGTCACACAGACTCATGCTGGCTGTGTGTTCGCTCTGGGCGCCCACGCCCTTCTTTGCCACAGGTAACCTGGGAGCTTCTGGGAGGAGCGAAGGGACCATCTCATTCAGGATGGGGAAAGTAACTGTACTGGTATAAATTCTCTGTGGAGTTCTAGGTCTCCGCCTTATTTCCCTCTCACCTACTGTTTGGTTACGAAACATGAGGGCCCTAAATGATCATTCAGGCCGTCCCTCCGTCCTTGGGCAAATTTCCTATAGACGAGTTCTGAGAGTCTGTGGTTTTGCTTTGGTGTGTAAATAACGGGATACTGACAAAACTTACACTTACTTCTCTGGGGAGCCTTGTATCAGTGTGGGCTCAAGTGCCCACTGTGTCGCGATGTATGAGAGGAGCACGTAACAAGGACTTGGGTCTCCAGGAACTTACGATCTACTGGGGGAGGCAAGACTATCACACATCAGACAATAAGCTATTAATTAAATGCTGAACCATGCGGCTGGGCATTCAATAGGAATCCGAGAACGTGGCTAGAAGGGCAAGCAGGAGGTGGGACTTGAGCCTGGGAGTGGCCAAGATGCAGAGAGACTGTCTCCAGAGACCCCTCCCATGTGGAGGGGCGCCAGTGGTTGTGCTGATGGTGGTGATAAGGCAAAGACTCGGATTCTTAAAGGTCATCTGATCTTATCTGTCAGCCACATAGACCTCTTCCTTCCAGCAGTTCTGCATGACAGGCCACAGCCCCTGCCTGGACATAGGACACAGATGGACAGTTGTCATTGTTAGCAGCACTGCCTTTATACTGAGTCTGGGTAGTGTTGAGGGAAGCACCTTGGAATCCAGACGTCTGGATGTGGGGTCTCTCTTTACTCCTTGCTTGCTGTGGGACCTGTGACTATTTACATAATCTCTCTGAATCTCAGTTTCCTCATCTTTAAAATAGAGACAACAATATCAACCCCTTCGAGTGGTGGTGAAGATCTCCCTTTGACACTCTCTCTTCTCTCCCTCCCGCCTTCCCTCCCTCCCTTCCATTCATTGCACCTGATTTGCTGAGTGTCCGTAAAAACACTGGGTTGAGCCCTAGGTGGAGTTTAGTTTCCTGCACTTGAGGAAGGTTTTCCACCATCCTGGTTACCCATGTCTGAATTCATTCATGACAGTCAAAGTCCCTCCTACGTGAACACTGAACTCTACAGTCTAGCCAATGCCAAGATCAGTAGAACCATTGTCGCCCTCCATCTGGAGATTCTATGTCCATACTGTAGCCTGAGATTATGTTCGATTTTTTTAGCAGCTCTGTCAGACTCAAGATCATATTGAGTTCGTGGTCAACTAAAACCTCGAGATTTTTTTCACATCAATTGCTATCAAGCCAGGTCTACCCCATTCTGCACTTGTATAATTGATTTTTTTTAACCTAAACATAGGGCATTCCATTTATCCCTGTTGAATTTCATCTTGTTTGGGCTCTTAATTCCACCTGATTAAGATCACAAGGATGTCTTCTGTAGCATCATCCTAGTAAGATTTTTTTTTTTTTACAAGAATTATTGGCCTCTAATATAAAGGAGAGGGTTAAGCATCCAACTCTTGATGAGATAGAGCCCTGCATTGGGCTCCCTGCTGGGGGCATGGAGCCTGCTTAAGATTCCCTCTCCTCCAGTCTCTCTGACTCTCTTTCTCTCTCAAAATAAAGAAATAAACTTTAAAAAATAAAATAAAGGAGAGACAATGCCCCACCAGGGGGAACCTCCCTTCTGGTTGCAATAAATGAGTACTCTTGAGCCAAGCAGCCATCAACCATTTCACTTTTCTTCAACTTGTCCATAAAATTAGGAAGGAGATTCTTTGTGAAACGTTTACATTCACAACATCCACAGCATTTCCTTAATCGATTAAAGAATGCAATTTAAGTTGGTGAGAAGATCGAGTGTCTGCTATATATCAAACAGGGCAGGACTGATTTACAGAAGTAAATAGCATGCAGTTCTTGACTGCAGGAAGCTTCCAATCGAGTCGGGAGATAAATGGGTACATCACTCTACAAGCAGAATGTGATAGGTGCTATGATCAAGGTACAAAGCGCTACGATGACTGTGCTAAAAGAAAGAGAAAGTGGTTGCTTCCAACCAGGGCAGTTCAGGAGGTTTGCATTTGATCTAAGCATTGGTATCTAATGAATGTACCACAAATTCTCAGTGAGTGCGTGCGGGTTCCAGGACGTCACCATGTTCCTTCCTGGTGCCCACAAGTTAGCTGTATAATAGTTTCTCCTAAAGGATTTCCAGACTTTAGTATTAAATTTATTAGCGCATTTTTCACAGAAGCGTGCCTTTCGCCCTTTTGCAGGGCAGATAGCACTGAATTTTGTCACTGCTTTGTCCGTTCATTGTGACTTCTCAAGGATTACCAACAAAACATTTAGGATCCTATCTGCTTCCCCCCCAGGGTCCTGGGGCATGAATTACCTGGGTCTGGGAAAGTTAAGTCAATTAAAATTGTTAGGAGTCACCTGCCAGGCCCCCTCCTGACCCGGACAACTCCTGCTGGTCCCATTTCGAAGATTCTTTCTTTGATGGAGAAGGCTAAGCCAAGCTGAGGGTCGAGAAGTTCTGCCTTGTCTCCCCTCCCCCCCCCTTTTTTCTCAGTATTACCTCCCCTTCGCAAGTACTGAGCCTAAACCTGCCTTCTTTTTTGTTCTTTCTTCAAACATAGCTATGAAGGCCCTTTTTTGTTGTCTCAGCTTGTTCTGGGCTTTTGTCTTCTTGACAGGTTCATGCTACTCTCATATCCATCCTTGGTTATGGTCCCCTCCTTCCATCTGTTGTATGTCCTTTATAAGAGGGAAAAAAAAAAAAAAACTTCTGTTTGATGATATGTGCAATACATGCTCATTGTAAAATATCTAGAAGATATGGTAAAATGTTTTTTAAAAAATCACCCCTAATCTCATTACTGGGAGATAACTGCTGTTAAATTTGGTATAATCTTTATAGTCTTTTTTTTCTTCTGTGCATATATAATTTTTTATCAAAATTGGAATGTTACTGTATATACAGCATGTGTCTTGCCATTTTCCCTTAACATTCTATAGGACCATTTTCACATATCATTAAATATTCTTTGAAAACATGATTTTTTAATGGCTGCATAATCTTCCACTGTTCGGTGTGCATGTCCTTTTAAAATCTAGGCTCATCATATTTTAAAGCTTATCCGTGTGCAACAACAATGATTTTCTTTAAATGTCCTTCTCCTTCAAACCCTCCCCCACTCCAACCCCCTTTATTTTGTCAGATTGATTATTTAAGCTTGTAGAGGCGGACTTTCATTTTTAGAGCACCCTGTCTTTATGGAATTAAATTCCCTTGTAGAATCTTTTGCCGTGGGATCACATGACCATTCTTTCCCTCCACATGTAGCAGTCTGTTTTCCTCAAGTTGGATTCTGCCCAATGCCTCCTTCCTTTGCTACTGTCAAGTCCAGACATGGCTGTTTTCTCCCCAGATCTCCATCACTTCCTTTTTATTGGTTTTGGTTTCTTGGTCAGAATTAAGTAGCTCAGAATGGTGTAACTGAGAACCTCAGTCCCCATCCTAACAATGACTAGCTGTGTGATATGGGAAAATTATTCACCCTTTCTGAGCCTTTTTTTTTTTTTGGTCTCTAAGAGGGGATCATATTAAATGATCTCCATAATAATTTATAGCTGTAAAATGCAGTAACACAGAATCCAGAGCGGCAATTTCCTTTGTTGCTTCTTTTTTCTTCTAAAAGGTAAACTGTTGAGCAAGGCAAGCTAAGAATTTACCAGCCTTTGCTTCTGGAATTCTGTTGGATGAATCAGCCAACTTTTTTTTTTTTTTTTTAATCACCTCAGGCCCTGTACTAGGTTTACAAAGACAAAAAATAGGGGTTTCTGCCTTCAGAATAGTCACAGTTTAGTGGGAAAAGAAAAAACAAACAAAAAAATAACCATGATAGGGGCACCTGGGTGGCTCAGTCAGTTGAGCATCCGACTTTCGCTCAGGTCATTCATGATCTCACAGTTTGTGAGTTCGCCGCATCGGGCTCACTGCTGTCAATGCAGAGCCCGATTCAGATCCTCCGTTCCCCTCTCTCTCTCTGCCTCTCTGCCGCTTGCATGCTCTCTCTCAAAAACAAACATTAAGAAAAATAAGCATAATATAGATTCTAAATTTGGCTCTCCATTAACTGTCCATTGTAGATAATTTGGAGCAAGGTATCTTTCTATCCCTTGGTTTCTCCAGATTATGAACTCAGCTGCCACAGGCACATTGCCTGGGTTTGCTTCTGCCTCTTCCATCACTTGTTAGCTTCATAACCTTAGGAAAATTCTGGAAGCTTTGAATGTCTATTTCCTCACCTATAAAATGGAGATGATAGTAGAAGCTTCCTGCTTAAGTTCTGGAGAAAATTAAATGAGTTAATATATGTAGAGCTCCTAGATGAGTGCCTAATATATAGTAAGCACTTAACGTTAGTTGCTGTTATTGTAAGGATTAAATCAGCATATACATGTTACGCATAGTGTCTGCTACTGTAATAGAAATTGGATCGATTTCAGTTATTATTATTATTGTTATTATTATTTCGACAATAGAGGTTTGGATAGATGGCTAGTGGAACACAGAGAAAGAAGAAATTAATACTGCTGAGGGAGGAGCTAGCCACCGGCTGGCATAATTTTGAGGAAACTCAATCCAGAAAAGCTTATGGGACTTGGACAAGGCCATGTAGCATTGAGCGACAAAACCAGGATTTCGAATCAGATGTTACCCCCAGACCCCTGGTCCGGCACTATGTTAGGATCTCTAATGCAGTTTAGTGTCCCTAGAGGCACATGGGTGTAAATGGGCACAGCAAGTCTAAGGTTAGGCAGACCAGGCAGCCACCCCTACTCTCCCCCCTACCATGAACTCACTGAGTGTTTAGAGGCTGAGCTTGGTCAAGAAGAGCAGGTGGTTTGCCAGGGCTAGAAGGCTAGGCAGAAGCTAGTCTTCCTCAGAGTCTCAGCTTTGAGCCATATTTCCAAGGGCTTCTTGATGCTCTCTCCTTGAGCTTGGCTTGGCCAGGGCAGACCCACAGATTATCCGGTTTAAGGATGGGAGGCAATGGGGGATGTCACCCCACATCTCCTTGGACAGTGTTCTGGCCTGCACACTCTCCAGCCTGGGCCTCGCAGCCCTTCCCAGTACATGGCGGCCCTGTTCCTGCCAATTTCTCCTTCTCTTCAAGCTTCCCCTCTTCCTTCCATCTTCTCCCACTTTCCCCCTCCCCTCTCCTTTCCTCTTCACTCCCTCATACTTCTTCCCTCTCTTTCCCCCTTTCCTCTGCCCTCCCCATGGCATGAATCCCCCCTCTTCTCCGCCCCCCCCCATTAAAGCGGCCCACTGGTCGCTGGGAACTGCGTTGCATCCGCTGCATCCGCGCTCCATCCGTGCGTGGGAGGGCCGCCGCCGGTGGGGGTGGGGCCGGGGCGCACCGGCCGGCTGCCCTGAATGACAAGCGGGAATATTGATCGCATTCTGAACTCAGCCCAGCCGATAGAAGGTAATTAATGACTCCATTTGCCTCAGTACCGAGGAGAACAATTGAGTTTGAAACTGCAACAACTGGCAGCTGGGGGTGAACCCCTCAGAGGGGGAAGGTAGCTCCAGGGGAACCAGGGAGGGGGGCGGAGGCCGACGGTCAGAACAGAACCCCCACCTCAGCCTCAGCTGGGGTGCATCACCCACCTTCCTCCTTCCTCCGTGCCTTTCTCTTTTCTTCCCGTATCCCTTTTTCCGGGCATTTTCTGTCTTGGGATGAAATAAGACTTACTTTCCCCCAGATTGCTTCCTGTCAGCGGTACCATCTTGCACGTGTTTTTCACTCTCCCTCAGCTTGCTCCCTCATTTGTAAAATTGAACTAATGGTATCTCTTTGGCAAGTGGTCTGTGGGAACTGGAGATAATGTGTGTGAAGCACCTCGAGCCTGCCTAGTACAGAGTTAGTGTCCATAAATGATGGTGATGATGATCTTTGACGAGGAAGGTAACTTTGGTGGAGTGGAGAAGGCTTTGGGGTCAGACATCCCCAAGTGCAAATCCAGGATGATGTTGAGCAAATAAGTTTGCCTCTCATCTGAAGAAGGAGAAGAAGGAGGAGGAGTACGTTGTAGAGTGGATTTAATGAGTGTATGTGAAAGCTCTAATATTGTCAGTTTCCCCACAGACAGGTAGACCTGGGTATCTGGGCTTACAAAACTGGAGTATAGTTCTTTACTATACTTTAAAAGAATTCCTCTCAAAGGCCTGATTCCTACTTCTTGGGATTTGGGACGTAGTCCGTGTTCTTCCCCCCTTAATTCTGTAGACTTTGATGAGCCTTCGTACTCTGTGACCAAGGAAATGGCATTGTTTCATTCTGTCTCTAATCCTCACCCCACCTACCTGTTGGTCAGTGCACAAGAATTCCTCCTGTCCCTCGCAGGGGCTGCTTTGAGAACTCAGGTAGGATGTCATCCCTCAAGGATAACAGAACACTTCTGTTCCTAGCCCTCATCCCTAAGACATGGTGTCCCGTGGCCTCCCTCCTCCCCAAGCTGCTGACACCTCACTGGACAACAGTATTCACGACTGGCCTGGCCTGGGGTCAGAGAGGTGGAAGGTAGGGCTCTGCTCCCAGGAAGCCCAGAAGAGATGGGGAGTGACAAGAGTAAGGGAATGAGGAGATCACCTGTTTTGCCGAGGAGTAAAAGACAGTTTTATTAATGATTCTAGAAGTGGTGCACGCGTATTATACGAAGACTGGACCATATCGAAAAACTTAGGTGAAAAGAAAATAATTTGCTCATGAGCAGAAGGCCACCGTTGTCATCCATGTCGGTGGCTCTCCCTTCAGTCAAGATGACCTTTGGTTCACCGTTGTCTTCACCCACGCGGGGACTGGGGCGCCAGGGTGCCCATGCTTGGGGCGTTGCTGCCCAATCCACAGCTGTCCACGGAGCACGTTCCCTGTGCCGGGCTCCCTGGTGGATATGCCCTCCAGCTAGCCACTTACCCTTATTTAATCTATTCTTTGTTTACTCTGAGCCTTTTTCCTCACCAGTAAAAAAAAAAAGGGGGGGCATAATCCCTACCTGCCTTAGAGAGTAGTTAGGAAGCCCAGATAACCCAAGGTCTATGAAAGCTTTTTGTTAACTGCTCAGCAAATAGGAAGCAGTCAGAGGAGAAGACAATATGAGCCTTTGTTCCCCCGAAAGAATAATATACATCAAAGTTTTAGCTCAGCGGTTTATTTAATTTAATTAATTAATTTCTATCCTGCCTCATTTCAAAAAGGACTTGTCGTGGCTTACTCTCCTTGCGAGTGCTCATGCTGCAGTGGACAAAACACCCAGAATAGGCTCTGGTCCTGAGAGTCCTACTCCCTGCTTGTGTCATCTGGGACTGGCCACCTGCCCACCTCACAGCTCACCCCTCCCAGGTTTCCTTTCTGTAAAATGAGAACTGGGACCAAGTGTCCCCTAATCATTCTGAAATGGTCTGGGCTCAGCCAGCTCGGGGCCCACGGGCTGCGCCTTCGGTGTAGGGAGGGTGCAAGGCAGAGGAGTGGGGAGGCTAAGACCATGTCCCAGATGAAGTCAAGTGGTCCCCAGCTGAGTCCCTGGGTTTGGAAGCTGGCCTGCAGGGTGAAACGACGTAGTGGGTATGCTTTGGGCCAAGCAAACCTGAATTCAAATCCTGACTGTCATTTCCCAGCTGCGTAGCCTTGGATAAGCTACTTAGCCTCTCCACTTCAGTTTCCCTCTCTTTCACATAGGTATCACAGTACCCCCCTCACAGGGTTGTTGAGAGGCTTAAATGACATGTAATAAGTTCTGAGTATTGTGAGCAGAGAATGGATGGTGGCTGGGTAGGGGACAGCTGGAGAGCAGGGCTGGCTCCACACGGGAGACTGACTAGCACACGGTCCCTTCCTTGCTCCGGCAGGCTTCAAGGGGAGGTGTTATTAAGCGTACAGCAACACATTTTCCAACCTTAATCTAAAACATAGACTGGCAGTGGGAAAGGATATTAAAAATCAGAATTGCTCCACAAAGCCCAGGACAAGTGGCCACCATGCTCCAGCCCTCTTCCCAGAGCCCTGATAATGGGTTGGCTTTTGTCTTCAAGATAAAGGCGGAGGGCCACCTCCCATCATTTAGGAAAGGCCTTCCCTGGAACCGGTTCCCGCCATGGGCTGATAGACCCATTTTATCCCAACCCTGCTTTCTGTGACAAGGCCTTGGTGTGGGATGTCCAATTTAGGGGCTGTCTCTGAGCCCCGTTCTCAAGCGAAATCCACTGCCTTCTTTGGATGGTAAGTCCTGCAGCTCCAAGGTTAAGTTCGGCTCTTAACTGAGAACACTGTGTTCTCTGTCCCTTGGCACTGTAGGTGGGCGGGACGGTTTGCGGAGAGCGATCCTCACCAGAGTGGGGGTGAGTGGAGAAGGGGCACAAGTCTACCCTGGGACCTGCCGCGGATCTTTCCACATCCCTCTGATAGCCAGAGATGTGTGGGGCTTGCCTGACGGGTGACTGCGTGTTCTGAAATGCCAAGCCAGTCAGATAACCAGTCCAGAGACCTTCAGCCAGGGCTCTGGTTTCTATTCAGGGGAGCCTCGGTCATTCATTTAGTCACTCACCAAACACCTACACTGTGCCCACCTCTGGGCCTGGCGCTAGACCGACAGAGATCCATCAGTCATGGTCTCTGCCCACAGGGAACTCCCGAACTGGCACATTGGCACAAGGGAGCTGTCGCTGTTGGGTCAAGATTCTTCTTGGGAAAGAATGCTACCTACTTACTCACACGTTTTCCTTCCCCCACTCTCTCTGAAACCTAGATCAAGACCAGCTTCTGCCTCCTCCTTTACTTTGGCCCAGCTCTGCCAGAGAGCCCTGAATATCTAGGCCTGGCATTGGTGTCATAGCGTGGTTCCATCTGTCTCTTTGCTGTCCCCTCTGAGAGTCTACCCTTGGGAAGTCCCACCCTGAGCGCTCCCTCCGTCATCTTGAGGAGGTCCCTGTCAGCGGTTGACACTGACTGCAATCAACGCTTCATTTTCTTGTCCTTTTCTCTTCTCCCCTGTTCTCTTTTCGTGTCGGCTCCTCTTCATCTCCTCTCTTCTCTTTTCCCCTTCCTCACCCTACTGTTGGAACCAGCCGCCATCCAGGCCCTCCCTTAACTGGATACCCAGGGGTCCCATCCATGTGCCCTCCCCCCAGCCAGCACTTCCCTAGACTTCTGGCATGGGGACCCTCTGCCCTTTTCTCTCTCCCTCTGTCTGCCCTTTCTCTGCCTCTGGGTTTCCTCCTTCCTGAGCTTTTCCTTCATTGACCTTTGACCCCAGGCTTCTCCCCACCACCTTTCCTCACTTCCTTCCCACACTTTCTCCTTGCCTTCGTCTCTCCCTTCCTTCTCCAACTGAAGCAAGGGTGCCACCCGTCCTCTGGAGAGAGCCTGTGAGAGCTCCCTGTCCCCATCGGGAATGCCACTGCCCTCTCCCTTCCCCCTGCGCCCCCAACCCCCAAACCCCCAGAACTTTCTATGTGCTCTTTCACCATTCATCATTACAGCCGCCTTTACTGCCTCCTCATGGTCTTCCTTCCCCTCTGGGGAGTTTCCTCAAGCCTCCTGCACCCTCTCTTGGGGTTCTCCGCAGGCTTTCATCACATCACCTTGCCTCCCTGATCCTCCAGCACCTTCTTTCTCTTCTCTACCTCCACACCCTTCCTCCTCTTATTTTCCCCTTTGCCCGCCTCCCACTGCCACCTCTTCCAGTAGCAGGCTTCCCTTTGCCTTTCCTTCCTCCCTCCCCCTTCCATTGCTGCCTCTGTAACCTGTCTTATCACCAGGGCCTGAGTACACAAAAAAATAAATAAATAAAAAGGTCAGTGAGTGGAGGGAGCAGCAATAACCCCTAAAACAGTACTATCAGTGGAACATGATTGATCAATTGAATTCCATAGCGGCTGAAAAATGTGGGATTAAGTAGTGTATTATACGCACAATGAGTTGAGGCATGATGTTCATTTCAAGTTCATTTCGCCGGCCTCTGCCACCAGATCAGGCAATCAATAGGGGCAGCAGATATCATATATCACCTCTCTGCGGGCTGGGGAGAGAGCACCATAATCTCTCGCAAATTTAGAGTGACAGATTTGTCAAGATCTGAAGGGCCCCTGAATAAATGAAGGAAAAGAGACTCCTCCAGCCAGTGACCTGAGGACAAAGCCTCAGTTCAGCCCCTACACACACACACACACACACACACACACACACACACACACAGGTTGAGCCAAGCCACACACAGGCATATACACAAATCCACACAGAGGCACGATATGAGTCTTCCCACACATATGCACACACTCTTGCACATAATGTGTGAGCACGTGCTCGCAGACAAATGCACACTCTCCTTCCTGGGACCCATTTGGTGACACTGCAATAACCACACACAAAGACACCCGCTGCCTTCCCAGAAAGGTAGGAGGACTCCAGCCAGAGAGAACTAGACACAATGGAACGTGCAGAGAGCTACGAGGGGTGGAATTGGGAAGATAGCACCTCCTTGAAGGAAAAGCAGGTAGAGAAGAAACATGGGGCACGTGAGCTCATGCTCCCCATGCAATCTCTCTCTCTCTCTCTCTCTCTCTCTCTCTCACACACACACACACACACACACATCCTTTGAGAACAGTCCTTGCTCTGTCCCTTACAAAGACACAGACATGTATTTATCAGGATGTTTGCACACGTACAAATGCACATACACAGAGAATGCCCACACAAAAGGAAAAAATACACACGCCACACCCTAACTCACATAAGAGACACATACTCTCTCCAAGACAGAAAATCATTCCAGAGGCTTACACGGTAAAAAACACCACCACCAAGTTCTGTATCTATAGGAATGTGGGGAACAGTGAAACACCGTGAAAGCTGTCCCTGTCTGTCTGTCCACCTAAGGCTTGGTCCTGGTCTTCATTTCTGTCTCTTTCTTACACACACACACACTTTCTTTGCTTGCCCAGCTCCCAAGGAATAGAGTGGAAGAGAGGCAGGAGGCCCCATTTGGGAAGCAGACCCCCGTTCGGCATCTGGGAGGCCAGAAGACAGGATGGTTTGCAGGTGGAGGTTAATCAATATGTAATATTTTCTATGGTCTCCTGAATGATACTGTATGGTGTTACTGTATATAATGCAATATTGATTATATCATATCATATAATCACCTATAAACTGATATATATAACAGTCCCAGAGGAACACCCTGAGGCCCACAGCATGGGCTGACCCTAGGCCCAAGGATCCCCAGCAGGTCTTGGGCCAAAGGAGACCAAGGAGTGGCCACATTGGGGCTCGGGGGGTACCCAGCTTTGGGCTGGGGGAGTTCCCAGGTAGAGGTTCAGAGAGAGACTGAGCAGGCACTTAGCTCACTGCGTGCTGTGAAAACTCTAACCCACCTGATGCAAGGGTGTAGGGATGGGGAGGCAAACAAAGAAGAAAGGCTGGGCAGAGCAGGACATGGACAGAATTGGCCTGCAGCCCAAGGAACAGGCGCTCGTGTGGCACCACCATGGCCTTTTCTTCACTGAGTGAGTCTCAGCTCCCTGTGTGACCCGCAGTGGGACCTGGAGGGCAGAGGAGCTGGCCTCCGATGTAGGCCCAGTCAGAGTCCCGGTCTGGGACAGAGGCTGAGGCAGGCGGCCTGGGCACAAGAGCGCCCACAAGGACCCTGTCTTTAGTCTCAGCCAAAGGCAGTGTTTCACTGCTCACATGCCAGCAGCTGTCCTGTGCTGCTCCGAGTCCTGGCCCAATGCTAGCAGAATGCCTCAGCTTGACTGTCAGAGTCCCTCCTCCCTCGGTGGTGAAGTTAATTACTTCACCCAGTCTCCATGTTACACTCAGCCTCGGAGATTTGATGATTTTCCACCCTTGGCGTCAGTGGAACTGAAATTCATCTCAGAGCCGAGTTCAATTCTCCACAGGCTCGGTGATGCTGGTCTGAGGCACCCGGCTCCTCCCTCAGGCTGGCCCAGGCCTGGGGACAGAAGGGGCTCAGGGGAGACACCCCTTAAGGAGATGATTCCTAGGAGCCCCCTTGGCTCTACCTCCGTCCCATTCTTCCCGCACTCCCGCCGCCCCCCGGCCCCGCTCCCACACACACACTGGGACAACTTCCCTTTCTCTCCCCAAGTCCTTCAGAGGCTCTGGCTTCCTCAGCCAGGTCTCAGAGGCATGGCCGGCCCCTGGGTCAGCTGTTCCAGCCTAGAAGCTGGGGTCCCAGTCAGGGTACAGAATTCTGGGGGCTGAGCCCCCTGGGTCCACTGTACCTCTGCTGGCCTATGCTGATGCCCCCAGTGTCCGTCTGTCCTGCAGATGTGTCCGAGGGCTCAGTCCCCAATGGAGACTCCCAGAGTGGTGTGGACAGTTTGCGGAAGCACTTGCGAGCTGACACCTTCACCCAGCAGCAGCTGGAAGCTTTGGACCGGGTCTTTGAGCGTCCTTCCTACCCCGACGTCTTCCAGGCATCAGAGCACATCAAATCAGAACAGGTGAGGAAGGAGTTTTCCGCTTGCAGAAGTGCATAGAGACAGGGCTGAACAAGGGCTCTGGACACTGTGCGTCCCTAGCATCGCATGTGCTATGTCTGTGTGCACCACGTGTGTGCTGTGTGAACACACTCACATGAAGACATAATGGTTGAGTTGAGAGAAACTGTTCTGGTATAGGGCAGTTAGAAATGATGAGTTCTGGGTGCTAGGATGGTCTTGGGTAAGTCTTACCCTCTTTCAGAGCCTCAGTTTCCCCATCTGTGGAATGAAGGACTTGGGTAAGGTCTAACAGGTCCCTTCCAGCCCTGCTGTTCCCTGAGTCTGGCATAGAATACCTGGGAAATGTCCCCCTTCTCCTGTCATGTCCCTTGCCTAAATGGCCCGAGGCTTTTACAGAAAGTTTGTGCAAGCCCGGGGTGCTCTCCTCACCAGGCATCAGGAGAGCCCTCTGTGTCTGCCTCCTGCTCCCAAATCCAGCTGTCCAATGTGACCCCAGGTGGGCCAATGGACCTCAGACCCAGTACTTCCTCCAGAGGCAGAACACCCCAGCGTGGGATGCAGCCCGCAACTACTGGCACAGTGCACAACGCAGACACACGTCTCTGACTCCTCCCGTTTACCCATGTGCATGTGTTCACCCACCACCACAGGCCCCTGCTCACCGTACTCTAAAAGCACAGCCCAGTGAGCCAGAAGGGGCGCCTTCTCCCAGACCACAGCTCAGCATACTTCCTGAACCTGCCTCCATCCACGCATCCACGTGGGCCCCCAGTGCACGCACTGAAAGATAGGAGCGCACACCCATTCCTCCGGCACCTATGGCCCAGGCCAGGCCCACAACCACAGTCCCACGCAGTCAGCTGGGCTTGCACGCGCACTGCCACACCAGCGTGGCCCCGCACAGCACACTTCCACCCTAGGGCTCCAGCGGCTCCCAGCCACTCGCCTTTCTCTCCGCCCGTCCTTTTATCCCATAAGCTGTTTGTCTTCATAAAACAAAAATCAAAAGTCTTTTTAAGGTGCCCTGAGCCATAAACCAACAAAGGAGGAGCCGGCCGAGGCGGGCGGCTCGGTGCACCCTCCACGAGTCCCCGGCTGTATTACAATGAATAACCTTTATTTACTTTCATTAGACTATTAAACACCAGCACAGTCATTTTTCCCCCTGAAACTCGGAGCAGGGCCCATAAAGCAAATCCGAAGCCTAATTGAGTTCATTTTAATTTCTCTCCGATCACAGCGAATTACTCTGGTGATAAATCAGGGGGCAGCTTCACCCCCAGTAGAAGGCCTAATTTGCAGCTAATTACAAAACTGATTTCTACAGGAAGATCAATACGAGAAGGAATTGGAAATGACGAGGCAATCCCGTCCAGCCAGGGAGGGGAGGGGGTCCTCTGGGGGGGCCAGGAAGTGGAAGGGAAAAAAACGGACCCGAAAGAGCAGAAAATCAGTTTTAATTTAACGTAATATTAATCAGAGCAACTTTTCCTGCTTTGTGCAGGCTCCTGGTCTGCCCAGCTCTGGGGTCTGGCTTAGCAGTGGCTGCAATAAAAAGGCAATTACCCGAGTGTTTCGGGCAGGACACCCTTTCAGAGTCAATGACTGGCCCCCTCCCACCCTTCTGTTAGCCATGTGGACTCTCCCCCTCCCCAATTTCATACCCCAGTGCACAGGCAGAGAGCGAGGGGCCCGTGGGGCTGTCTTTGTTTGTTTTTTAAAAAGGGGGCGCCAGCACCCGAGCAGCTAGTCCAGCAGTGCCAAGCCAGAGGCCCCGCTAGGCCCTTCCCCCAGCCCCTGCCTCCGCCATCACATCACGGTTTGCCTCTCCTCTCCAAGACTCCAAGGTGGGGGGGACCCGAAAACACCCCTTGCCTCTCGGCAGGAGGAACCCAACTGCTACACTCCGCCCTTGGGCCTTCTTAGGCAGAAGATGCCCTGGCAATTGAAAGGGTGCTGGGGTAACCACCAACAGTGTACACCTCCAGCGACACGGAGTCAGGTCGGCCCCCACCCACACGAAAGTCTCCAACATCCGCTGAGCCCGCCCCTCCCTCTCTCCCCTCCCTCTGCCCGGCCATCTCCTTCCACCCCATCTGGGAAGGCTCCCTGTTCCTCCTCCCCATCTGCACACCGAGCCCTTTCTCCGCGTGTGCGCATCAATAGAGAGCTGTCGCTTTTCTGTCTTCTCCCAGGGGAACGAGTACTCCCTCCCAGCCCTGACCCCTGGGCTTGATGAAGTCAAGTCGAGTCTATCTGCATCCACCAACCCCGAGCTGGGCAGCAACGTGTCAGGCACGCAGACATACCCCGTTGTGACCGGTAAGGAGGCTTCCGGGAGGGTGGGGGCACTGATTTCAGTGGGGGCACCTCAGCCCGTGCCATCTGGGGCCCAGTGTGACAAGTGGGCCCCCTGCCATGACATCTGTGGAGAGAGCGAGTCTCTAAAAAACAGGGTGCTTCGTGAGCAGATGTGTGCAGATGTGAGGAGAAACCATTGTGGTCAGGGTCTCTGCCTGGAAAGGTCGAAGCTAGGAGGGGCTGCTGCGGGTCCCTTCTGCCCATCCTCTCGCCTCTCTTTGCCTTTTCTCTTGCCTCTGCCAAGGTGCCCGGAGTTATTAGCCTCTTGCTAGGACATGCGCAGAAGAACCCGGAGGTCAGGCCGGGGAGAATGGAGCGTGAGGCCCAGTGTCCAGCCTCCACACTCCCGTGTCTCCCAGAGTGCCTTCGTCGCCCCCTGGGAAGCCTGCGTAGCTGTGTGGCTTTGGGCTTCATGGCATATGGCACCCAGCTCTGTGGTTACAGATGAGTGCGATCCTTCCAGAGAAATCAGAGACTGAGGCTT
Source organism: Hyaena hyaena (assembly GCF_003009895.1). Lineage (NCBI taxonomy): Eukaryota > Metazoa > Chordata > Mammalia > Carnivora > Hyaenidae > Hyaena > Hyaena hyaena. Next base: position 853,250 of record NW_024080965.1, on the reverse strand, counting down.
GATTTCAAAGCAGAGTCAGGACTGTCGCATAGTCAAATGCAGGGGGAGAGAGAGGACATTGGTCCAGCTGTCCTGTGGGTGAGGAGCAGCAGAGGCAGCAAAGGCCGGAGTGTGGCACCGTGAAGGGCCAGCTGATGCCGCTCTAGGCCGCCGAGCCGCAGGCTGCAGAAGGCACCTGCCACTGCAGAAGGGTTTCTGGGCCAGGGAAGTGCCCAAGTGGGAGAAACACACATTGAGGTGTTATTAAAATTCACCTAATTATTCTGGAGACACTAAAGCCAATGTGCCGTTTGTTCCTTGGGAGACAGAATGATTGAGAAGGGTCTCAGTGGGGATTGGGAGACACTGAGGCGTTACCTGCCGAGCAAGGCGGGTGGAGGTGGCCCAGGGACCTGGCAGTCAGCGTCACAGCCAGTGGCAGAGACAGGGAGCAGGCCCTGTTCTGACTTGGGGCCCATGTGAGCAGGGTTCAGGCCTGAGATGGGCAGTGAGTGGCCTTGCAGCCTCTACCTGGGAGGCTGGGGAGAGACTGGGTGTTAGCTCTTGAAGTTCTCCTCCAGAGTTACAGTCGTTTCTGGCCAGGACAGGATTGAGCTCTTTGGCTAGGCAATCAGAGGCTGCGTTCTGGAAGTGTCAGAGAACTGGTTGCGGCTTTGGGAAGTGACAGGTGGGTGGGTCAGAACACAGCCTCTTATCAACGGGCCCTCGACATGAGCCTTCCTCAGCCAATGTGGAAGCCCTCTGAGCCACTGGGGGTTCTGACCCAAGGCAGAGAGATGGTGCAGGCCGGGCCACCGTTCTGATCTGCTAAGAGTCTCAGCGGCCACTTCCCGAAAGTGGCCCACCCTAGGCAGCTGACAAAAGAGAGCCCAAGAGACTTTTCTCTAATCCCAGCTGTGCTTCTCTGTGCCCGGGGCCACAGTCCAGAAGGCAGAGGCTCCCTAGGGTGCAGAGATGGATCTTCGGGTAGGGTTCCTGCTGCAGGAGATACTCGGGCTGGTGCAGAGAAGTGCCTCCACCTTGAGCATCCCCCGCCCGCCTCCCCCCTCCCCATGGCCCTGGAACGGTCCCAGCTCAGCCTGGGAACATCTCCGGCTGATCCATCTGGATCCAAGTGTGAGAAAAGTTCATTTCAGACCCAGCTTGACATTCCCAGGTGGCAAGTTAGCACTAACATCTCAATCTGTATGCGACATTTCAATCAAGCGAGGAGTAACAAAAGCAGAACCATTAACATTCGGAGCTGTTCACCAGTGGTAATGACGGGAAACTCGCTCAGAAACTGGAAATTACCAAAAAGAGAGAAGTGTGTGGAGAGGTGGGGGAGGGGAGGGGGAAAGAGGTGGGGGGCAGGGAATGATTTTTCTAGACTTAGGCCAAGATCCAATGTTTGGATTAATGGTGCCATTACCAGAGAAAGGGCTGCAGATTATGCTCATTCTTAAAATGTTTTTGCCAGCAATTAAACGGCTGCAGTTATTGATCTTTGTTGATTTTATGTCCTCCTAATTTGCATAATCTATTAAAGATGAATGATTCATGATGTGTTTATTATGGGGACAAACAGAATTTGCTGGAGGTACTGTCAAGGTGAGAAACGGGGCAGTGCCCAGAGACGCCATGGGCCAGCTCAAGAGCAGGTCCAGCATGGTGGCCTTCGGGCCAGGACTTTGTGAGTAGCAGTGAGCGCTGATGCAAGGAGAGCAGACGCAAGAGAGGTGGACTTGGGCTGTGTTCTTCTAGAAGGATCCTGACATCTGGGACAACTTCAAGCACAGCTGGGATATGGGAGAGGTTTTGGGCGTATCTGTAGAAATTCCCCTCAGAGATTCTTAAAAACCTTATTTGGTTGGAGAATATGAAGGGCTTTGGTGGAGAGAGAAAAGGGGAGACTCTTTCCAGCCAGGTGTGTGCTAAAAGGAAAGGAGCAGGGAGGTCGTCCGTGCCCACAGCCTGGCTCGGGCGTGCTAAGGTGTTCGAGGAATCCTCTTCATCCCCCATGCCTCGGGCACCCAGCTCATCTTCCTCCCCAGGGGACAGGCAGCTGAGGCTATGAACCTTCAGAGATGAGCCCCGAGAAAGCCAGCCCAGCTACACCGTAGCCCAACCTGAAGAGCCGACCTTATTGATATTCCTGCCACCTTCTGGCACTGGAGGCTGATTTCAAACTTCACCAGCCACTTGATACAGCTGTTCCACAAGGTCAGGACTGAGAGGAGAGAGGAGCCTGGGCTATTGTGTGGAGGGGAGAGCGGAGCCCAGTGGGCCAGGACACAGCTAATCACTTTGCAAGCAAGGGTGGCTGCCAGTGGCTGGGGCTTGGCCTGATAGCCTCCCCGCCCCACCTTCCATCGTGGAACCGAGGAGAGAGACGGATTTTTCTGGGTGGTGTTTGCAAGTTCTGCCGAGATTTTAATTTCACTGCATCACAACTCAGCAAGCTGCCAAGTCAAGCTGGTTATTTAAATTTATCACCCACTTTCCCTTCTGCCGCTGGGCTGCTCTAGCTCAGTGGCGTCTCCTCTCTCCAGCCCACTGCTCTAGGCTGCTGGTCTGGAACGGAGCCGAGTCTCTCCGAAGTGATAAGAAAAAAGGGACCAGCTAGATGAGACAGTGGGTTGGGGCTGCTCTGGCCCCAGGCTTGCTCAGGTTGGCTGGCTGTGGCTGGTGCCTTCTAGCAACTTCTTTCCCTTCCAGAGAACTCCACAGGGGCCTGCCATCGACCCCTCAGGAGTCCCAGGGACCCCTGGGTCAGGACTTCAGTGAGGACTCTGGCTCCAGCTGTATGCTGGTGCCTTCAAATCTCCCATCAGTGGTAGAAAAAAGCCCTTCTTCCCCCATGACTCCCACCTCAACCTCTCCCTTCCTGTGCCTGTCCAGGTCTCAGGCCATGGAGGAGCATGAGGGGACACTGGCAGCAATGTTGGTCCGAGAGAAGATGAGTACTAGTTTCAGGATTCCCCAAGTACCTTGGAGATGCACCTGAGCATTTAGAGAGTCCCTTGGCCTGGTGAAAGTCCACCCTGAAGAGGAGAGCAGGTTCCCTACCCCAGAGGCCAAACGGAGCGAGTCAGGCATTGTGCGCCGGCTCTCCATGCTTACCTGGCACCCCAGGAATCCAGCAGTCCCCGGACCTGATGCACCGAGTGGGCTTCGCTGGCCTCTAGTGGGCCTCAGCACCAAGCACCAGGAGGGCTGCATGAGGGTGTGATCCTTGCCGCCTTCCTTTTAGTCCCAGAGAGGTATTGTAGGAATGAGACCAATGTCCAGGAACCAGGCAGGCTACACTCACTGAAACACAGATGGGTAATATGTAACAACAAGAATTGCTAATACACAACCAAATCTCACTCTGTGGCACCAGAAGTAGAAGGAAGCTCAAAGCCAGAGCAGTATGTGAGAGGCTGATGGTATCACACTGGAGGTAGACCCTGACTGGGGGACACTGGGGTGTAACACACCAGACAGGAGCCATGACCTTGGGTCCAAAAGAAGCAGGAAGCTAGAACTGAGTGTCACCCTGCATAAAGCCAGGGACAGAGCAGGACAACACTATCCATGAAGGGGAAACACACAAACGTATCCCAGTGGTGCAGGGAAGCGAGCGAAGGGAAAAAATGCCCTCCATGAAAAATGGAACCCTCAAGCCTGACCCTGGCTCAGAGTCCAAATTTATTTATTTATTTATTTATTTATTAATGTTTTATTTATTTCTAGGAGAGAGAGAGAGAAAGAGAGTGAGCAGGGGAGGGTCAGAGAGAGAGGGAGTCACAGACTGAAACAGGCTCCAGGATCTGAGCTGGCAGTCAGCACAGAGCCCGACGCGGGGCTCGAACCCATGAACTGTGAGATCATGACCTAAGCGGAAGTCGGACGCTTAACCGGCTAAGCCACCCAGGTGCCCCTCAGAGTCCAAATTTATACCTGAGAGTGTGGCAGGAATCCCCAGCCAATAGCTGACATAAAAATGGGTCTAGAATTGTGACTCACTCAGAAACCCCAGCAGGGACAAGGGCAAACCTCTGTAAAGTCATCCCCAACCTCGGGCACATAGGACTCCACCATTGAAGATGAACTCAATACAAAAACAAAACAAAACTACACACTTCATGTGAATGCAAACTATCATGAGGGAGAGTTAGCAGAAGCAATAAAAAGGACGATTAATATCCCCCAAGAACTGGAAATAGTACAACAGTCCAAAAGCAACTATAAAAGAAACATGTTTCAAAGTCTTAAAAAGATAAAAGGAAAGTATCAGTTTTGTGTTTATCCCACATCTAGATATCACACCCCTTCCCCACCACTGCCCAGCCAATCGTCAGGTAATAAAAATCCAAAAGACAAAGAATGAAGACCACACCTATAGCTTATGGTTTTGAGGTCCAGGAGCCTTGAAAAAGAGCAGAGCCTCAGGCAGCCCAGAAGGTAGAGCCTGTCCCCTCTTCTCCAAACTCCCAGACAGAAGGATCAGCAGAGAATCTTCCCTTTTCTTTAGAAAAATGTCTGAACTTTGGAAAGCTAGGGACGAGGAACATACATTCCTCCTCAGTGAGAAAAAGAGCCTTGTTGGCTCCCCTACCCTGGGCAGACGGCAGTGGTGAGAGAGGGGGGTTTTATTCAAGAGTTTGGGAGAAACTTCTCTTGATGCCTTAAGGCTGCAGCTCTGAAGGAATCTATAGCTAAGACCCAGGAGAAGCTGTGGATGCTGCCCATGGTGGGGGAGAGGGAACAGAAGATTCTCCTGGAAGCTGGTAAATTTGAGCCGAGGTGAGGGAGGTCAATAAGGCAAAGTTCAAAGCTGAAAAGCAGGGCTGACACCCCCCCAACCCCAGGTCCTGGAGGCCTGTGCAGACAGTGCAGGCTCAGCTTCTGGGAAAGGGCTGTGAGCTCTCAGAAGCTCAGACCCCTTACCCACATCTGGGATGGTGAGTGAAGTGGCTTTTTAGCAAATAGAAGTGTGGGCCCTGGGAAACCCTCCTCCTCCTCCTCGGGGAGTCCTGAGGACCTCCAGAAACTGCCTCTTTCCTGTAGTTAACAACCCCCTTCCAATGCAACCGCACTTCCCTCCATAAAACAAACAGCTTAGCTCTTGGCCAGCCCCTCCGGGGGAGGAGAGGGCAATAAAGGCTGAGAAATGTTTCTAAAGGAGGCTGGGAGTCTCCTAGCCTTGTCTGTCAGCTCAAAGACCCTGATTAGCTAGAGGAATTTAGGGCACAGACATCAGAGTTCCTCTCCAACCTTGAAAAAAGGGGGCTAGGGCAACTTCTGACATACAGCAAGTCAGACAGAGCCCTTTGCTGAGGAGGCCAAACCAAGCCAGAGGGCCTCCTCACAGCACCCATGGGCCCTGGACTCTTCATTTAGGCTGGGAAGGCCCAACAGTACAAAGCTAGCCTCCTCCAAACATCCCTGAGGCCTCCAGCTACATCCCCAAGGACCTCCAAGCCCTAGACCTCAGCTCTGATTTAATTATGGGGGCATTTCCATAGCAATGAGACATTGACAGATAATGCGGGTGCCCTGGGCCCGCAGCTTAGGGAGTCATTGGATCAGGGCTCTTCTTCCTTTACCCAGTTCACCTCTAACGGGAAAGGATATTGAAAAGAAGGGGCATTCATCCACTCTAGGACTGGGAGAGTCAGGTCAAATTGGAGCAGAATTAAAGGTATACCACCCCAACTTCCACCCTAAATCCATGTCCCCCATGTCTCTGCCTACCAGCCATCCCAGTGGTGGTGGGCTGCCCATCCCAGCAGGGTGCCTTGGACAGAAGCACACAGGGCTGCTAATGGAGCTGCAGAGGGGAAGAGGGTCATGGGAACTATGAAGACAGTATGAAAGGCTCCAGGGTATTTTAACAAAGACACAATACTCTGGTCATCTAAGCTGAGCTCAAATTTGGCCCATTTCTTGGGCCTTCCTCTTGACTTCTCCCCATCATTTCTTCCTTCCATCCAAAAGCCCCAAAGGCTGAGCACCCCAGATGGACTATGCTTCATCCTCCACAGCAAGGACTCACTGACCCATGCAGAGGTCAAGGAGAGGGGCCAGTTTTAATATGAATCAAAATGTTTTTCAGACATCAATGATCTTTATTCCAAGTGCATATAGTGGCCAACTCAGGCTAACAAAGGGGTGCCTAACAGAAAGCACTGGGCGCTATTTTCATGATTAACTAGGTTAGAGACAACCTTTCTGCTGTTGTAATGTTTGGAGATGCATGGGGTGTCCCGAAGAACAGTTCCCCAGTCCCCTTTTAGCTCTGAGCTCTGAGCTAATTGTTTATTTCATTATTTGACACTTTCTCAGAAGAAAAGTTTGGCTAAGTAAAAGCAAAATCAGTCAACTTAATCTTTTCTGAATAACCAGAAATCCTAAATAGTGGTGTCCTGATGAATGTTACAGGTATCCATTGGGACCAAGGGCTCAGAAATGTCCTGGTGGCCTCAGAGCCACCTAGGTAAGACCTGAAAGCCTGTTTACCCCAGAGAGCCAGCCATCCTCCAAGGTGACAGGAAACCAACCCCCCCCCCCATCCACACACACACACACACACACACACACACACACACTCCTTGCACTGGGTGATCAGAATCTCTCCTTCCCCCACTACTAGCCTCGGGACAAACAAGCCAGTACTTTTTCAACCTCAGCTTTGGGAGGTAAACCCTGCCACTATTGTTACTTCTGAGAGGGCTTTTGCTCCCTTCAGCCTGGAATCCTCTCCTCTCCCCCTCCCCCCGTGGCCAGCAGGGCTGCCAGGCAGGGAGGGAGGAAGTCTGCTGCCGCTCCAAGAGCAGCCTAATGCTCCAGCAGCTTAAGTGGCCGTTTTCCTTGGGATTAGGGTTTCACTTACACAGAGCGCCTGAAAAACGCTGCGCTTTCGGAAGGATTAGAGCTGACAATTCAGTGGTCTCAGAGAACAAAATAAAGCCAGAGAGGAACTGGGAGACCTGGAGTATCGGGAGACTGTGCAAACAGGCTTAACCTCTGCCCACCCAGCACGAGGGTCTCTCGTGCTCTGAGCCCATCAGTGAGCCTGGGCCCGCCTCCAGGGGGTGGGAGGGGGGCACCGGCACCTGCCCAACTCCAGCCTCCACTTGCAATTTGCTAAAGGGGCCAGAGACGGCAGCTTGGGGAAATGAGGGAGGAGAGGGCTGGGATGACTTCCCCTTTCTCTGAGCCTTACTTTCCTTCTCTGCAAGGTAAGGGGTTGGACTAGGAGATAGCCAGACTCCCTTTCAGGCCTTTGAAAATATGATTCTCCTCAGCACTCCCTAGTCTTATCCCAGGATCCTGAGGCTGCGGCTCCATCCATGGTCCAGCTGAGTTAAAGGGGAGCCACCTCTTGGGGGGCCCTAAGCCAGCAAGCTACCATGGCTCAGATGAGGAAAGTGTGCTGGAGGAGAAGGGGCGGGGATGGCATGGCTGGTTGTATCCAGCCGTTTGGCTGTCCGGCCGCCTACCCCCCTGAGCCCACACAGATCTGGGCAGCGTTCCTTCCAGGGACACCGCAGGGACTAAAGGTCCAGCTGTCAGTGGGAAGCAGGACTGGCTAGGAGAGCAGCCACCTGAGCTGCAGGCACAGCCCCCTCTGCTGGAACCCGGAGCAGGCAAGGCTCAGGATGAAGAACTCTGGGGCCGGCATGGTGCCCGGGGCTGGCGGCCGTCTCGCAGGCACCTCCACCCTCAAGGAGAAACCTTTGGGAGGACTGGGAAACCTTGGAAATAAACGACATGAAATATGAAGGGAACTCCGTAAAAGGCAGCTTTTGCAGATTTGGAGTGTGTGATTTTGGCATATTATTTAAACGTGGATCGGTCATAAAGTGATTATCATTGGTATACCCATGTAAATGTGCAGTAAATTTAGGCAGTAATTACAAATTTAATAACTGTGTATTCTTGGAAGTATTATAAATGTTTGAGTCAAACGCAGGCACAGATTGCCAACCTCGGAGCAATCTAATGTCTTCATCTTCACTACCTTATGAGAAGCAGACAAAACTTGAGACTAGGATAGTAAAACAAGAGTTATGTTTTCTGGCCTTAGGGTCCTCCACAGTGTCAGGCGGATAGCAGAAGTGCTCATTTTCAGAGAACGATGCTGAGGAAAAGCACCCCGACACTCACCGAATAGAACTTTTACTGTATAAATCTGTGTCTAATAAGTGTGGTGGTCTGAGTCATCACCGAACCAGAGTGCCTCTGCCGCTCAGGCTTTTTATTGTTTCCTGGGTCTTCGGAATGCTGGCATTTCCCATCCTGGAGATAAGACTCTGTTCCTTCACATATTATCCTGCTGTTCTCCGTAGGGTCTTGTCTATCAGTACAATTGAAGTACTTTCAAGCAAATCAGTGTCTTTCTGATGCCAAAGAAGAGAGGTTCTTTAGGTGTGTTATAAATAGTGTGTATCAATCTTTGAGTCATGACTACTTTTGAGAACATGATAAGGGCCATCTAGATATTATATATGTGTACTTATAACATCTGATGTATGGCTTTACATGGACCCTGTGAAGTGCATCTATGGAGTCCTGCAGGATCAGTGAACTCCTTGCTGTAGAAAATGGAAGAGGCTGAACCACCCAAGAAAAAAGGAACAACAAGATGTTGTTCTCGGAAGGATTCATTTAGCATAATCCCAGGTTACTTTCCTTTTTTTAAAAAAATTTTTAATGTTTCTTATTTATTTCTGAGAGAGAGACAGCATGACCAGGTTACTTTCCTGGACCAAATACCTATTTTCTGGGTCTACAGTATTCAAGAATGTCGTTCTAGAATCAGTTCCTACGTGTACTGCTTATTCTGTCATCCAGATTCAACCATCTACCCTCTGTGCCATCTTGAATGTAATACTTCGCCCCTCCGAGTTTCAGTTTTCCATCTAATACAATGGGGATTGCAGACAGATCAACATCATTGGTTGATATGAGGATTAAAAGAGAGAAGACATAGAAAATACTTAGGACAGTGCCCAGCTATAAGCGGTGTTCAATGAATGCTAGCAAGTCTAGATCGAGTAGAAACACAGCTCTGCCCTTGAATCGTGGAGCTGACAAGATAGCATAAATTATCTGGTGACTGAAAATTTCCAATTTCTTAATAAAGTCATTCACTTTGCTTTTCTCTGTACTTGTAAGAGGAACTGCACTTAGATTCTCCAAAACAGTTGATTTGATCTGGCCCATTTGGTAAGGAATGTCTGACAGAAGTGCACTGTCTGATTCAGATGTAGTGATTGCTGTAGAAATTGGCTGTAGACTCTTCAGGGACTTCTGCAGTTGAACTGAGAAGACATCGTCATCAAGTACAGTGCTGCTAACACTTCTGGGTACTTTAAGATTCTCGACTACTACTGTTTCTTAAAGAGCCTCTTTGTATTTTAGAAAACTCTCCAAGGAGATTAATACTCCACCCCATGGAGTTTTACTACAGACTTTTGGTGTCAGTATTTTATTCTTTATGTCCTGTTTGAGATATGTATGAGATTTTGCTTGTTAGACGACTTCTTTTCCTTTCCTTTGGCTCTTTGGGGAATTATCTGGCTTCGTGTTATCGTTAAAAGGCAGTGTGTACAGACATGGCTTCGAACTGTGGCTCTCTCGTTTACTAGCCCTGGACCCATTAGGAAGTCTTTATGCCTCTCTGCGCCTCCATTTTCTCAACTTTGAAACAAGGATGTTAGATCATCTCGAAAGCTTTTCCATCTTTAAAACTTTGTCATCTCAGGAAGCAAGGATCCAACACAAAACGCCCATCCACCTGGTAATATGTGGACTTTTACCCATTTGTGATTCCTGGTGCTGTTGTGCTATTATTACTGGCACTGTGGGTGAGCAAAACACTCTGGCCGCTCCCTATCTTCTGTTGGGTAGCACATACTTTATAACCGATGCCTTTTGCCACATGGCTGTTTTCTCCTCCTTCTGTGCTTTCCTCGTTTGTTTTTAGGGGTTAGTTGTGCAGTCTCTCTCTGTTCCCATTTGTCCATCCGTCTGCAGTGCTCTGTTGATTCTTTCTTGCACACATTCCATTACCCATTCATATCTCTCGCTTAGAGAGGCTTGCTCAAAGAATGCTGCTGGGCAAATGGTATGATGGTCTTAGTAATTTGAAAACTTCCTGCAGTATGTGTTTTCCATTATTGACAACGGGGTTCCAGAAGAATATATGGCTCTGGCAAGAGTTTGGTCAATTTTTTTTTCCTCCTCCTCTGGTGTTACCTGTGTACTAATGAAGCCATTGAATGTGCTTTGTATGCGGCGGCTTGCACCTCTGTTGGCTCAGGGGTCCTGATGGGCACCTCTTTGTGGTGATGCGGGATGTTTCAGAATCTGCAGCAGCTGCGGCTCAGCTCACAGCCGTATGCAGAACTCCAGGAAGCTTGTCTGCTTCTTCCTCGTCATGGGGCCTCTTCTCTCACATTTTAAAAATGTCTGCAAAGCACTTCCCAGGTTCAGCTTTTCAGCTAGAATTTGGAAATGTGTCTTTCAGTGAACAAGTCTGTGGGTGACTTCCAGCATGCAGAAGTTTCTGTATGCCGGAAGTTAGCCTGACTGTTTTGCGAGAGCAAAAGCCAGTGGAAATAAACCTTGCAAGAGGGGTAACTCCAGTTAGCTGGAGACACCTTTCCAGGCATCCAGCGTCTCTTCCTCTCTCCGAAGCTAGGTAGGGAATTGTATGACAAAACCTCAGATCACAAGGAATTCATGTGTGACAGGCTGTAGGAAGCAGGCAGCTGCAGATCAGAATTTGGGTGCATTTAGATTCCTGTTTTTAATTTTCCTGGTTGCTTTCTTAAGCATTAGGATCACGGGACCAGGAGAAATTAGATTTCTAGATCTTTTTAATTTCCAAACCTCTACATCCTCCCTAACTCTCCTCTGTCTTGGGGCTTTTTGACCAGTAAATGCCATATTATTAGTCTCTTAAGGAATTGATAGATATTGCTGTCCTTGTCCACTTCAGACCCACTCCACTGAGAGATGCTCAGGAGGAGTGAGACTTTTATTGACGATAGAGGTCAATGAAAGAAAACCCACAACAAAGCAGACACAGATTCTTTCTTCTACCTCTCTGGGAGTCTGAAGTGATCTCTTGCCTGATGGCTCTGCTCTGTTGTTTGTTCTTGAGTTTTAGGAAATATAAGATCTTAGCCATATTAGACAGTAGAGAGGAGAACCATTCTATTGCTTGATGGGCTATACGTCACAATATAAGTCACTGTCATCTTTCATCAACCTCTAAAAATTCATAATCGCCTGTTCAAACTATTTTTAGAGAAAAAGCAGATTTCAGCATTTACATTTTGCCCCAGCCTTTACCTCTTCAAAGGAGATCAGCACATATGAAACAGATAGAAAACAATATAACCCACTTGGCATTGGCTGTAAGTGCAACAGAGCGATAGAGAATCAGTCAGTAAGTATTTATTGAGCATCAATTTTTTTTAGTATTTCAGTATTTTTTTTTCTTTCAGAGTTTACTGTCAAGTTGGTTTCCATATAACACCCAGGGCTCATCCCAACAAGTGCCCTCCTCCGTGCCCATCATCCTCCTTCCCCTATTGAGCATCACTTATTGAGTTATCAACCATGCAAGACAGAGCAGAAGACAGGGCCCTGCCCTCAGTTTGATTATGGTCTATTTGAGGAAGCAAGCCATAATATGAAACAACAGGTCTGATGCCTTATGAAATATAATGTCATGGTCAACCATGCAGCAGAAACACCGTAGAAGTTTAGAAGAAAGAAACTTCCCTGATGGGTAGAATGGTAGGCATTTTAAGGCTGGAGCTGGGAGGAGAGGGTAACTACGCAGAAGAAAAAAAACGATACGGCAAAAGCACAGCACACACACCCGTGAAAATAGTCCAACTAAAGCAGGTGGAGTGAGAGTCAGAGCTGAGCAAGTTGGGTGGGGAGAGTACCCAGGAGGCTTTGAAAGCCTGGCAGAGTGTAGATTCCAACTGTGGACCGAAGAGAATCAATGGTGGTTTTCAGAAGAGAAGTGATATGTTGAAAGCAGCATTTCATGAGGACTAGCCAGGCAGCCACACTTGGGACAGACGGGAGCGGCAAGAACGTGGAGGCAGGGGATACAAGCAAAATCACTGTTGTGGCCAACCAGGGGCAGGTGCTCAGGAGCTGAGCCATGGACGTGGGAGAGGAAATGGAGACGGGACTGATGTAACAGACATTGCTAAGGGGAACTGATAACACTTGGTGACTGACTTCATCTAGAGGGGAAGGACAAAGGCTGTATCAGGAAGGATTCTCAAGTGTTTGGTTTGATGGGCTTTAAGAGGGTCAGGAGACCTGCTTGGGAGAAAGGTGAGTCTGCTTTTACTCCTGCTCAGTTTTAGGTGACAGTGGGGCAGCTAATGAAAATGTTCAGCAGACAGCTGGAAATGCAAAATCCTGAGCTGTAGCCCTGTATACTTTGGGAAAATTGAGTCACTCAGATGTGTTCAGGGAGGAGTGAGAAACTCACATGTGTCAGAAAAGTAGGAGATGAGGTGAAATTCACAGAGAGAGTGGCAAGGAGAGCGAGGGGCGCTTTGGAATAGCTATAGGGAGGATGAAAGCTGTCAGGGGGGAGCTGAGGAAAAGGAAACACCCTGGACCAGATGCACAGAGTTCCGTGACTCTCTGCGCCTTGCCACACCTTGCCTTCTCAGAGTCAGATAGAGGCACCCAGGGTGGGAGAGTGGACAGGCTGAAAAGGACAATAAGGGGAATCAGGAGAGATTAAATGGGACCCAGGAGAGAATCACATTGTGTCTAGGCCATGGAAATGCGGGAGAGAGAAAGGGGCAGATTGTTGGCACTACAGACTGGGGTATAAATTGCAAGGGAGGTGGCAATCCCTTCATGGCAATAGAGCGAACAGGCAAGGAAGGGAGGCCACTCAGGTGTCACTGCGTCCCAGAGATGTCTGTGGACCGTGTGTGACTCCTTAATATTGGCTTGCTTTACCTTCACTCCAGGACACTGCAAAGGAGAGCCTTGCCTCCCACCCACGAGACTCTAGCTAGTAGAAGTTTCCAGAGACTGAAGTCCAGCAGCTGGGGGGTAGGGGGGGAGAGAGGGTTTTGCTCATTGGAACACGATCTGATCCACTTGAACTGTTGGCTTAAAGCTCCTGATTGACTCCAGGGGTGGTTTTCTATCATTTAAATGCCATAAACACTAACAGCAAAATAGCCCACTGGCTGCCCCCCACCCCACTCCCCACTCTCCACACCTGCCAGGCCCAGCACCTGCAGCTCCTCTTAGACAGGACAAGAAATACCTATCAGCCCCAGAATGGGCGGGGGTGGTGGTACCCTCCAAGCCTAAAGGAAAGATGGGGTGTTCAGTGAGGGCTAAGCAGAGGTCCATTTGGCTACTGGGGAGACCACAGCTGAATATCTTGCTGGGGAGGAGGAATAAAAGCAGCCCATCTCCCTCCATTCTCCATCTGGGCTTGGGCTACAAAGAGACACAAGCAAAGATAAACCCATAGGCGCACAGACGCACACAGAGAGACCCAAAGCGCCACACACAGCAGAGGTGCATAGCCGATCACAGAACTGACATGTAGGTAACGAGCTTCAACGTAAAGGTGGCCCGTAAAGGCTCACCTGGACCTGTTCATTCAGTTCTTCTCCCCCACGTCTGCACACGGCTCTCCATCCTTTCCAAGGGCTTCCTTCCCGTGGAGTACCCCGGTGTGAGCAGAGGCAGGCCTCTCTCTTCCAGGCCTCACCCCTTCCCCTTTGTGTTTTTCTAGGTCGTGACATGGCGAGCACCACCCTGCCTGGTTACCCCCCTCACGTGCCCCCCACTGGCCAGGGAAGCTACCCCACCTCCACCCTGGCAGGAATGGTGCCTGGTAGGTGACAATGCTGCAGCCGCCTAATTTGGATGGGGGTGACTAAATTGTGGGTGAGCTGCTGAGTGGGCTGTAGTCTGAGGCTGGGGGTGGGGGGAGACCCAACACCCCCTCCCCCCAAACCTTTGCGGTGCCATCCCTCTCTCCCCCTAGAGGCTACAGTTGGTCCCTCATCCACCCTCGCGAGCAACCCAGGGAGGGAGTTTGCAGAAGTGGCTCTTATATGCACCCTACTGTCTATGTCATGGCCCCTCCACACTGCCCACCCCCCGGAGCCTGGGCCCCAGGAACCCTCAGCCTCAGCTCCTCTCTCAGTGCCCCAGCCCACCCCAGCCAGCTGACACTGCTTGGAAGAGCCTGCCCTGGTTTCCATGGAAACTTGGAGCCAAGAACCATTTCCAGGGGCATTGTCAGTCACTCAGACAAAGCCACCCTGGTCCACACCAACCCACAGGGAAAACAAGTGTGGAGACCTGACCCCACCCCAGGGAGAGGAGGGAGCTAGTCCCTAAGGAAAGAGGAGCAGAAGACAGGCTATGTATGGCAGGACCCAGAGAGACTCTGGCTTCAGAGAGACAAGCTAGAGGACCACGTCTCCTCAGAGGTACCCGGGCCCTCATGGCTCCTGGGAGGAGTTGGGTCTGGACTGTGTGGATCAAAGAAGCAGAGGCCGGCTTTAGGGTCTGAGGACTGCAGCTGGAGGCTGTGCTCTTCCCAACCTCTCATCCCAGATTGGGAGCCAGCTGGGCTTGAAGCCAGAGAGAGCTGAAGCGTCTATTCGTATAAACACCAAAAAAACAAAAACAAAAAAACCAAAAAACAGAAAACAAAACAAAACAAAAAACCCTCTTATCTTAAAGAGGGTGAGGCTCGCTGGGCCTGCCGCCCACTCCTACTGGCTGCCTTCTTGCGTGCTCCTTCCCTGACACCCAGCCCTCACGGTGGGGGAGCATAGAAGAGGGTGACCGGCCCCACTCCCGGGTGTCCATCCAGGGACAGCCCTGGGTCAGCAGAGCTTGGGGGCATGGGCAGTGGCAAAGAGGAAGGCTGCCACAGGGTGCTGTACCCCCACAGGGACTGAAGGGAGTTAGAGGCACTGGCTAAGGAGAGCTGGGAGCTGTAGGTGAGGGGATTCCCGCCCAGATAGATCTGTGGGTAGAAGTGTTGGGGACAAGGAGATTCTTCTGGGAAGGTCCCAGCAGTGAGCAGGTGGAGGCTGGAGAAGGTCTTAGGGAGGTGGGGGTGAGGGAGGGGGGAGCCTGCAAGGAGGTGGGGATGAGGGGAGCCGCAGAGAGCTCATGGTGGCAAGGGGGGAGTCGTTAAACAGAATCTAGTGCTGATGAGGAAATTACACTTGTTTCATTAGCGATGGGGAAGGAGATAGCTCAGTTCCTCTTGGTCACAGTTGAGCTCAGAAGCTCATTATCCTGCTGCACGCATGCTTTCCCTCCTCGTCAATAAACAGGCTTTCCAGTGGCTGCATCCCCACCCCCACCCCAGCTCCCTCTCAGAGAGGGGCCCCTTCTCCTCTACTTAACCCGCGGTTAGGGATCACTGTAAACAGTCTGGGGTCATCACACAGGAGAAAGGGCGAGGGGGAAACCCGGAGGCCTGGCCTTTCTCCCGCGGAGGGAGGGAAGCAGCTTCCGACCGCTCCCAGCCCACGGGGCCCTCCGCTAACAGCTCGCGGACCGGCGGGCAGTCCACCTGCTTCCCACCGCCTCCTTCTTGCTGCGTGGCCCGCCTATCGAATCTCTCCAGGGAAAGGCGGGGAGGGGGGTGTTTCCCAGCAGAAACCCCCACCCCTTGCATTGGCACCGTGCTGAGTTGCCATTCTTAGGACTTTCTGGGACAAGATGTCCCGAGGGCCTTTCTTCGCCCTCCTCCACGGCTTCCATCCCGTGGGGCTACGACTCCTAGAACCAGAGTATCCACTAAAGAGGCCCTAGCCCCCAACGCAGCGGGGTAGGCGCGCCTGGACCTGGAACAAACCCTTCCTGGGTGACCCGGAGCGCCTCCGCGGGGGAGCCCCAAGCCCCAGGCCCATGTGCGAGGCCCGTTGGTGCTTCCGCACCCGCCCCCCCCCCCCCCAAACGGGCCGTCGCCACGCAGACCCGGTGGATTGCTCTGCCTCTGTCCTGCCTGCCGCACCTGCACGTCGGGCTGGGGGGAGGCCGCTGGCGGGGCGCGTCGGGTCTGCCCCGGAGCTGCGCTTGTCTGATCCCCACTCCCCCACCCTCCCGCAGGGAGCGAGTTTTCCGGCAACCCGTACAGCCACCCCCAGTACACGGCCTACAACGAGGCTTGGAGATTCAGCAACCCCGCCTTACTAAGTGAGTACGCCACCTGGTTGGCCGGCGGCTCAGCGCGTCAGCCCGCGGGCCAGCTCGGCCGGGCTGCTTCCGGACGCCGGTCCGGCTCCCCTCCACCCGACCTTCGGGTGCCGCGAGGGCAGGCTCGTTAGTGCAGCACTGAGGCCCCGGGATCCCTGGAGGACGCCCGCGCCTCCCGTCCTTTCCCTCCCTCCCTCTCCCTTCCCCGGGGTTAGAAGGCTCTGCGCCGCCCCCACCCTCGGACCCCTGGAAGGTCCCCAGTCGGGCGGCGGCGGTCACCCATTGACCCAGCCCCTCTCCCACGGGTGAAAGAAGCTCTCCTGGGGGCAACCGGCCCAGCAGCCCAGCCGAGGTCTCCCCTGCCCCGACCCCGCCAGACCCTAGCCCCGGGAGGTCTTTGCTTTTCTTTCCTTTTTTGTTCTCCTGTTTGTCCTCTCACCCAGCCCATTCTTCTCCTGTGTTAACTTCCAGGTTCCCCTTATTATTATAGTGCCGCCCCCCGGGGCTCCGCCCCTGCCGCTGCTGCCGCTGCCTATGACCGCCACTAGTTACCGCGGGGACCACATCAAGCTTCAGGCCGACAGCTTCGGCCTCCACATCGTCCCCGTCTGACCACCCACCCCGGAGGGAGGGAGGACCGGCGCCACGCGATGCTTCCCGGCCACCGCCCCAGCCCCACCCCCATCCCAGGAACCCCGCAGCCCTTCACACCACCCCGTCGATGGCCGGACAGGACGGGTGGAGCCGCGGGCGGGACCCTCAGGCCCGGGCCCGCCGCCCCCAACCCCGCCCGCCGCCCCTCCCCGCCTGCCTGGACTGCGCGGCACCGAGAGGAGGGCGCAAGCCAGCTCGCCCCGACTTGGCCCGAGCCGGCCCCAGAGCGGACCAGACACCCCGCCGGACCCTGGCCGGGCCCGCCGCCGCGCGCGCGGGGGACACGATTCTGTGACACACAATCAGCGCGGACTGCAGCGCGGCCCAGCCCCGGAGCAGCCCGCCGCGGACGCCCCGGCGCCTGGAGGCTTCGCTGGAGGGACTGGGCGAAGGAAATTAAGAACAAAACGATTTTTCTGCAGAAGGAGGAAGAGCCCCCTGCCGAAACCTCGGGGAAAAGTCCTTACGCTCGCGCCAGCCGGACTGCCCCCACCTTCTGAGTGTGCCCTACCCCGGAAGGTGAAATAGAATGGGGGCATGGGGTCCGGGCTCCTGGGACGGGGTGGGGTGGGGTCATCAGGTCTTTCCGAAGTTGGGACCCAAGGCACGCAGGCCCCAGCAGCGCGCACCCCCCCCCCCCCAGCCCTACTCTTGGCTCTTCCCTACTCCACCTGAACTGCCTGGTTCCCCAGGGCACTCCTACTAGTGACCAGACTCTCAGCCCCATCTCGCCCCTACCTCAGCGTCTCTTCCACCTGCGGCCCTTGCATTCTTCCCTCCTGCCTGCCCTTTCCCCATCCCACGACGCTCTGCACCTCTCCTTCCTAACTCCTCGCCCCTTCGGAGGCTCTCCAGTGCCGCTGCTGGACCAGTTTCCGAAGGCCGCGGGCACTGGTCTCCCCGGGCAGTTACTGGACGCCCCCTCCCCCGACACAGACTCGCGATCTGCCGGTGGTAGGAGCCGGTTCTGAGCCGGCGGGTGGAAGTGGGGGCCGCCCACCCCCACCCCAGCCTCCTCCTCCTCCGGCAGGAACTGAACAGAACCGCGAAAAGTCTACATTTATTTAATACGATGGTCTTTCCAAAAAGGAGAAACGTAACAAAACAGAAACCCAACAGGCTGCTGCTTTGTAGAAAGACGGTGTGTGTCGTGTGAAGGCGAACCCCTGTGTATATAAGCCCGCCCCTCCGCCCCGCCCCGCCCGGTAGAGTCCCCGCCGCCCGCCCGCCCTGCCTGTAGATACGCCCCTCTGTCTGTGCTGTGAGAGTCGCCGCTCGCTGGGGGGGGAGGGGGGGACACAGCTACACGCCCACTAAAGCACAGCACGTCCTGGGGGAGGGGGGCATTTTTTATGTTACAAAAAAAAAATTACGAAAGAAAAGAAATCTCTATGCAAAACGACGAACATGGTCCTGTGGACTCCTCTCGCCTCTGTTTCGTTAGCTATTTCTCTGTAATTCCGTGTTTTCGCTCTCCTCGTCTCTCTCCTCGGCATCTCTGCCCTCTCTCCATCTCTCTCGTTCCGCTTCTCTCCCGCTCTGTCTCTGTCTCTGTCTCCGCCCCCTCCCTCGGCCTCCACCCCCCCCCCCAGCCCCGCCCTGGCCGCCTCGCCCTCGCCGGCTGGCCCCGAGGTGGCCCCCAGCCCCGGGCTCGTCCCTCCTGCCGGGCCCCGCGCGCCCCGGGCCGCCGGCGGCCGGGCCGCCCCGCCCCGTAGTTGCTCTCTCGGTAGCGGCGATGCGCCCTGCATGTCTCCTCACCCGTGGATCGTGACGACTCGAAATAACAGAAACAAAGTCAATAAAAGTGAAAATAAATAAAGAAATAAAATAAAATAAATAAAAATCCTTGAACAAATCCGAAAAGGCTTGGAGTCCTCGCCCAGATATCTCTCGCCCCTTCGAGCCTTCTTATTTGGAAAGGAAAACGAGTAAAGAGAATGAGTTGAAGGGAACTGCCGGCGCCCAGCCACGCTCCAAGTGGCCCGAGTGGGGCGGCGAGGGCGCTGAGGTTCACACTCCGAGGCCTGGCCCATCCCAGTCCTCGTGGAGGGGGCCGGGCAGGGGCCCCAGACCCAGGACCTGGCCGAACCCTCGAGAGATCCCCGACAGCCCTGGTCTCCGTAGCCACTTGCAGCGCGTCGGCTCGTTTTGATTCTTTTCTTTTCCTTTCTTTCTTTTCTTTTCCTTTTTTTTTTTTTGTGCACATGAGAAATAAATAATAATAATAATAATAAATAATAATAAATAATAATAATAATAATAAAATTTTGTATGGCACTCCCCATGGCTCCAGGTTTGTCTCTCCCTGTCTCTGGGACAGGCCTCCTCTCACATTGGGCGATCCCAAATAACCGCCTCAGTGATCTTCCCAACCGCACTCCCACCGCGACCACCCTTCCACCCCTTTACCAAGACCCTCTTCTGACAGCTGGAATCAGGCAAAGGCCCGGACGAGCCCGCCCTTCAGTAGCTACCCCCACTGCCTATTCCGCCCTTGGGGCAAGGAGTTTCGTTTTCCCAAACTTAGGTAACTTCGAGCTCGAGCTCGGAGTTAGGCGAGTTAGTCGTCTATACCCTGCCTCTCTCCCCGCGCCCGGGTGTAGGGTTCAGGCTCTCGGAACACAACGTCCATCGGAGGTGCTCTACCATGAGTGGGGGCTGTCTGCTGTGCTGGCTCCTTCTTCCGCTCGTCGCTCGCCGCATTTTTATACCCAGTCCACACAGCGACCGCGGAGGCTGCCGACGCCTGCCACGAGTTTCCTCGCCGGGCGTTTACTTGCAGGCCTGGACAGAGCCCAGCCCCGCGGAGACCCCGGGAGAATTTGCAGCCCACCGGACCCCGCACGCCCTTGATTTTGTCCCGGAGAGGACAAAATCTGTCTGTGTGTCTTTGGCTTCTACTTCTGTTTCCGTGGGTCTGAACGACCCTGGGAGGGCCTGGTAGTGGGGAAGTGGGAGAGCGCTTCGTTTTTTCAGACACTCTTACCGTTCATGTGCCCGGGTGTCCAGGTCTCTGTGTCTCTCTGTTCCTGCTTTGGGGAGGGATGGAGTGATCGTCCAGGATTATCCAGGCTGCATCCGAGGTACTTGGAAGGGGTACACCCTCTATCTCTTCAGCAACTTCCCAACTCCAACTCTCTCACAAGAGCCACAGCCTCTACCTGGTCTCTCTGTTCTTAGACACTTTATTTCTCTGCCTTTAGCCACCATCCCTGCCTTTTCCCACTTGAAGGGCTATTAAAACTCCGAGCTGCCAAGGATGGCAAACAAGGCCCAGAGGCAGACTAAGGAGTGACCTTCTCCCTTGGCTGGTGTCTCCCAAACACCTTCTTCCCACCAGGATCCCAAAGGCCTTTCTTTCCCCAAGCCCATTTGCCCAGCTTCACCCACATCGTGGGACTTCAGGAGGATATGAAGGATCCTGGACAAATCAGCAAGACCCTAGTCAAGGCCATCCTCTCTCTTCTCCCTCTCCACCTAGGTCTCCTCCCTATTCCCGATCTCAGCAAATGACAGTCCCATTTTCCCCCCTGCGCAGTGAGTCTCCTAGAAGAATGGTCTTCACACTTCTTTGACCATACACACTATTAGTAAAAAGAATTCTGAGTGTGTACCCCCAATATAAATATATTTACTTATTTACAAATTTTGTAAATGTACTACTGGACTAACTATGAATTTCATAGGACATGAAAAAAGAAAAAGGATGTGACTAGAATACTGAGAAATAGAAGTTCTAATGCTTTCATCTCATGCCTAAATGGATTCTTTTGCACTTCCTGGAAAATGTACATCCCACTTGGGAGATCCTGCTCAGAATCCATCAAGACCCAATATGGCAGAACTCCTGCCTATTGCCTGCTGCCCAGTGGGTGAGTTCCTGGAAGTTGTCAGGGTGCTGAGTTGGCCCAGCCAATGCTACTCTCATCATGCAGAAGGCTACCTGGCCTCCAGTGCCTGGCTTTGCCTACAGGTGTCCCCGGACTGGGAACCCCGCCCTGCCCAATCCATTAAATTGGAAGCCAGCCCTTACTTGGGTCGCACCAGAATTCCTTACCTTCTGTTCTATTTCTGGTCACCTTCAGACCAATGTGGACAGTGAAGATCGCACTGTCCACAGTGACCAACTTTACCCAGAAGCTTTCACGCTGTGCCCCTCCTGAGGTACTGATTTTCGCTTGAAAATCTGAGGGGCACCAAGCAGTTCTGTACTCTGGCCAGTTTCCTGTTCTAATTGTAGCCCCATTTACCAACCCCAACACAAAGAGGACCTGTCTCCAGCTTCAATATCCCCCAGAACTCACCTAACTTCGACTCTGCAGGTCCCACCCCAACAGAGTTCCCAGCTGAGGCACACCAAGTATGACAATTAGAAACAGATGAAGAAAGGTGTCCTGGGTTGAAGGAACAGCAGGAGGAAAGACATAGTGGCATGGAAATATACCATTTGGCTGGAGTATCAGGTGCCTGGGGAGAGACGAGAGGGGGTGGAGGGAGATGGCAGGAGATGAAGCGTAAACGTAGTTGAGAGCCAGGACACTGTACTGGAAATGTCAAAATGGTATCCATCACCTACATGGCTCCTTTAGGGAAGCCACTCCCTGTCCCTCCTGCCCATGTAGATACCATATTTGTACCAATGACTCTGCTACATGAATTGGACTCTAGCACAAATCCAAGCCGAGCCAATCAGGACAGCACACAGGATGCAGGAGAGAATGAGGACATTCCCCATGGGAGCTAAGCCCAGTGGAGGCCCTGAGAGGATTCCCCAGTCTTCCTCAGCTCAGTGAAGGACAGCTCCATTCTACCACTTGCTCAAGCCAAAACCTCACATCTTTTTCATCCCACTTCTAATCTACTCACACAACCAGGTGGCTCTACCTTTAAAATAGACATGGGATTGGACCACTTATGACTACCTGCACTGTCTTGTCTTAGTCCAAGCCACTATGACACTTTACCTGGGCTTATGGGCTTACAAGAGAACATTCTCATCAGTCTTTCTGCTTCCATCATTGCCCCACTCACCCTAGTCTATTCTCCCCCTAGCAGCCAGAGTGATGCTCCAAAATGTAGAGTAGATCATGTCCCTCCTCTGCTCAGAGCCTTCCAGTGGCTCCCCTTCTCCTGCAGAGCCAAAGTCATAATCCTAAAGCTAACCTATAAGGCCCTGCACATTCTGGCTGTCTCCCTCACTCCCATCTCTATCACTGCTGTAACTAACTTCCCATTACTTCCTCTAGCTCACTGTGCTCTGAGCCTGCTGGCCCCTGCACAACACTTCAGTTTCTTCAAACATGAGCCTTCTCAAAACATTTGCACTTGATGTGCCTTATACCCCCTGACACTCCCCGCACTTCCTTAAGGGCTCTGCTCCAATGTTACCTTATCAACAGGGCCTTCCCTGACCAACTTAAATATTCCTCTGCTTCTCCATGCTCTTTACCACCACCTGAAAGATTGTGTTTTATTGGTTTCTGTCTTGTCCTTTCCCATTAGAATGTGAGCTCCATGAGAGCAGTTTTGTGTGATCTGTTTGCTGCTGTATCACCAACGCCTGGACAGTGTTTGGCACACAGATATTCAACCAATGTATGATGGACAAATAAATGAATGGAGTGATGCGAACAAGAAATCGTGAGTAAGCAGGAGGCTGGGGCAGGGGAGAGAAACAGTAAAGAGTGAGAGATGAGAGGAACCCTCAATCACATGAAAGAGGAAGATGACCCCCGGAGAGCAGCCGAGTGGCTAAGAAAGAAGTGAGAAAGGGCAGATGCTGTTCCTACTTCTCTCACGGCCCAGTGGTTTGATGTGATCGCAGAACTCCTTGAACAACTTCCTTCATTGCCTAGGGTGACTCTTTCCCACCGTTGTCCCTGTGGGGGCATCAAGGATCCATCCCTTCATCCAGTGGGACACTGCCCCTCCACCATCCTGTATAGTTCTTGTGGGGCCGTGATTCAGAGTGTCCCATGAGCTCCTGACCATAGCTATGGGCCTGAGACCCGCATATGGCCAATGAGGACCTCCTGCCCCTGTCCAAAGCACATAGTCCTCAAGTTAGGAACAGAGTCCTCTCAGAAGGCTCATTATTGGGAACTGGAAGAGAGAAACTCTCTTCTCTTGGACTGTAAGTTGAAGTGACGAGGGCTTTAGACCCCTAAGGACTGCCCCCCACCATGTGGAGAAAGCAAGCCCACTCAGAGTCAGGCAGGGACACACAGACCTGGGAAGTAAAGAGAAAAAGAGTTCTGGTGGTCTTATTGAAGCTTCTGGAGCCAGCTAGGCCTGAAACAAGACCACTTTTGGACTTCCAGGGTCATAAGCCAGTACCTTCTCTTTTTTTTCACTTCAGCAAATGTGTTGAATGTCTGTCAATTGCAACTGAAAAGGTTCTGACTTAAACAGTTCTAGAGTGCACAAATGCCCTGTCAAGACCTTTGGATTTTTTTTTTTTTTTCTATAGACAGCGAGAGCCATGGAAAGTTTTTGAGCAAGAGAGAATGGTTTAATGGCTCTGTGGTTTTGGAAGAGTTCTCTGTTTGTAATGTGAGGAGTAGGATATGGGAAGAGACAGTGGGTACAGAGAGGCCATTACAAACTTACTACAGTGGCCTGGGCAAGAGATAATGGCGGTCTACACTCAGGATTCACTCAGGAAGGACACTGGCATGGAAAACGATAAGGTTATATTTTTAAGTAAAAAAAGAAAAGAAATGTGTCTGTATAAGAAAGAGGAAAAATAGAAATCATTTGCTTCTATATACATAACTATTGGAAAGATAAACACCAGCCTAATAAAAATTGTTGAGTGGGGAACAGTGCGGGTGCAGACCCAAAGGAGTAAGGTGTGTATGACTATATACCCTTTTAATGTAGTTTTCACTTTAGTGAAAAAATGAAATTTAAATTAAAAACATAAAGAGACCATCAGGTCCTTGGCATGTATAAGCAGAATTGTTTAATGAATAAGCCAAATTTTGGTTTTTTGCTGTATAACTGAGGAAAGGGCATTGCATTTGGTGAATAGGGAATTCATGGTGCCTGGAAAGCTAGTGCTTTTTGAAGGGAGAGGGAGGACTGGGGTGGGGACGGGGGCTGGGGTGGAGGGAGGATGAGGAAGTGGCCAAGACCTGAGGAAGCAGGAGACAGAGTGTAAATAGTTCTTTGGGAAGGTTTGGAGAGGAAAAGGCTTGAGATGATGTGGTTGGTGAGCTCAAGGGTATGTTCTTTCAGGTTAAGGGCTATGGATAAGACTGTTGGCTGAAGCAGAGGGTGGAAAGCAAGGGTAGTGGGTGAAGAGAGGCTGTTTGGAGAAGGATGTGAGAGGCTTATGGAAGAGGTCTGAAAAAATAGGGCAGAAGCATAAGGGTGAGGGGTGGGCAAGACCCAGAGAATCCTACTGGGAGAGGAAGGTCAGAAGGGGAAGGGAGCTTCTCAGAGAGAACGTGAGAGGCACAACTGCTGTCTGCTCAGAGTGTGGGGAGCAGGGCTAGACCCAGCCTTGAGGAAGGTGGAGTTTTAGAAGAATCTCTTGGGGATTCAGAAGGAAGTCTGACAGCAGGAGCGTGCTGCCAACCAGCAGCAGGGAAAGTACACATGGGTGGTGGATCTCTGGCTCCTCTTACCCAGGTTGGTTCCATCTCTCAGGACACAGCAGTTAGAGACACCCCTCCCCCAAGATTATACTGCTCCTCCCTTTCTGATTTGATCCACATCCTCTTCTTCCATGTGGCCTCCCTACCTGAAAGCACCCCAGCAGCAACTCAGGCCCATTTTCATGGTCCTACCTTTGTGACTGTGCATCCCCAAGTCCCTAGGATGGTCTCGACTACCTTATCAGAGAAGCCTGTAGAAGAGCCATCCTCCCAGCCCACCCCCACAAGGAATTCCCAGCCCCCTTATGCAAACTAGAGGCAGAACAACAAGCATATGTGCATGGAGGCATCTCTAAGCCAAGAGCAGAATGGATGCAAAAGTTGGGTCTAAAAGGGTCCATAAGGGCCTTCTTCTCTCTATGCCTCAGTTTCCTCATGTGTAGAAACCAGATGGCCTCTAAGACTCCTTCCCACTTTGACATTCTAGGATTCTATAGTTATATACTATAGGTGCTCAGGCAATCTCTGTGAGCAGAATTCAAGAAAGCTCTGTGAAGGTGGAGTGGGTACATTCAGATGATGAAGGGGATGGAGGAGAGTTTTTTAACCTGTAGAAGGAGGAGGCATGGATTTATTTATTTGTTGCCATCTCTCCCATCTAGGAGTTAGTACTGCCTTTTCTTATCTCTCTTCCCAGTGTCTGCCCAGAGGTCTCTAGGGATAGGGGCTGCAAGCATTGAGACAGAAGAGTGGTGGAGCCCATTGAGGGTGCAACGTAGGGGACTAAGAGAGGAAGACAAAGGAAGCAGCCATTTGGGGCCAACTACATTCCCTGCCTCCCCCCACACACCCGCCTGCCCAAAGCATCCCAATACCCTAATTAGCCAGTCCCTTAGGCCCCTGTTAGTCAGGCCGGCTGAGCGCCCAACTCCTTGGGGACCAGCCCCCTTACCCCCCAGACTAATCAGTCCTGTGCTCCTTGAGTGCATGAGCGTACACGTGCACGTGTGCACACATATACACACAGACACACACCCTTATCCTCTCCCAGAGCCCCAGGCCTCGTTCTAGCCTTCAGAGGGTTAATTTAGGGTAGTACTAAATTCTCCCAATGAAGACACCCCATTTGAGATAATTGAAGAGTTGGGGAGAAGCAAGACAAAGTTTGGGGGGTGCTTTCCAATTGGGGTTTTCTCTCAAACTTGTGGGACCTAGAATGTATAGCAAAGGATGAAGCCATGAGTGGGGGTGCCCTATGGCACCCCAAGCCCTTGGGCTGGCACCTCTCAGGCCCCTGTCTTTGGTCAATATTCACCCCAATCCAGACGCCCTCCTTCCCTTCATCTCCCATTCGTCTCCCCACCCCCTTACCCCCCGACACCCGCACTGTCAGCCCAAACACATGATAAATTGCCCTGTCAACAGAATTCATTCAGGGACCAATTAATTCCACAGAAATGAACCAGGAGCCATCAGTTGCTGAAAAACTCAGAGTGCAGGGAGCGGAGGGAGGGGGTGCAGGCGGGGGGTGGGTGGCAGAGGAGGGGACGGGGAGGCTGGGGAAGTTAGTCTGACAGAAATTGGTCATTTAATGCTTAAGTGCACGCTAGACAGCCCTGTCATCGCCCGCGGCCCCCGCGCGGGATTAATTATCAGAGGAGGAGAGGGCAGCCCAGCCCAGCCCAGCCATCTGTCACCAACCAAGGCTAGAGTCACCCAGGACTTGGGCCACCCTGAGTCCACTTCCAAGTCTTCGGGCTTCTCGCTTCCTCAGCTTCCATGTCCCTCTACATCCCAATCCTAGATCCAACCTTATATCTTAGACCCTTAGCTGCATTTAGTTAGACCTTGCCATCAGCTAGCCCAACTAGGAAGCTTCTTTGACCTCTTGACTGGGTTAGGTCCCATAACTCCCTATACTCCTGCATCATGACCCTCAACCATCTTGGGTGACTCTTTGACCAAGGTATGATTGTCCCACCCATTGATCCTGGTGTGAGGGAATGGCACCATCGTTCAACTGCTCAAGTCAGAATTCTATTAGTTGTCCTTGACTCCTTCGTCTCCCTCATACGTCTCATCCAATCAGAATCCAAGTCCTGTTGGTTCAGCCTCCCATAAGCATATGAAAGCTGGGTCAGTTGCTTCTATCTCCTGACCACCACCCAAGGCAGAGCCATCAGCAGCAACACTTGCTCTCCTTATTTAGGCTCTTGCTAGTAACTAACATTATCTTTAAAAATACAAATAGTATCCTGTTGTGTCCCTACACACAAACATACACTACCTTCCAGTTTAACACTCTTTGGTGGACCACCATGGACCTACAGGGTGTCAAGTTCAAACTCTTGACTTGACTCTCAAGGCACAAAGCCCCAGCCTCTCCTCTACTATGCTTCCCTTGCTTTCTCTATTCCAGTCCCACTGACCTCCCTTTCTGGCTTTGTACATCCTATATTCTTCCCAGTCTACAAACCTCTTTCTACCCTATGACCCCCTCAATTAACTTTACTAACTCCTATTTACCTTTGTGATCTCCCTCCAGGAAGCCTTCCCTGACCCCTTGATGTGCTTTTACAGCTCCCAAACTTCCATTCATCAACATGTCACCTTATTTATGCATTGTCTGTCTTTCCACCATAATGTTAATATCATGAGAATGGAGTCCATGTCTTTACCTTCTAGCCTGGCACTTAATGGATATCAGAAATATTTGTTGAATAAATAAATTAATGAATAAAGGCCTAACCTTGTCTTGGCTCTATCCCTGGCCTGACTCTGGGACCAAGCTTTCCAGAGTCAGATCTTTCCTGGAAGCCCAAGACATGCTGGGGTGACTGTGGAGATGAGAAACCCTCAGGAAACTTGTGAGCCATTCAAACTGACCCAAACCAGCCATACCAGGTGGGTTCAGATGAGACTGCTGAGAGCTGGAGGTTAGATTGGTCAAGAGAATGGCTGGAAGGGCTTCATAGAAGAGCAAAGCTCAGGGTCTGGAAGAAGCATGCTCTGTGCAGAGACATGAGTTGGCTGAAACATGGGGCTGATCAGAGAAGAAAGGGGTAAAAAAGTTAGAAAGAAACTTTCCAAATGTGATTTTGATATATTTCCCAAAGGTTGAACTGACAGAACTTGGATACTCATTAGGTTAAGAGAGATGAGAGAGACCACTTTATGAAGGGCAATGAATGCCAGGCTCAGTTTGGCCTTTCTCCTGCCATTGACTGCTTCTGAAATTGGCCAGATGTAGAGTTTTATTTGCAAAGTTAATTCAGGCTGCCGGACAGAGTGATTAAAGGGAAAAGTGAAGCAACGAAATCATTAGGAAACTGGTTCAGTTATGAGAAAGAGACAGAAGTTGACCTGTGGAAAGAAGGTTTGTGATGGAGAAGTTTCCCATCACAGGCATAGGGGGATGAGGTGAGTGCAGTGATCTTCTCTCCAAGAAGTCCAAGAAGGCTTGGTGGCAGCCTCACTGAGATAGCATATCTGGATTTGGCTGCCAATCGGAACTGAAAGTGAGGGAGAAAGAGCGAGAGAGCAAAGATGATTGTCTCCAAGGTTTGTGTTCCAAGAACCTGGATGGCTGATGAGGCCATCGGCAGTGTTAAGATGAGAGGCTGACTTGGTACTAGAAGCAATGAGCATGACTTTGTATACATGCCTGACTTTGGCATGCTTGGGCATGATGTACAATAGACAAAATTAAACAGCAATAGCTAAGGGGTGTGAGTTGGCCTTGGGATGTAGAATTGGGAGATATACCTTCCTACCTTTGCTCTCTTACCTCCTCTAAATTTGCATGTCAGTTTGGATAAGCCAGTGTAATTTTGTGACAAAGTAATAGTATAATGCTAAAGGTAATCCTACAATAATACATATAGTGCAGTAAAGATATGTCATCAAGCACAAGTGATAGTGTAGGGCTGTAATAATGTAATCTAGTAATAAAATAACCATATGACAACTTACTAATATCAACCAGAAAATGATGAGTCAATACATTGGTTAACAATATGGGCTGTATTGAGGTAATGAGGTAACCATGTAATCAGTGATACTGTAGTGTTGAAATGACTGTAACAAGGCATACAACCCAGCAATAAAAGGGCAACCTGACTGTGTAATCATGTTAACTTGGTAATAAGGTACTGATATAATGATGCCATGACTTACTGGCAGAATGGTGGTGATGTCACACAGTAATAAAGCCTCGAAGTCAGTGAAAAGAAAGAGGACAGAACTCTTAACATGAGTCCCAAGGCCCTGAGAACAGAGTGCGAGAGCTCTAAGTCTGAACAGAACCTTCCTCAGGAGGCAGCCGAGGTCTGGAAGCAGCTTCTGGAGGGGATGATACAAGACTGGGACAGGAAAGAGCTGAGCCAAGAAGGAAAGTTGTCAAGGCAAAACAAACAAACAAACAAACAAAAATAGCGTTGGCTTTGCAGGACAGGACACAGCTCTGTGGAGCTGGTCAGAATGGAGGGGCCTGGGCTGGGGTCAGAAGGAGGCAGTCTCTGATTGCAGAGTAATATCAGAACAGCCCTAACAGCATTCAGTGCTCTGGCCCAAGAGATGTCTGTTCCCTCAGGAGCTAGAAAGGATGGTAAATCACATTTAATACTGTCCTTGTAAGATTCTTAGAACCATGAAGTTGACAAAAATATAAAAGAAAACCCAGGGCTAATAATAACACAATTGAAAACAACTCACGTTTATCCAATCTTTAGCATGGGCTAAGCACTCTAATCAGTACTTTCCCTGCATTATCCACAATAACTCTGTTAAGAAGGTTTTAGTATTTCTATTTTATAGATAAGAATAATGAGACCGGTTAACGTATTTGCCCAAGAGTCACAAGAAAAGTAAGGGGTAGAGCTGGAATTCAAACCCAGGCCCATTCCCTTTAAAGCACACCCATACCCTTGCCATTGGGTATCTGCTTTAGTGTGTGTCCCTAAGTAAGAAGCAAACCAGGGAGCAGGTTGAGCCACAACATATTCCTAAACACTAATTTTATTAAAAGACCAATGTTAAGCTGGATAAAAATATGTATAATAAGTAACCATTTATCTAATAAAGAAAGGCGCAATATGAACACACATACTTATTTACTTACATTTTACAAAATGGAAATATAAACTGAAAGACTTCTTAAAATATTCATCTATTTATTAAAGAAGGGAAGAAATAAAAGAAGAGGAACAGGGTAGAAGATAGATATAACCGATTATATCTTGTTTTGTAGATTTGAGTTCAGAACCATGTAAGTATTTTACATAATAATACAACAAAATTAAGTAAATAAATAAGAAATCTCCCAACCCTCAAACAAAAGCAAAATGAAACAAATGAAGGTAACTATTCATGGAGTTGGTGTCACAACCACATAGACAGAAACCATGTCAAGTAATTTAAAACCTAGTAACTGACTGTACATACATTCCCTAGTAGGACATACACTAATAGAGAAAATAAATGATATCAATATTCATGGAGTTTTTCAGTGTGAGAGAAACAAACAAAACCAAATGGAAGATCAACAAAGGTAAGTAAAATCTCTGTAGTTCTGGATTTCATTGGACATGTTAGTAATAACTCCTGATACATTTTACTTTTTTAAAAAAATTCATTTCCTGAATCTACCCACGTAAAAAGGAGAAGAAAATGACCAACTCAATACCAAGCACTTTATTTTATTTATTTTTTTTTAAATATTTTTTTAATGTTTTATTTATTTCTAGGAGAGAGAGAGAGAGAGATAGCGTGAGCAGGGGAGGGTCAGAGAGAGAGGGAATCACAGACTCCGAAATAGGCTCCAGGCTCTGAGCCGGCAGTCAGCACAGAGCCCGACGCGGGACTCGAACCCACAAACCGCGAGGTCATGACCTAAGCGAAAGTCGGACGCTTAACCGACTAAGCCACCCAGGCGCCCCAATACCAAGCTCTTTAAGTCCTCAGATTGTGGTCTTTAAATACCACTTTGCACTAAAAGGAGCAAAGACTCTTTGGGAAAATGGAAGATTCCAAGGCTGAAATAGGAAATGTAAAAGATGATTCTGGAAATCTTGTCATATCAGAAAGCAGAAAGACTATTAAAGACCACTAGGGTCATGTTAAAAGGACTTAGTTGCCCATTAGAGGCTCCCATTGGCCAATGACTAAATAACTGAGCTGCAATTAATTAAAAATCATAAAATATATTTAAATTCATGAGTCCATAGTTATACCTAAAAGAAAAGCCTTATTGGTCTTCTTTGGAGTTTTCTAGGGAATCAACTAATTATTTGGGAAACTGATAAAGAAAAAAATCAAATACTTCTACTGAGTTTCTTATATGAAATGTACCTCAGAAAAATCAAATAGCAGGTGAAGAGAAGTTTCTCTTTATAGAAATCTTCCAGCTAATAAGTGAAGAAGGCATGGATGGAACCAGATTATCATCATTTTGTAACCCCTAGTGGAATAATAGATCTAGACAATGATCATTGATGGCTGTTAATTTCATTAAAAAAGAAACAACAGAACATTATGTGCCTCTCGATGAAAATACCAAAAAAACCTCCAAAAAACTATTAAATGGTATTTCCAAAAAGTCAAACCCGAATCTGAACAAGCCACTGGATATAACTATGATTTTATAGAAAATACTATGAACAGAAGAACCACAAGGATGCAATTTGATTTAGGCTCTTGATTGTATACTTTCCCCAGACTGTGAGAAACTTCAGTGCAAATAAGCTGGCTTCTTCAGTAAGGAAATTGCAAAGGGAAAAGTGGATACACTAAAGGAGACTTACGAGACATATCACCTAATTGCAATATATTTGAATCTTGCAAGTAGTTACAAAGAAGAGGAGAACCAGGAAGAGGAAAAGGAGGAAGAATAGGAAGAAGAGAAGTTATGAGGGAATCAGAAGTGTAAACACTGCACTAATGGCACAGTATGAAGTTTTCATTTTTCATTTTTTATGATTTTTAGTTTCAGGAGTAGAATTTCGTGATTCATCACTTACATATAACACATCTTCTTTATCCATTCATCAGTCGATGGACATTTGGGCTCTTTCCATAATTTGGCTACTGTTGATAATGCTGCTATAAACACTGGGGTGCATGTGCCCCTACAAATCAGTAATTTTGTATCCTTTGGATAATTGCCTAGTAGTACAATTGCTGGATTGTAGGGTAATTCTACTTTTAACCTTTTGAAGAAACTCCATACTGTTTTCCAGAGTGGTTGTACCAGGTCGCATTCCCACCAACAATGTTAAGAGTATTTCTCTCTCCATCCTCACCAACATCTGTTGTTTCCCGTGTTGCTAATTTTACCCATTCTGACAGGTGTGAGGTGGTATCTCATTATAGTTTTGGTTTTTCCCTGATGATGAGTGATGTTGAGCATCTTCTCATGTGTCTGTTAGCCATTTGTGTGTCTTATTTAGAAAAATGCCCAGGGGCATCTGGGTGGCTCAGTTGGTTAAGCGTCTAACTTCAGCTCAGGTCATGATCTCGTGGTTCGTGGGTTCGAGCCCCGCATCAGGCTCTGTGCTGACGGCTAGCTCAGACCCTGGAGCCTGCTTCAGATTCTATGTCTCCCTCTCTCTCTGACCCTCCCTTGCTCACTCTGTCTCTCTCTCAGACATAAATAAAACATTTCAAAAAAAAAAAAAAGATAGAAAAATGCCCATTCATGTCTCTTGCCCATTTCTTAACTAAATTATTTATTTTGGGGGTGTTGAGTTTGAAAAGTTTTTTATAGATTTTGGATTCTAACCCTTTATCAGATATGTAATTTGCAAATATCTTCTCCCATTCTGTAGGTTGCCTTTTAGTTTTTTTTATTATTTCCTTTACTCTGCAGAAGACTTTTACCTTGATGAAGTCCCAATAAATCATTTTTGCTTTTATTTCCCTTGTCTCAGGAGACACGTCTAGTTGGAAGTTGCTATGGCTGAGATCAAAGAAGTTGCTGCCCATGTTCTCCTCTGGGATTTTGATGGTTTCCTATCTCACATTTATGTCTTTCATCCATTTTGAATTTATTTTTTTGTACAATGTAAGAAAGTGGTCCAGTTTCATTTTTCTGCATGTTGCTGTCCAGTTTTCCCAACATATTGTTGGGATACTGTCTTTTCTCCATTGGATATTCTTTCCAGCTTTGTCAAAGACTAGTTAGCCATATGGTTGAGGGACCATTTCTGGGTTTTCTGTTCTAGTCCATTGATCTATGTATCTGGTATCTGTTTTTGTGTCAGTACCATACTGTCTTACTACAGCTTTGAAATATAACTTGAAAAAAAAAAAAGAAATATAACTTGAAGTCCAGAATTGTGATGCATCCAGGTTTGCTTTTCTTTTTCGAGAGTGCTTTAGCTTTTGGGGATCTTTTGTGGTTCTGTACCAATTTTAGGATTATTTGTCCTAGCTCTGGAAATGTGTATATTGTTCTGGGTAGTATAGACATTTTAACAATATTTGTTCTTCCAATCCATAATCATGGAATGATTTTCCATTTCTTTATGTCATCTTCAATTTCTCTCATCAATGGTTTATAGTTTTCAGAGTACAGATCATCAACTTTTTTGGTTAGTTAGGTTTGTTCCTAGGTATGTTATGGGTTTTGGTACGATTGTAAATGGGATCAATTCCTTGATTTCTCTTTTGGCTGGTTCATTATTGACATATAGAAATGCAACAGATTTCTATACATTGATTTTGTATCCTGAGACTTTATTGAGTTCATGTATTAGTTCTAGCAATTTTTTGATGGAGTCATTCAGATTTTCTATGTAGAATATCATGTCTGCAAACAATGAAGGTTTGACTTCTTCCTTGCCAATTTGGATGCCTTTTATTTCTTTTTATTGTCTTATTGCTGAGGCTAGGACTTCCAGTATTATGTTAAATAACAATGGTGAAAGTGGACATCTCTGTCTTGTTCCTGAGTATAGATAAAAAGATCTCAGTTGTTCCCCATTGAGGATGCTATTGGTTGTGGGTCTTTCATATATGGCCTTTATGATGTTGAAGTATGTTCCCTCTATCCCGACTTTATTAAGGGTTTTTATCAAGAATGGATGCTGTACTTTGTTAAATGTTGTTTCTGCATCTATTGAAAAGATAAAATGCTTCCTCTTTTTTCCTTTTAACGTTTACTTATTTTTGAGAGACAGAGAGACAGAGTGTGAGCAGGAGAGGTGCAGAG
The DNA here is from genome assembly GCF_003009895.1 of Hyaena hyaena. Taxonomy (NCBI): domain Eukaryota; kingdom Metazoa; phylum Chordata; class Mammalia; order Carnivora; family Hyaenidae; genus Hyaena; species Hyaena hyaena. The sequence continues at coordinate 819,572 of NW_024080965.1, read as the reverse complement.
AGAGAAGGAGACATAGAATCGGAAGCAGCCTCCAGGCTCTGAACTGTCAGCACAGAGCCTGATGCGGGGCTCGAACTCATGAACTGCAAGATCATGGCCTGAGCCGAAGTCAGCCGCTTAACCAACTTGAGCCACCCAGGCACCCCAGAGTGGTTCTTATCCTTTCTTTTATTGATGTGGTATATCACATTGATTGATTTGCAAATATTGAACCACACTTGCAGCTCAGAAATTAATCCCACTTGATCGTGGCAAATAATTCTTTTAATGTACCTTTGGATTTGATATCTTATTGAGAACACTATGAAGTTTTTAGATGTACTAGTGATATTATGGTCGTGTTTAGAAGTCTTTTTATTTTAGAAGTATAAACTGAAATATTTAGATTAAGTGATATAATATCTGGGATTTGCTATAAAATAATTTGGGGGTGGAGTCCTAGGGGATTATATGAAACATGACTAGCTATAAATTGATCATTGTTGGAGCTGGAGCTGTTATGTTATCTTCTCTATTTTTATACATGTTTAAATTTTCAGTAATACACAATGTTAAAGCATTGTTATATTAAAACAAACTACTTAAAGTTGAGGAAAGCCATCTCCTTCATCTTGATTTTTAGAAAGCTGACATCTATGTTCAATTGCTTATCTGTCCAAGCTGGAGATTCTGAAAAAGCTGACCAGCCCAAAAGTAAATGCTTCTAGATTCTGGTAATTGGGGTCTCCCATAAAATATTTGGGTCTCCTCCTTATTACTTTTCAGTGATGTCTGCTAATCAACAGATCTCAAACATGCATATGGAGTTTCCAAGCAGTCTTTCATTGTCTTACTTTTGTGTATTGATGGACAGAAATGGATACTAATGGTTTTAAATGAGCTTCTAACATAAGAGATAAAGACCAGAATTGACTGCCACAGGAAAAAGAACTTGAAACAATCAAAGACAATTCAGGGAAAAGACGAAAACTAAAAACAAACCAAAGAGACAATATCCATCTATAATTAATAGCCTCAGAGAGGTCAAAGAAACTCACATCCATGAAACAAAAGCAGGGTATAATTTTAAGGTACATTAGGAGAACAATAATAATTTTTACCCTCTGGGAATTAATATATATGTATGTATACATGTATATCATATGTATATGTAATATGTAATGTATATTCCCTCTAGGAATTAGTACATATGTATATGTACATATATATTATATGTAATATATATATATATATATCAGAGGTAAAAAATATTAACAGAAGGTTTTCAAAGTAAAGTGGAGAAATATCCAGAAAGTAGAATGAATAGCCCCAGAGATGAGACCAGGAAAAAAAATAAGAAAACTAGAGGATAAATACAGAAAAAACAAACATCTGACTAGTAAGAGTCAGGAAAAGAAGACAAAGAAAATGGAGGTGATAAAATAATTTAAAAATAATTTCGTAAATTTTCCACAAATGAAGAACATAAATTTCTAGATTGAAAGGACTTACTAAACACCCAGAACAATGGATTTACAAATTCCCACATTGGAGCACAAAATCATAAAATTTTAAAGCACCAAGGGATAAAGAGACACTTCCAGAATAAGAGAATTAAGGGGAGTAAGGGTTTAATACAATAGTTTGCAAATAAGAAAAACAGAAAACTTCTCAACAGCAACATAATGGAACAATACCTCCAAACTTCTTAGGAAAAATGTTTTGAGTCTAGAATTCCCAGCTTAAACATCAGTGAAGTGTGAGACCAAAATAAAATCTCTCTCACAGTTCCAAAGTCCCCCCACATTCCTTTGCATCCTTTCTTAAGTTATTGGAGGATGTTCTCCATCAAAAATGAATGAATTAGAAGGAGGAATTCATGAGTCCCCGTAAGCAAAAGATCTAACCCAGGAAAGAGGTGAGTGGAATCCCTAAAATGATGGAGAAGGAAAATTTCATAATGGCACTTGGGAACATATTCATGGAATGACCAGTCCAGATAGAAACAGGAACAGGTACACCACGCGCAGTTCCACACATTTTGCCTGACCAAAGGTGGCTAGCCACAAATGAGAGCCAAAATTCATCTTGCACTGTGCTTGCCAAGCCACATTCTTGGTGAAGGATTGCATCAAACCTAAAGAAAGAAGATACTCTTACTAATTGGTCTTCCCAAAGAGAGCAGTATTTTACAATATGTAATCCCAGGAAGCTCCTTTTTATAATCTATCATCCAGAGGGGATGCCTTTTAAGGAAATGGACTCAAAAAGGACCATTTGTGTTAGTGATGGCTCTGTATTGAAAACTTGAGAAGGAGGGGCGCCTGGGTGACTCAGTACTTCGGCTCAGGTCATGATCTCACGGCTCAGTTTGTGGGTTCGAGCCCTGCATTGGGCTCTGTACTGACAGCTAGCTCAGAGCCTGGACCCTGCTTCAGATTCTGTGTCTCCCTCTCTCTCTGGCCCTCCCCTGCTCACGCTGTCTCTCTCTGTCTCTCTCAGAAATGAATAAAAACATTTAAAAAATCAAAACAAAAGAAGAAAGAAAACTGGAGAAGGATGCCACCAATAAAAATGTGGAAACAATAGATTGCTAAATCTGTTTGACAAATATAAAAAGAGTTTCATATATCTGTTGGGAATTTAGATATGAATTACTTAACCAATTAGAAAACATAGCAAACAACAACAAAAAAACTAAGGCAATTTTTGACTCAAAGAAAAAAACAACAAATAAATAACATGGCTATCTCTGAGGCACATGACTGATACATTCAGGGATGGCAGTTAGTGGGAAAAGGGAGAACTTTTTTCTTTTAAATAGTTTTATTTTGATTATTTATCTTACAAATTCTTTTTTTAATGTTTATTTATTTATTTTTGAGAGAGAGAGAGAGAGACAGAACATGAGCAGGGGAGAGGCGGAAAGAGAGGAAGACACAGAATCTGAAGCAGGCTCCAGGTTCTGAGCTGTTAGCACAGAGCCCGACAAGAGGCTTGAACCCATGAACTGCAAGATCATGACCGGAGCTGAAGTTGGAGGCTCAACCAACTGAGCCACCCAGGTGCCCCTCTCTTACAAATTCTTGTGCCATGCGCTATTCTAAACAATTTACACTCATCTAATCCTCATAACAGTTCAGGGCAGACCATCCTCCTTTGACAGAAGAGAGTTGACTATCATTTGAAGTTTTTTCAATGAGCAGGTGTTCCTTTTTAAACAATAATTTTTATAAATAATGAGCCATAGAAATCTATTCTACTTTTCATATGACAACCATTTGGTTATTTGAATTCTTTTTCCCCCCAGTATATAAAGTCCTAGTTCTTCCAATGATGCCTCAAAGGTAGAATTGTTATGCACTGCAATTATTAATAACACTTTCTTTTACTCTCACATGTGTCCTGGTTTAGGTGATAAGTTTTATGATCATAGTGCTTGGTGTTTAGATGCTTTACCATGGGGTTGCCCTTCCCTAGTCATCACTCTTTAGAAAGGTCCTTAGCCCTGAACCTAGCAAGATATGGAACCTAGTAACCATTGGCCTTTCTCATTCCAAGCTTTCTGTATCTACCAAGGCAGCTTGGGAGCCTGGGTGTCATCATCCTGAAAGTGCCACATAACTGATGCACAATGAATTAAGTATCAGATAAACTCAGTCTTTTTTGAGTGATTCCTTCTTTTTTAAAGATTTTATTTTTAAGTAATCTCTACACCCAGTGTGGGGCTTGAACTTACAACCCTGAGATCAAGAGTCATATGCTCCACCAACTGAATGAGCCAGGCGCCCCGAGTGACTCATTCTTTAAAAAATTTTTTTTAATGTTTTGTTTATTTCTGAGAGAGAGAAATAGCGTGAGCAGGGAAGGGTCAGAGAGAGAGGGAGATACAGAATCTGAGCAGGCTCCAGGATCTGAGCTAGCCGTCAGCACAGAGCCCGACACAGGGCTCGAACCCATGAACCGTGTGATCATGATCTGAGTCTAAGTCAGACGCTTAACTGACTGAGCCACCCAGGTGCCCCATGAGTGACTCATTCTTAAAAGAGGGCTCCCAGCCCCATATCTGTGCCTCTGATCGTTTTAACCTGCCTGCAGGATTCCATATTCACCCTCCTTCCAAATGTCATTTGTTCACGGAAGATCATTGTTCCAGCCTGTCAAGATCATTTTGAATCTCAATTCCATCATCCAACCTATTAGTGATCCTGTTCCTCTTTGTGACACCTGGAAGGGTGATGAGCTGGACACCTACATCTTCATCTGAGCCGCTGCTAGAAATACTGCCTGACCAGGGCCTTCCACTGGAAAGACCATCCACTAGCAAGACATAATCCCTATCATTTTTGCTCTTCTTTGAAAGGGGTAGTGAGTTACCAGTTATGAATCCTCCAAGCAGGATTCATCATGCAGCCCACATTTCTTCATTGTACCCACAAAGATAATATGACAAGCTGCTTCGTGCCCTGTTGAAAGCAAAAAACAAAAAACAAAACAACATTATCTTCAGCATTCCCCTAACTTCCTCATCTGGGACCCTTACAAACAAAAGCAGCATGATATTCTGCCCTTTGATAGGGTGTTTTTAGAGAACTCATGCTGGCTTCTGTCAAAAAGGAGACACATTTCCTTGTGAAACATTACCATATTCCATATTTAATAATAATTTCAAGAATTTTGCCAGGAATAACATCAGTCTTGACAGTCTTTAATTTCCAAATCCATTGTCTACAGCAAATATAATGGCAACATTTGCCCATTTCCATCTCATAGCACCCTTCCCATCCTCCATGATTCCCCAAAGGTCACTGAAAGCAGATTCCTGATCACATGTGGTCTTGACACCTATCTGGACCTGAACCCTTTGTCCATGATTTTTTTCCCTACTATTTCTGATTTGAAGTCATTTTCTACTATACCCTGGAAAGAAGGTAGCAGCTCTTCTCTCTGTCTTTGGTTAACATCACACATTGACCTTCTACCCCATAGGTTGTCCTGGGCATTAAGCATATTTTGTTCATTTATTTACTGAATTAATTAGTAAGTAAAATTCATGTTTTATTACACATGTAATACATACTCATTAAAATGCAAATATTACAGATAAAGCTAGAGCTCTTATAGACCAGTCCTCCTAATTCTAGTCCATTCTTTATTGTTACTGGCTTAGTGCATACTCTTCTATGCATTTACACACATATATGCACATTTAAAAAACATACGCTTTGGACTTTTGTTTAACTATGTTAGCTTATCCTGTAGAACATATTCCTCCATTAACATTTTCCTGGCAGAACATCTCTAGGTCTTTGGCACTCAGACTTTAACAAAATTTTTTTAATGTTTTTATTTCTATTTCTGAGAGAGAGAGAGAGAGAGACAGCATGAACAGGGGAGGGTCAGAGAGAGAGAGATACAGAATCTGAAACAGGCTCCAGGCTCTGAGCTGTCAGCACAGAGCCCGACGTGGGGCTTGAACCCACGAACTGGGAGATCATGACCTGAGCCAAAGTCGGATGCTTAACTGACTGAGCCACCCAGACGCCCCTTGGCACTGAGACTTATAGAACACATATATCCCCCAATAATGTGCTTCAATTGTTTATCTAGGAAACGTATACACAGTATTTACATCCCCCAAACTCAATATGGCATTCTGAACACAGCGATGTACAGGGAAAATCCTGAGTTCTCTTTCAAATAGAATTGGTAGGGTGTCAGAATCATGTGTAGATATTTTGAAATGTGTCAACAAAGTGGATGTGAGTCTGGAGTGTGGCTGAAGTTGAGAGCCCTTATTATTGCCATCAAAGCAACCATTTGTCACAATCATATTCATTGTTTGGTAACCAGGAAGCAATGTTGTGAGCGTTTTCCATCCTAACATAATAAATAATTTGTTATTTACATATGAGCATCTTATTGGAATTTGATTATATTTTAGGAAATCAGCTGAGGGATTTGAGTTGGTATATAACCTGTTCTCATCTTTCCCATTTAAAATAATGGAAAACAGGCTCCCAGTTAGTGTCTGCAAAAAGAGCACTCGATCTGAAGGAGTGGATTTCTGACATTAGGAGAGAAAATGCTTGTCCATCGACAGATGAAGAGATGAACAAAAATGTGGTATGTGCACACAATGAAATATCATTTGGTCATAAAGAGGAATAAAGTTCTGACACATGTGACAACATGGATGAATCTTGAAAGCATTATGCTAAGTGAAAGGAGTGGACACAAAAAGACAAATGCTGTAATGATTTCATTTATATGAAATATCTTATAAGCAAATTTGTAGAGACATAAAGTAGATTAGAGGTTCCCAGCAGCTTATGGGGCATGGGGGGTAATGCCTTAATGGGTACAGAGTTTCTGTTTGGGATAATGAGGAAATTTTAGAAACAGACAGTCGTGATGACTGCACAACACTGTGAATATAGTTAATGCCTCTGAACTATATACTTTAAAATGGTTAAGATGGTAAATTTTATGTTATACATAATTTACCAGAGCAAAAAAGGAAATGTACCATGTATTTTTAAAAAATCTCTTTTTGACACTGAGATACTTATTTACACTGAGTCCTACAAAGGTTAACACACATATGGAGAAATTCAAAGAGAATCTTGTTTTTACCTTATTAAACTGTTTAGTTTGCTTGAAAAAAATAGGTCAGATGACAAATGTTTTGTTATGTAACTTGGTTTTCTCATTCAACAATATGATTGAAAAGCCCCCTGTGCCAGGACCTGGATTTTTGCAGAGTCCTGCGTAGGGTAGATGTCTGCGTAGGGTAGATGTGCGGGGGGCAGATCTGCCCATTGTGCTGCCAGTCAGTTTTTAGCAGCCTCCACCTTTCCGGGGCCTCTCACAGTGTGTTGACAATGTGCCTCTCCCTAATCATTCTTCCCTCCTCTCGTGGTCTATGCAAGCCCTTGGCCAATCTAGCCTCTTTAGATACCTTCCCAGGCAGTCACACTGGCATTCTCCCATGCCTATCTTGGGTTTAGAGATACATGCTCAGAGATGTTCCTTCCATTATTGTTTATAAAAGCAGAAAGCATCTATGTCCATCAATAAGAGATTGATTACTCAATGATATAGCTTTACACTAGACTCCTGTGCAAGCATTAACAATGTTGATATAGAGTATAGAACAATATTTATTGACATAAAAATTGGCCACAATTGTTAAGCTAAAAGAAAGTTTTTAAAACAATGTGTGATATGATACCATTTTCATTAAAAAATTCATTATTTACATAAAAGTAAAGTCTGGAAGGTCATACACTGAAATGTGAACAGTGGCATCTGAGGGATAGGGTGACAAGTGATTTTTTTCTGCACTGTTTTTTCCTGTTTTTTCTAAAACAGGAAACTGTTTTAGAGCACAAACAGCATTGCTTTTTTTTTTTAATGTTTATTTATATTCGAGACAGAGAGTGAGAGAAAGACAGTGCACGAGCAGGAGTGGGGCAGAGAGAGACAGAGACAGAATCCAAAGCAGGGACCAGGCTCTGAGCTGTCAGCACAGAGCCTGATGCAGGGCTTGAACTCACAAGCCATGAGATCATGACCTAAACTGAAGTTGGATGCTCAACCAACTGAGCCACCCAGGGACCCCTCACAAATAGCATTTCTTACACTCTTCTCTCTTTCTCCCTGAGAGTTTCAGTCTCCACTCTAAGGTAGAGGGAAGGGAGGGGGGAAGAGGTGGGCCATTTTCGTAGGCACAGTACCAAGCTTTGGCCAGTGACTTTGTTTCCATCCTTGCATTTAATCCCCACAACAACTGAGAAGGGCTAGATATTATTAGGCCTCATTTTACAGATGAAAAAACCAAGGCTCTGAAATGATAAAGAACCATGTTCAACCATACAGCTAATAGAACACTAAAGCAAAATTCAAAGCCAGGTCTGCTTGACCCCAAAGTCTTCCTCCTTTCATGGGTCCCTGTAGCATCCATTTTGACAGATTTACCTGGACTTTGCTTTTCCTGACACCCAATCGTCAACTTACAGTTTATAGCTCTATTAATCGGGGCAGCAGCTCTCTTCCTGAAAATTCCCTGACCATCCTTGCACAGTCCTCCAAAAGCAAAGCCTAGCTTTTAATCTTCAACACCATTTGTAAACCACCCTCACATCTCTCTTTCAGCCTTCTCTACAGTAGCATGAATTCCACATACCAGAAGAAATGAAAAGTCATTCCCCACACACCCCAGTGCACCCAGATTTCTTCAGTGTCTCTACCTAGGACCGAGAATTTCTGCAGACAGCATCTGGGAGTTCAAACAGGTGTGGGGGCATGCTTCTGCCAGACCTCAGATGCAAACCCCAGAAGATCCCCTGGGATCCCTATCAGGGACCTCACAGGATGTCCCTCACCACCTACATCAGAGAAGTTTCCAAGATTCTTCCCACTTGGTTCCTTAGCCTCCCTGCTGAGACCACCTGGCCCTTCCTCTCCTAGCACCTGTGCGGTTCCGGCGGGGCGGGCTGCTTCCTCTCTGTCAGCCATCTCACCCTGGCTTTGCCTCCCTGCCTCCCTTTCAGCATCTTTTCATTGCCAGATTTTCCCTTCCTCCCTGTTGCAGGAAGATGGAGTGCAGCCAGATGGCCCTTTAAAGCTTTCACCTTCTCCTGTGATAGTGACACCAGTTTGCGTTTCCAGAACCCAGAACCAACGGCAACCTCGGTCAGGTAAACACAAGCTCTTGTCCTTCCCACTTCCCTTGTCTGGTGCCCCCTTCTGCCTCATGGTCCTGGGGACCATTCCTAGGAAGCAGCCTAGAGCCCCCCTTCCTTTCCAGTATTAAATCCCTTTTTTGCTTAATATTGGGAAGGGGGTCTGTTTTCTGCAACTGAACTCCTCATGATGCATAAATAATAATAATAATGCCTCCTTCCTATTCTTGTGGGCCCGACACTATGTGAGAGGCTAAACATCCACTGCCTCATCTAGTTTACATAGCAATCATGTGAATTAGATCTTGTTTTCCCAAGTTGCATGTGAAGAAACCAAGGATCAGAGAGGTTGCCCAAGCGCTTGCCCGGTAAGTTGCTGAGCCTTGGCTCAAAAACAGGTCTGCAAACCCCAGAGTGTGTGCTCCTAATCATATGCCATATGGCCTCTCACATGGTTCCATGTGAGAGGGACACGGACACGGAACTACAGAATAGACGATATGCTCAACAGACTCTGTAGAAGATACAGAGCTGTTTCATAAACAAGAAGTTATAATGCATATAAGTATAACCAGAAGTTATAATGACTTTTCTCCAAGGATTCTGCTCTCTCTCCCCACTCTACTCCTCCAAGCCTGCATGCTTTCCTTCCCTTGTCTCTGCCTCCCCCCCACCCCCACCCTGCCTCCATCAGGACCCCACAGTCTCCTTTCCTGTCTTCACCACACCTTCTAGAAGAGAGCACCTGTATTGCTACTTTCCTCGCCCACCCCAGCCCTGTTCCCACCGTCTCCTGGCTTCTGTCCCCACTACCCCAAGGAAACTCTTCCAGCCATTTCTTATGTCCTCTCCTCACAGATTCCGTGGCTCTCTCTGAGACTTCACCCTGCTGCCTACCCCCACCTTCTGGAAGCTCTTTCCTCCTTTGGCTTCCTGACAACAGTCTCCCCTGATTTTCTTCCAGCCTTTCTGATGGTGACTCTCAGCCTTAATCACTGGCTCTTTAACTCCCTTGATCCTCAAACCCTTGTGTTTTCCAGGGTTCTGCCCTCAGTCCTCTGCCCGCACCCCTCCTTCAGGCACTGTGGTCCTTCTTAGAGCGGTAATGGCCACATATACACATTGACAACTCCTAACCTGTTGTCTTCAGCTTAGATAACGCTCCCACACTTTAGGCTCATATTCCCATCTGCCTAACAGGCACCTCCAACTGAAGTTTCCCTGGAAACCCCGATTCATTGTGTTTAAAACTAAATAGTGTGACATGTTACCCATAAGCACATGCACACATAATTAATTATGGGTGGTGGGATTCCATGTGACATTTTATTTTGCATTTCTGAATTTTCCAGTTTTTCCTCAATTAACATTCATAACCCATATAATGAGGGAAAACGTCTTTTTTATAAAAATGTCAACGTTGACTTCCCAGACCCTGGTAATTGAACAGAGAAATCTCGGACTTCAACATTCCTCACACTCCTCTCTTTCTCCCTAAGTTTCAGCCTCCATTCTAAAGGAAAAGGAGGGAGAGAAGAAGGGAGGCAGCGGCCGCCATTTATAGGCACAGCCCCAAACCTTGGCCAGGGGCTTTGTCTCTATCAGTGCATTAATCCTCTCACAACAACTGAAGAAAGTGGATATTGTTAGGCCCATTTTACAGATGAAAAAACCTAAGATTCTGAAATAATAAGCAATTTTCCTCAATCTTTCAGCTATAAACAACTCCAAAATTCAAAGCCAAGTCTGCCTGACCCCAAAGCGCTCACTCACATGCACTCTCTTTCTCCCTCCCTCCTGTTCTCTGTCTCTGTCTCTCTCATACACACACGCACACACCACACCACACACACTCTTTCTTCCTAGAAGTACACCAGAGTTTTTGCTTAAAATTTTCCACAAAATCTTCCTCTCCCCTCCACCCCTTCATATCCAGCAGGGGCTGGAAGGTGGGTGCCTGGGGGGCTGTAACACACGCTGATGTTCCTAAAATTTTGTGCATAGCGCCATAATGGTCCTACCCCAATACAACTACATCCTCATTTCTGTTGGAGAACTCATTTCATCTCTCATTGGTTCTACACTCAGCACCTGCCATGTCTCAAACGAAAAGGCGGGCACTGAAGATTCAGTGATAAACAGGACGAACGTGGCTCTTGCCCTCGCGCAGTTTACATTTTGGCTGGAAAATGCATTAGTAACAATGCATGGACACTAAATGGAGAACATTCATGCAGAGTCATGACCAGCGTAGGTTCACCAAGAACCCATATTCAAATGGATAAAGGAAAGGAAAAGGTAGATGGGTGTAAGCCTGAAAGGAAATTTTTAGAGCTTGGTCCTGTGACTTCACCCTTGGCCCTTCCTATTCTCTCTTTTAGTTAATGACCCCCAGGCTCATCAGATTATCAGATGATATAAAACTCAAGTGATAGAGGACAAAAGTAGTGCCCCACAGACAACTTAGAATAATGGGTCAAATTAACATAATTTAATAATAATACTATATTAGTACATAATAATGTAATTTAAGGGATAAATGTGAAGTTCTGAATTTGTGTTACAAATCAACTGCTCCTATGCACTTTGAGACAGTCCAGGTTAGTCAGCGGCTCATGTGAGAAAAAGCAGGGAGATTTCTTTTTTCCTGTGAGCGTAACGTGGGTCCGCAAAGCCAACCTACTACTGAAAAGCTAGGACATAGGTGTGGGCAGCCCTGAAGGAGCCCAGCAGAGGCAGGAAAGCCAGGTACTCCCGCTGTCCTCAGGGCTGTCCCGAGAGGGCCCCCCACCCATACAGCCTTCGGGGCAGCATCAAAGACCTGCAGCCTCTCTGCGCGATCATGTATCAGGCTGACTACCTGCTCCATCCGCTCATTTACAGAGTAGCCAACTGAGGTTCAGAAGAAGAAGAGGTGTGCCCAGTGTGGTCAGTAAGTTTGCAGCAGAATCAGGACAACTCCTGACTATTTTGAATGAATGAATGAATGAATGAATGATGTTCTTGAAGGAGGATAAAGTACCTAGAGGGGCAGTGGATGAGATTAGGAATGTCCATTTCATCTTCTTTGAGGCATCAAAGAGGAACTAATCATAGTGATGTCTTCCCACTGACTTTATACACGGATTCTTTGTGCTGAGTATACAACGTGTGCCACGGCATGCTCCCACGGCTCTGCTGTCACCTCCCGCGTGCTTTCCTCCATGGCCCAGGCTAGTGCTGGAGGCAATGGGAAGGACTGTTCAACCCTGGTCCAACTCCCTAGGTTTTCTTTCCTCTTTCCAAGGCCCCTTATCCAGGAAGACTTCCTGAATTAGGGAGACAGTGGTGCTGGCCTCCCACCCAGTCAGAAGCCCCTGCCACCTGCAGCAGCCCCTGCTCCGGGCAGTTATCCTAAATTATCCTAGGGGCATCAGGAGCCTAGAGAAAGCCCCTATCTTGTACCCTTGTGCCCTCTGTCTCCCCATATGCTTCTGAGCCCCTGGCCCTCATCTTCTCACCCTCGCCATGGCCCCATTCAGAGACCCAGGTCTCCCTCAGACCCCAGGCCCCCAGTTCCCTTTCCCTCCTCCTGTACCCTCCCCCGAGAGTCTCTGTCATTATCTCTGGAAAGTGAGGCTTGTGCATCATCATTAATGGGCTAAACAGCAGGGTCAGCGAGGCAGGTAGCAGTAAACGCAGCAATTACGGCCGCGCCTCCATCCGAGCGCCTTCGCTCCCAATCCATCTCCCCTCATCACCGGGTGGTGCTGAGCCGGCCCTGCCTTCATTACATTAATCAGGTTAATTCCAAGTTAGAGTCCACATTCTAATCAAAAGGCAGTCAACAGGGGTGGGGTGCCAGGGGCAGTGGGAAGAGCTGTCCTCCCGAGGAATGGGGGTTGACAGGAGCCCCAGGCCTGGACACCTGACAGCCTGGCCTCTGGGGTCCCATCCCTTCCAGGGTCTGCTCTTGCTGTGTTTGGACCTTGCTCCTGAGACCTCTCTTGCATCTGGATTCAAGCCAGGACTGAGGCTCTGGGTAGGTTGTTAGAGGCAAGGGAGATTCTCTTTCCTTCTCTCTCTAAATAGGCCAACCACACCATCATGGATTGTTGGCAAGGCTATGCACGGACAGCTCTAGGAGAGCATCATATTCTTATTGTAGTCTACATGAATCATGTCTTTAGAGCTGTGCAATGTACAACATGCACAACAGTCCAGAGCTATTCTGCAGTCCACTTCCTGAGAAACTATTAATGGCACAGGGAAGTAGGGGGACAATAGAGGAAGAAGAGTAGAGGCCACACAGCCAACACTGCCATTCAAAGCGCTTGTGTAGAGGAAACAGAGATCAATAGACTTCCACTGCCAGCAACAACTCCATCACCCCCAACATACGGGCGTGTCTCCAAGGTTCTGTCCCTGCCCTCTGCCAGGTAAGCTCATCTGCTTTGACAGTTTCACATATCACCATGTTGATTAAGAACCTCTTCCCAAAAATCTTTCCCACTCTGGCTTCAGATTCCATATCATTAGCTTTGCATGGAAGTCTCTCCAGCAGTATAAAGATCATGGTCAAAATAGCTCAGAAGGCTCTCTTTCAAATTTACTTCTCTTTCCTTTCCCAGTAAATTCTTCTCTCTCTGGCTCAAGCTGATAATCTTGGAAGTCACTTGAGAACCCTCTCTCTTGGACTCCTTATTGGTTTTCTTTTATTGCTGTAACAAATTACCATACACTTAGTGGCTTAAGACAACACAGATTTATTATCTTTCAGCTGTGGAGGTCAGAAATCTAAAATGGGTCTCACTGAGTTCAAGTCAAGGTGTCAGTAGGGCTACTGAGGTTCTAAGGGAGAATCTGTTTCCCTGCTTTTTTCAGCCTCTGGAGGCCACCGCATTCCTTGGCTTGTGGCCCCATTCTCCGTCTTCAACACCAATAGTATAGCATCTTCAAATCTTTCTCTGAGTCTGAGCCTCCCACCTCCCCCTTGTGACTACACTGGGCTGTGCAGATAATCCAGGACATGATTAGCAACCTTTAATTCTATCTGCGACCTTAATCCCCCCTTGCCATGTGACATAACATATGTATAGGTTCTTGAGATTAGGATACAGACATTGAGGGGCCATTATTCGGCCCACCATGAACACAAATCCCCAGTTGATCTTTAAGTTCGATTAATTCTGTACCTCCAAGATGATCCTTCTGTCCCTTCCTACATTCTTCAGCTTGGTTTGCCTGGACAGTGCAAATCACCTTCAACTGGTCTCTACCTGTAGTCTTCCCCTTCCCAATCCATCTCCCAAGTAACTGTCAGAGTGTAGCAGATGCTTTTATTGCCCCCAGCACCTCTTCCACTCCCCCCCTACTGATTTCAGAGCAGTGAGCCCAAGAAAGGGGATGAATGGGCCAGGGAGCAACTGGAAACCAGTGGGAGACCTCAGTCAGTAGATAAATGTCCAACTCCCTGTCCTTTAGAGGGTCAATGCTGAGGTACATTCTACATGATTCTTGACAGGTCCCCAAGGATTGAGCATCATTTGCCCACAGGGACAACCAACTTTCTTCTCTGTTTCCCTCCCCCCACTCCCTCACTTCTGCTCCCTGGAATCACCTCCCAAATAAACTGCCTTCACCTGAATCTTTGTCTCGAGCTTTATGCCAAACTAAGACATAGAGTGGTATGTCTAAAATGAAAATCTGATCAAGTCATCTTCCTTATTAAAAGACAGTCAATGGGGTGTCTGGCTCGCTCAGTCAGAAGAGCATGCAACTCTTGATCTCAGGGTTGTGAGTTTGAGCCCCACGTTAGGTGTAGAGATTACTTAAAAATAAAATCTTTTTTTTAATGTTTTATTTATTTCTGAGAGAGAGAGAGCATGAGCAGGGGAGGGTCAGAGAGAGAAGGAGACATGGAATCCGAAATAGGCTCCAGGCTCTGAGCTGGCTGTCAGCATGTGGGGCTCGAACCCACAAACTGTGAGATCATGACCTGAACTGAAGTCGGACACTTAAGCGACTGAGCCACCCAGGCGCCCCTAAAAATAAAATCTTAAAAAAAAAAAAAAGACAGTCAAAAACTCCTGACCTCCTACTAAAGTACCAACTTGCAAGGCTGGTGTTCAAAACCCTACATACTCCAACTCACTTCTCCAATCTCATTGTCTTCTCCATCCATCTATTCATCCTGCATACCAGCCACACTGGATTCCAGGACACACTCCCATATCCCCCAGCCCTCACTCATGCTGAAAGCCTGGAGTTCTAGATTCTGCCCCCACCCTGGACACCTCCACATGAGTGTCTCCCAGCAAACCTCAAACTCAGCATGTCTAGAACTGAATTCAACTTGTCATCAATGCGCTCCTCTCTTTCTAAATTTTCTCTCAGTTTTCCTCTGTTTTGTCTGATTCTTTGTCATCTTTCCCTGATTCTTATTCTTCCTCTGGGATCATATACATGGGTGAACTCCAGGCTCTTGACCCTCTTCTTTTCTTGATCTCTATGCTTTCCCTGGGTAGTCTTAACCATTCATGTGGCATTATTTACTACCTACACGTGCTGATGATTCTTCTCTTTTTGTCTCTGGGCTGGGCCTCTCTGCTGAGCTCCAGATTCATGCTCAGCTGCCTGCTATCACAAATTCAACTCTACATGTTCAAGACCCTCCCCTCCAACTTGCTCTTTCTCCAATATCTCCTTTTATAGAATCACCTATTACCTAGATGTTCATAAATCTTCAATACTTTCTGTTCTATCCACATCCCCCAGAGTCTGCCCATTTTACCTCATCTGTTCTCTCTTCCCTCATCCCTCAGACCCTCTCACTCTCTCCCCTGGAGTTTGCAATGGTTGTAACTGGTTTCCTTGCCTATGGTCTTAACTTCTTTAATCCATCCTCCACACAACAGTCGGAGAAGATTTTCTAACACACAAATCTAGCTGGGTTACTTCCCACTCAATAATACCCTTCAGCATGACCGAAGCCCTTCCTGCTCTGGGGTCTGCCCTCCTGAGCAGCCTCAGCTTCCCCTTAAGCTCTACATACTGTTCCCTCTGGTTATAAGTCCTTCCTATATCACGACCCCATCAATCCCTTCTCTACTTGGAAACTTTCTCATCTTTTAAGCCAACTCTTCTGAGAGACTATCCAGAGTGACGCTCCTGGAGCAATTCATACAGCATAGTATAATGGCATTTATGTACTAGTCTGTCTCCTTTGTTAGACTATGAATCCTTGAGGGCAGGGACACTATCTTAGTTATCTCTGCTCCACGATGTGTTCCACTGGCACTGTGGCTCTTAGCAGGAATTCATTCAGTGCTTGCTGAATGAATGAACTAATAGATATGCAGTTTCACACACAGAGAAATTCTTACCTACATAATGGCACACACATAGTCACTGTATTCATGGTCACACAGGCAGACACAGCCATCCTCATCCACACTGATGTTTCCACGTACAAGGGATTTTCAACAGTCAATCGCACACCACTGCTGTTACTTACCTACAGCCAAATACCAATATTCACCCACATACCCATCTCCATGTCAACCAAGTCTCTCATAGTCACACCCACACAAACATGCCTAGTCACAAACACTCCACAAGATTGTACACACAAATTCACACAGAGCCACACATACACAGCCACACACACATAGCTCCAAACACCTCGAGGGCACACTTCATCTCCAATTGTGAGCAAATGCTGTTGGTTTTCATTAATCTGCAGACTCTGTGTTTGCCAGTCTCTCTGGCTCCCCCTCTCCCTCTTCCCCACTCTCTCTCTTTCTGCTCGGAGGCAGGTGAGCGCATCAATTTTCTCCTCGTCTGTGGCAGTTAAATTAAATGGAATCGGCCTGATTGCTGAAAATCAAAGGGAAGGCTGATAAAGCAATTAAATCCCTCTAATTCCTCGTCCTGAAAGGTGCAGCGGCTCTGAAGCTAATTAACTTCATAATGAAAATCCTTCTTCACCCTTTTAGGCTCTTCTCCCTGGGTCTCCTCTCCTCTTCTTCTCTCCTTCTGGGGAGAAGCTGGTAACTGAGGAAAAGCTAGATCAGCAGCATTAAGAGTTAGAACACTGGAGAGGTCTCGGGGGCTCTCCACTATGCTTCCAAATCCAGCACCCTTCTCCATCCCTTCCCTACTCACCTGTCCACCCTCAACACCCAGCCCAATTTCTCCTACACCCACTTGCCTGCTTACTTCTCAACATCACGTTTCTAATAACCATCCCTACCCCCAAACACCCAGTACAATGCCAACACCATCTCAACCTCCAACACCTAACTCCACCTCCAAAACCAGTGCTACCTCAGCACCCAGTCCCACCTCAACAATCACCCCATCTCCAGCACCCACCCATTCCACCTCTAACACCCAGTCTTACCTCCACACTTAGCTTTACCTCCCCAATACCAGTTATGCTTCTAATACCAGCCCTGCCCTAACACACAGTCTCACTTCCAATACTCAGCCCCTCCCCAAAACCAGCTCTACCCATACAGCCAAACTTACTTCTTCATCAACTCTACCCCAACACCCAACCTCACCCTTACCTCAACCTTCCCTAGTCTCTAATACTAGCCTGTCTCTAATACCAGTGCACCCAACACCCAGCCCCACCTCCAACCAACCCTATCTCACCACCAGCTTATCTCCAATGTATATCCTATAATTTTAAGTGCCTAATATGTGTCCAGAACTATACTAGGCACTGGGGCTATAGACACAGACAAAAAAACAAACAAACAAAAAAACAGAAAACAAAAAAACCCACAAGCCCTGCCCTAAAGTATCTCCTGATCTAGAAATAGAGACTAACAAGCAAAAAGACAATCACCATATGAGCTAATAAGACCTTCCTAAAGAGAAGTCTATGACAGGGGCCCCTAAGAGGCTCTGGCAGACAGAGAAGGCTCCCAGAGGGGAGACATTTGAGCTAGGTCATTAAGAGTTAGCTGGGCTGGCTGGATGGGAGAGGGAGATGATATCAAGAAAAAGAGCATGTGCAAGGCTTGGAGATAAAGGAGAGCAATGGCTAGCCAGGGATTGGGATTGGAAAGATAGTCACTGGGACATCTAGGAGGCTTGACAGAGGTGAGGCTGAGTAACCGGGCAGGGACGAGTTAATGAAGGGCTTTGAAGATCATAGCAAGGAGTCTTGTTTTTTTTTTTTTTCAAACAATTTCAGGAACTGAAGGACTATATGGCAGATCAAATCAGAGTCTGTTGGACTTGTCTTCCACTACCCCACATGTGGAAGCTGGGCAGACACAGGGAGACTGGCTGCCTCACATACATATCTGAATGTCCATGGGCACCCTGGCAGGGAGTAGGCCTAGTGAATGGGGACCATAGGAGACATCCAGTCAAAGCTTTTCTAAGATGGTAATGGAGCAAGTATAGTGGCGTCCCTTCCGTGATTTGAGAGACAAGAGATCCTAGCTCTTTGGCTGCCCCTCTTCCAGCCTTTAGCAATGCTGGCACTCTAACACCTTCCTTTCTTTACCCACCGACAAGATAACCCACTCTCATGGCTTCAGATACCACCTCTCCATTGAGCCCCATAAGGGGAGGGAGTAGGCCTATCTCATTTGCCATCACATCCCCTGCCTGATCTACCACAGATGCTCAATACATATTTGTTGACTAATACACAGAAATGAAAAACGACTTCCAAATTCGTAACCCCAAGCTCTGGACTCTGTCAACTGAACATTTCCACCTGGATAATTCCATCTCACACTCACAATATCCAGACCCAAACAGCCCTTCAGCCACCCCCACCCCAATCCTGCTCCTCTCCCGAGTTCCCCATCTTAGTGAATGACACCACCAGCCACACTAGTGACCAAGCCAAAGGCCTGGGCTTTATTTTTGGCTCCTACCTCTCCTACAGCCCTACTCCCACATCAGACCAGTCCCCAGTCCTATTCATTCTCCCTTTCTGATGGTTTCCTTCTTTCCTCTCCAACTATGACACCCTAGTCATCACCTCTCATCACCTCTCTCAGACTACTGCACTGATTTCCTAACTGGTCTCCCTGTTTCCTTTCTCAACCACTTCCAATCCATTCTCCAGAATAATTGTTCTAAAATGGAAAACAGGATCACACCATTCACCTAATCATTACTTTCCAGGGTGGCTCCTCACTGTCTATAGAACAAGGACCACAACATTCAGCCAGCCTCCAGAACCCCCAGGCTTCAGCCATAGCTATCAAACATCCCAAATCCATGTCAGGGTGCCTTGACTCTCCCCCCCCCGCCCCCTGCTGGGAATGCCCTTCTCCAGCACCCTCCCCCACAGCTTCCTCGTGATCACATCACTCACTTGGTAAAAGACCACTCATCTCTTGACACCCCCTATAATTTTCTTTAGAGACTATTTTGTTTCTGTTTTCCTTGAGTTTTTCTGTGCCTTCTTGGCATTCCAGATTGAGCAAATATTACTTTTGTGGGTAGAAAATGAAAATGTTTTTTATGCAATGGAGACACCCCCCTCATATAGTTTCTCCCCAGGCTTCCACACTCCTACCCATAGATTCAGCCTTCTTTGGGCCTCCCTGGGCCCCTCTCTCCCACCCTATGAAACACCAGCATCCTTATCTGTTTGCACACCTGTCTTCCTAAAGGAAAGGAGGCCCTTGAGGACAGGTTCTTGCTCATATTGGTCAGCATAGTGCTTGGCAGGTCAAATGGCTGACATGATTATTGGATGGATGAATGAATGAATGAATGAATGACCAAATGAACTGAGAAGGAGCTGAGGGTTTGTTGATCCAAGCATTCCATAGAGAGTAAGGGTACGGGGGACTCTTGATCTGAGAGATGTGAAAAGTAGCTAGCATGCCCACCCCTGCCTTAGGGCCCCATTACAGACCCAAAAACCCACAACTGCCACCAGCCAGGATTCTTGTCTCCTTGCCATGAGGGGGAGGGGTAGTAATTGAACTTCCCAAATGGAGAAGACTACCCTAGGGGCCTAGGCCCCAGCTTCAGGCCAGCCCTGATCTCCACCATCACAGACTCTCAGAGGAGTGGCCAGAGACACAAATTGAGAACAACAGTAGCCAGAGAGGAATAGGAATGTGGAAGCAAGGCAGAGACTGGGAGAGTGGCAGAGGGAAGGTGATACTCACAAGACAAGGAAAGGAGGCGGAGATAGCAGCAGAGACCAGGAAGGGCAGATGGGCAGCAACACCCCTAACATAACCCAGAAACTTCAGAGCACAAACTAATACTGAGTCTGGGGGACAGGGACCCGGGTAGGTGGGGAAAGAAGAGCAAGTTCCCAATCTCCCGCAGGTGCTCCTAGGTCCCCCTCCCCACCAGATTCCAGAGCCATCGGGCGGCGCCCAGCAGGGGGCAGATGAGGCTGTGACGTGAGTGATGAGTGCTGATTTGGGCCCAGATTATCAGCTCTTGGGGGGCTGGCATAGCTCCGAGACCAGGAGGAGGGGTGGACTGGGCATTTGGGGGCTGGACCAGCAATCAGAAAGGGTATCTCTGGAAAAGCACCTGGCTGTCTTCTTTGAGCACCCGGTGGAGTGCTGGCGCTCTGGGCAGCAGCCAGGGGACTTGAGAGGGGCATTCTGCACAGAGCCTGACTTTGGTTTGCAGAGAGTGCAGAGCAGACCCCCTGAAGGGGTGGTCATAGACCAGAGGCAGGGGTGTATGGGTAGCCCCCCAGAACTGCCCAGGGGGCGGCACACACCCTCATGCCTGCACACCATTCCACGGCCCAGCATTCCACCGTACAGTGGCTGGATGGACACAGAAGCACTGCTTGATCACCTACTGTGCACCACAGCCCATCTGAACCATTCCCACCACTCAGCCCCACCCCACACAGCTCCCCATAGATCAGTCCCACACGTACCATGGCCTCCCCACGGCCATACATCATCACACCCACACACTCTCATCTTCACACAATTCACACTCAGTCACGCACACTTCCACAAGTCACAAGTCTCAGCCAGACACCTCACTCAGTCAGACTTGCTCAATCACAAAGGGCCACCAAGACTCTGTCACCCCTCTCCCAGTTGCTTGGTGTGAAAGTCAGGCCATCCGCACAGACATGATCCATCACACCAGGGACCTCACAGGCTCCCATTCACCTCCCACATAAGCAGGCAGGCATACATGGGTGCACATACGTGCGCATGCTCAAATTCAGTTTGGCAAAAACATTGGGGATAACCCCAGAGATTAAGAGCTGAATGTCTGGGTCTCAGTTTTGAAGTGAGAAAGAGACAATCTCTGGCTCCTGAGAGACAAATCTTTGGCCTCCACCCTGGAGAGTACAATGAGGTCAGCCTCGGGGCTGCCACCGGGGTCAGGTCTCTTGGGGACAGTCTTGTCCGTCCCAGTTGACTCAGGCCTCGCCCACGCTGTCTCCAGACATCTTCCTGCACCCTGCCAGGGTCCAGTCCCCTTCCGTCCCTACGGTCACCCCCTCCCTGGCTCCCCTCCTGTCAGCTCATTCTCTTTCCATCTGCATCCCTTCTCCTCCCCCTCTCCGACCCCCCCGTCCCCGCCCCCCCAGCCTCGGTGATAAAAGAGCCAGATTGGAGCGGGTGCCACGCAGCTTCATTCCCCACCATATGGGCCCAAAAGCCAAATCGTCAGCTAAGCGATTAAATCAAGTATGTCGAACAAAATGTTATGAACTGACATTATGGGTATATAATTTTATGCCATTTGTTGCCATCTGTTTATCTAAACAGCCCCCATTCCACACAGACATACAGACTCACACCTTCCCTCCTACCCAACCCCCCATCCGTCAGGATCCCCCCACCCCCAACCAGAGCCAAGGGTCAGGGACAGGAAGACATGTGCCTCGAAGTTGGAGAGCTGGGGCCTCCAGGGTTCCTGGGAATCAGAAGGAACTGTGAGGCCAGGTGTCCCAGAGGGCGGAGGGATAGGAGAGTAGGGATCAGCCGCCTGGGAGGGACAAGGCACTCAGGGGGCAGGGGGTTAGGGAGTCAGGAGTCCTGAGCATAAAAGATGCGGCTGGGGCCCCGGTGTAGGAGCATGGACCCAAGCCAGGGAGCTTCCCTGGCAAGCCGCCAGCCTGGCACGTGGCACATGTGCGTGAGCGTGTGCGCGGGGGCAGGCATGAGAGCGGCAGCTGTGTGCCGTGGTGACTCTGGGAGCTTGCTTGCCCCTGCCCCATGTCTGCCCCAGGGCCTGCGGCTCCCCGAGCTTTGTGGGGTGGGCTAGCGCCTCTTGAGACCCCAGGCACAGACTAGGGGTCCGAAGGCTGGGGCTGGAGTTACTCACACACCCTTCTCAGGATGAGGCCCCAGGGCAGTGCCCCCAATGAGCCTAGGCCTGTGAGCATGCGCATGAGCTCCCGGGCACAGAGGCTCAGCTGTCCCACCCCTGCTGGCCTGTACTGCCTGGCCCCTGACCTGTGTGTAGGTTCGTGGTCTCTCTGCCCGTCTCCCTCATCCATCACCTGTCCATCACCTGACTCTCACCTCTGCCATGGTGTCTCTGTGTGTCTCTTTCACCTTGATGCTGGTTTTTGACTCTCTCGCCTCTCAGTCTCTTTCTGTCTGCCTCTGTCTCCACTAGTCTCCAACTCTCCTCTTGGTTGCAGGCTTGGGCCTCAATGCCCAAACAGACAGGTAGCGGCTTTGCAGAGAGGTGCAGGCCAAGTGGGGGTAAGGAGCTGGACAGGCACATAGCAGGGCAAACATTAAACCCCAGGGACTCGACGGTGGACAGTAGGTGATCCTGGAGCAATGAAAGCCTTGAGCCCATTCAGAAAGCTAAAGGGAGAGTGGCCTGTGGGTCAAGAAGTGTGAGGAAAAGGAGGGAAGCATCATGCAGCCTATGAGGCTAACCCGGGGGGGCCAGGAGGAGGGAGCCCCATTGGAGGAGGCATCAGGCAGAGAGTGGGGAACCTCCCCCAGGGTTTGTTAAAACACTACTCCAAACCCACACTTGCACACACACAGGTGATGTCCACACACACGCACACAGACCCACACGGCCGCACACTGACACACAACGAGGGTCACAGTGACTCTCCCCATCTAAACAAACACCTCAAGGTCACTCACGCAAGTAACCTCCCCATCAGGGTTAGTGTTGCTAGCAAAACAGTAGCCCATGAGCCCCAGGCCAGGCATTCCAAGGCCCAGCCCTTTCCAGGGCTCTCCCAGGGATGTGTGCACAAGGGCGCACCCTAAGCCCGGGCTCACACTCCACCGCCCACGCAGCATCACACATCCAGCGGGCTTCTCTCCAGGGCCCCCTATTTCTCGGGCAGGAGGAGACATGTGAGTGACAGTAACCCAAGCAGGGGAGAAAGAAACGACCAGACTCCAGGGAAGACTGAGGCAGAGATGAAGAGGAAGAAGGAGATGAGGAAACAGAGAGAGGCAGAGACACCAGTCAAAGGACTGAAAGAGAGAGACAAAGACAAAGAGAAGCAGGAGACTTGACCAACTGGGAGAGAGCGCGACCGCAGAAGAGCGAGGGGCCGCTGCGGGGCGGCTGGGCGGGAGGGGGCGCCCGGGCGCGGAGGGGCCAGGGAGGCGCGTTGGTGGTGGCGGCGGCGGCGCTGAGGATGGAAAAGCTCATTTTGCTGGTAATTTACTCTCCTGCTTTTGGGCCGCTCCGCCTGCCGCTGCCGCCCGCCCGGGCTGCCTGTTCCAATATTAGATATAAACAAGTAAACTGTGTAATGGATCACATTAAGCAGGCCTTGCGTCTTGAGGCAGGATTTAATTTGCATGGCAGATTAGCTTGTCTTCCCAGCAAGGCACCCCGGGGCACCCCGAGCTGTAATAGGATCCCGCCTCTTAGAGCCCATTAAGGCAATTGAGAGCGCCTCTTAATCTCCCTCCCCGCCCTGCACCAGAATCCCCTCCTGCCGGACCCCCATCTTCCATCCCCCATTCAGACCCCACCTGGCCCTTAAAGCAGCGACTCCAGATCCCATGGGTTGCACCCTTTCCAACCTCAAAACTTTCTCTCTACATGCCCCAACTCTGCTTCAGAGCCCCCCAACTGCCTTGAACCCTCTTTTTTCCCCCATTTTCCCAAGGTGTCTCCAAACTCCTGGCCAGCGCTCTAACCCTGGCGTTCTCTGCTTCCCACGTGGCTCCACAAAACCCTCCACCAATCAGCTGGCTTCTTAGCTGAGGTCAGGGAGTAGAATAGGGTTCCATCCCTTCAATTTTCCATTGAACAGCTCTTCGCCAAGCTTCCTATACCCTTAATAATATTGTCACCAGCACAGGAATCAGAGCAGGACTGAGAATCTGTGTGAAGATGGATGTTCAAGGCACAATTTGCTTTCAAACTGAGGCTGAGGTAAATAGTTATAACGACCCTCATTTGTGGGGTGATTTAAAGTTTGTAAGTGTTACACCTATTAGGTCACATATCCTCATAGGAGCCCTTTTAGATCAGCCTCCCTTTAAGATGAGGAAACTGAGGCTCAGAGAGGAGAAATAGGTCCAACAACAGCTAAGTGTGAGCTCCAGAACTCAACCCTGGGCTTTCCGACCCCTGTGCAGAAGTCTCTCTGATTCCTCACAGTGCTGGGGGCAGCACTGGACTCCGGAGAGGGGACAGGGCAGTCTCGGAGCTAAGAACCACACCAGGGTCTGTATCAGAGTTAGAAGAGCCGTGGATTTCCATCCCTGCCTCGCCACTGGACCGGGGCGGGTGGAGCCCACACCATGGTCAATTTCCCCACTCATTGAACAGGTGGTGCTCCTGCAGTGGGGTGACTGAATGCTTGTTAAGGGGACAGAGCAACCAAAGGCTAGGAGCATCAGAAACTAGAGAAATTCGGGGTAGGCATAGGGAAGAACTTTCCGTCTGTGAGAACATCAAGCCGGGCTCCTTCAGCATTGGAGACACCCTGAGCTGGATCGTGTTGGCCTTGGAGGGGGGGCAGGCTATGGAGACTGTAGGCAGTGCGATGGGGCCCAGGGTGGGTGGGTATGGGGCCAGGCCAGTGGAGAAGGGTCAGCCCAGCCCTGCGTAGCTCACAAAGGGTCCTTGTTGTGGGTAATGGGACTCCCCTGGCAGCTTTATTTGCTGTCAGTGGCTTTTATTAAAGTCTCCAGTTTCAGACCCTCCAACCTCCAGCCATTGTGTGTGCTCCCCCAGGGCCCTGCCCCCAGCCCCTGGCTAGGCTGACTCTGAAGAGCCCCCGTGCCCCATCTCGCGGGCCCCAGGCCCCCCAGCTACCAGCCTCCCACCTCCACCTCCCAGCAAGAGGGCAGAGAGGCTATGCACTCCAGGAGGAATATCTCGGCCTTGGCCCTCAGCACCCCAACAGACCCTAATCTCCCAGATGTTGTGACTGGTGCCAGGGGGTGGGGCCATGAGTCAGCCTGGGCAGAATCCACGCAGTGACACACACGTGTGCACATACATGTGCGTCCATGTGTGTCCTTGAGGGGTGTTCACCCATCTGTTCACACAGACACACAGGCGCCCTAGAATGGGTACTGTTTAGGGATTGAGTGGGGGGCTACAGTTTGATTTCATAAGCAGTAAGGGATAGCCTCTGCTGCCACCAGATATCTGGTCACTGCTAGGGGCTGGGAGAATGAGGAAATGTCTCCCAGCTGATGCTGTTACCTGGGGTGTTGACTCCCCACCCCTTTCCTTCCTCCAGTAGGCAGCAGAGAGTGTTTGCCAGGGGAAGGAAGGGGGCAGAGGGAGCAAGGCTGGGCCTTAACCCTGGGTGGGGAAGAGACTCAAATGCACTGAACACCAGCACAGAGTTTAACCTCACGTCACCAGATCTAGACTCTTGCTTTGTCACCCAGAGCCCAGTCCCGAACTCACAGCCCAGGGCCCAAGGAGCTGAGGCCCAGAAAACACTGCCTTCCCAAAGAACATATGGGGGTTGGGGCACAAAGAGACCCAGGCAGGGCTCTTCAGGGAGACCACCCCTACAGACAAAAGTTTCATCATAAAGATGAAATTGGGTGTTCATCCCTGGAAATGCTTGCTGAGCAGGGGAAATAGAAGGAGGGCACACGAGGAGGCCAGAGAGCCACAGGTGGCCACTGGAGGGGCCTCAGACCCCACACAGAAGCCTCCAGCCCGTGTCGCGCCCCACCCCTTGTGGGGGAAGAGGGAAAGGTGGCGACCCCTCTCCATCATGCACCAACATGAGATCTGAGGTTGGTGTGAGTGCATGGCCAGCGATTGTGTGCAATTGGGCTTGGGCCACGGGGAATCAGTGTGGGCGTGTGTGCACATGCATGTTGGGGTCCATATCAGCATGAATATTTGGAATCAGGCAGGATCTCAATTTGCGTGCCTGTATGTTTCTTTATCGAGGATGTCTGCTCTGGCAGGGGGCAGCTGAGTGGATCTATGTGAG
Organism: Hyaena hyaena; assembly: GCF_003009895.1. Taxonomy (NCBI): domain Eukaryota; kingdom Metazoa; phylum Chordata; class Mammalia; order Carnivora; family Hyaenidae; genus Hyaena; species Hyaena hyaena. The sequence goes on along the minus strand of NW_024080965.1, from coordinate 793,532 downwards.
AAGAAAGTATCTGTGTTTGAAGGTGACTACATGGACCAGGTATAGGATATCTGTCCTGCATGTGTTCGAATGTGTAAGAGAGAGAGAGACCTGGGGGGTCCACCGCCCTCCCCAGGGTCTTCCGAGCTCCAGGCTCGGCCTGTGCCGGGCCATTTGGGGAGCGCCCGTGCTTTATGGTGCGCGGGTGAAAAATGGAAATGCTAATAAGTAGTCGTTAAGTTGTCTTGCAAAAATGTTAAATGATAAATTGGGTAATGTTATTGTTGAAATGAAATATGTAAAATAAATGAGTTATTTATTTCTAATAAATATTTTGTTTACGATATATTTGTAGGGGTGTTAATTATTTTCCCCCTCAATCGGGGCAACGTATAAATTCTAATAAAGCGCTGGCCGCAGTGAAGGCAGCAGTGATGGTGGCGGCCTCTCCGGGCCGGGCCGCTGTACGACCAGGCCGTGATGGATGCTCTAGTCACATGTGATTGTTCTACTGTTGCAGGTTCCCTAGTGTGGCCTGTTTTCTTTCCTCAAAAAAAGAAAGGGAGGGAGGGAGCGAGGGTGGGAAGGAGAGAGTTCAGAAGGAAAACAAACAAGCCAGGGTCTCCGTGATGAGCCGATGACATTTCCCTAGGCCAGGTCTTGCTCCTTAGTGAGCTGCACAAGCTCTGGGTACACATGTCACTGCTGGAACCAGCTTCAAGGAAGAAGAAATAAATATATAAGCAAACAGAGTGGCAAAGAAATTTCACTTCCCTAAGACCCCTCTGCGGCACCAAGCCCTCCCTGCAGCCTGGGAGCCCTCACTTCCTCCCGCCCTCCCCTGCTCCAGCTGAGAGATCTCCAAGGAGACAGGTAGCCCCATCTCTGGCTGTTTCTAAACCTGCCCTACCAAAACTTCCTCCTTCCTCCTACCAAGGGAAGCCTCCTCTCCCCCTTGACCCTGCCTCTTCTCCCTTTCTCGCTTTCCCTGGACCCCTTCCAATGGGGAACTCCAGGACTGTCCATGACCTTCTCCAGGAGAACTCTAGTTTAGCCCCTCAGGGTCCATCAGACCAGAAATTCAACTAGGCCCTGGCCAGCCCCCGAGGCTGGGATGGGGGAGAGGCAGGCGGAGTACATTCCCCTTCAGAACAGGCTGCCTCCCCTCAGGGCATTATCCCCCTGGCCCCCACCGCCCCGTAATAAAACTGCTGAGGCAGGACGGCCTGGTGGGCAGGGACAGGTGGCAAGGGCGCGGGATGCAGGGCCGCTCTGTCCCTGCCGCAGGCACCAGCCACCCTTCCCTCTAACCCCCTCCCCCAACTCCTGGGGCCGAGCAGTGCTCCAAGTTTTCACCATGAGGCCCTGGGCTGACCTCCAGGCAGGGGTCCCAAGCGCTTAGCATACCCTTCCTCGGGGTGGGGGAACTCGGGTGGGCTGCGTGGCCAAGGGATCCTGATTGGTCAGACTTGGGGAGGGGAAGCCACGGCTTGAGGCAATGCCTTCCACGCTAGGGTTCCCCCCCCCCCCCGCAGTCTGCCAGGAAGGGGGCCTGCACCTCTTCTAGCCGCCTGCCACTTCCCACCGCCTCAAGCTAAATCATTGGGAGCTACGTCTCAGAAAGTGGCCCTCTGCACCAGTGTGACCTGTGTGTGTGCGCACTTATCAGTGCGTGTGCACGAGGACTAGGCTTACTGTAGGGGGGACCTGCAAATGGTCTTTTCCTGTAGGGAGGAAGGCAAATGACAGAGGGAACAGAGGGACACCACATACTCTGGTGTGCACGCATGTCCCCGCAGACCCATTGGGCAGGCAGTCACACACAATCATGGTTCCACAACCAGAAATTCCTCCAGGTCACTTGCAGGGTAGTTTAAGGCAGGTCCGTGAACAGACAAAAAAGGAGGTGAAATCATTGCCTATCTGCGGGGCTTTGATTAGGGGGGCAGGAGGGGGCATCAACACCGTGGGAAGGGCGCCCCCTACTGGACAGAACAGCTGTAGCTCCCCACCCCGCCCCCAGCCAGGTCATCGGAACCCACCCCTGGCTCACCAGCACCCCTCTCCTACCTCCTACCAGATACCCAGACCTCACGCTTGTCTACCACACGCTGGGTGAACCCCCCACCAGGCTGCATAACTCTGAGTTGTCTTCAAAACGTGTAAAATCTTTGATCATCATTTGTTTAAACTGTATAAATAATCCACCCGGTTTTAATAGGATTTTTTCTATGAATCGGCAACAAAGCATGAAATGTGATATTTTCACCATGAGTAGTTGGGAAATTAGTCACCTCTGTCCATGGCTCTCTGCTGGCTGGAGACCCCCATTCTGTCTGGCCCCTCCCTCCCCTCCATGTCAGACCATCCTGGGCCCTTCAAATGCTACCCCCTCGGCTCCCACCTATGGGGGGTAGTGGGGGAATTCTCTGGCATTGCTCTGAGGAGTCCATCCTGGTCATCTCTGGGTCTGAGAGCGAAGGCCAGGCTGCCCTGAGGCTCTATTTCCCCAGACTCTTCATCTGATATCAGGGCCCCACTGTGGACACCAAGTGCACATTGGAGTAGGGTTTCAGGATGCGTGGTGGGTTGTGGGATTACCTGGGGCTGAGTGCCGGTATGAGGCAGAGAGTTGGGGTCATTTGCCATCTCCCCCAGTCTCCCAAAAGTGTTTCCACCCTGGCCTCCTCCCCAGGCTGTTTGTTACACACCTGTTTGCTGTTACATTCTCACAGAGGCGAGCCCCACATGTGAACTCGAGAGGCTGGGCCTGGCTTCCAGGGCTGATGAGTTGCCCACCCACTCTGGGAACAGAAGATGTTGAGTCTGAGAGAAGAGCCACTGTTGGGGGCAGGGAGGGTGAGAGATGGAGGTCAGATCTGGAGAAGCAGGGGATGGGAGCGTCAGAGCTGAGCTTCAGGGATGGGAGCCAGACAGGAATCAGAGATCAGACCAGGACTGGGGAGTTATGTGGAAGACACAGGATGGTGGAGACTGCCCAAATATGCGAGAGGGACTTTCAGCCCCCATCCCAAATGACTCTTGACCCTGGTCCCTGCCACCAAGTACAGTAACCCCAAAGCACCCCTCCTCTGCCTCAGTGCCCTACTGAGAAAAGCCAGCAGCCAGCACCAGGGACCAAGGGCCTACAGAGCAGGCTGATCTGAGCCACCCAGCCAGGCCTTGGGCCTCCCAGGTCTCAGCCACAGACCTGGGCGCGGCCGTGGGGGAGAGCCATGTGGGGGTCCTCCCCCCACTGCGCCTGTAATGCACGACAGTCCACGTGCTCCAAGCTGAGCAGGGCCCCCTTCCTTTCTGCCCCCTGCCCCTGGCCTGAGATGAATAAAACTCCGGGGGTGGGGGGAGCTATTCATAGAACCAGAGAATGTGTGAGCTGCCCAGCAGCCCCCTCTCATTAGGGGACCCCCGTCAGGTGGCGCTCATTAACTTCAAGTTGTCTCTTGTTTTAAAACTCCGGTGAGGGGGGCAGGGTGGAGGGGCACATTGTCTGGCTGCTGCCCCAGAGAGATTAGGCGCCCAGGGGGAGGAGGCAGGCAAAGGCCCTTTAATTAGTTACTTTCAAAGGTTCCCTGTCCCCTTTCTCTCGGGTCCCCCTCCTGCCCCCGGCTGGGCCCAGCTTCGAGGGGGGCGGTCTTTTCTGCTTGGCAGAGCCGCCTGGTCACTCAGCTTAAATCCAAAGTCTTTGTTCCCGCCGGGACAATGGGCTCAGCACAGCAGCCGCGAAGGCCATGGAAGGAGCAGGGCCTTCTTCCGGAAGCCTGGAGTCAGCCAAGAGAGGTGCACCCTGACTCAGGGTGCAGCCTGGGGCTCCAGACAGGGGCCTGGGCACCAGGGGCCTCCCTGGGCTAAGAAGAAGAGGGGACACACGCATACACATGCACACACATCGCAGCTTCAAGGCCTAGCTCTAGCAGCGGGAAAAGCTGGGACAGACCTCATGTCAGGGACTCTTGCACACAGGAAGTTTCTAGGGGAGATGCCTGGAAGCTAGCTCATGGATGGGCTTCCTTTCCCCTCTATATAGCTGAAGGAACGTGCCTTTTGGATCAGGGAGATCTGTGTCAGTTCCAATCTTGGCTCCACTATGCATTAATAAGTAAGTCGTCTCTCAAGCCTCAATTGCCCTCATCTTTAAAACAGGGTTGTGAGGATTAAATTTGTAACTGTATGAAAGTGTCTAGCACAGTGCCTGGCACACAGTATGCCCTCAACACGGCTCCTTGTATGGTTCCCATAGCCAGAGCCTGACCCTACATCCTCCACCGCTGGCTACAGACACATCTGACCCTTGTCCTTGGCAGGTGCTAGGAGCAGACATGGGCTCACTACCTTACATACAAAGTGCTGGTACTCACCTGCGGGGAAACACTTGGAAGTCAGTGCGTGTGCGGGCAGGAAGGAGGAGGAAGGAGGAGCCCAGATTGGGGGCGATGGGATTTGGGAGGCCGTCAAACAGAAGAGGGAAGCAGGAAGATGAGGAGGAAGTGGAGGTTGAGCCAGCCTGGGGAGGAGGGGGTGATTAGCAGATCCTAGGGGGTCGTCTTGGGGGGTGAGTTGAGAGGCTGAGCTGCAAGAAGAGTTGGTGATTTGCCTGGGTCAGCAGATTAATGGCACTAACGAAGTTTCCAAGAGCGTGGTGAGTTGGGGGGCCGGGGGCGCCCATGTGGAAAGGCACATGACTAGGGATTGATCAGGCTGAAGATGAAACAGAGAAAGCTTCCCGGGCAACAGAGGTAGGAAACGCCAAAACCAATTACTCCCCAACCCCTCTGGCCTCCAGATCCCTCCCCCAGGGAGGAGGGAAGGGGCTGTGACCTCTCTCTGTGGGTGCACTCACTCCAGGCGCACACATACAGACCACTCACATGGGTAGGCGTGTGCACTGGGGAAGGCCCCTGCATGGGAGGGAGACGACCCACGATATGATGACGCTTTGCAGGTTGGTCTGTGTGCTCTCCCCCTTGTGTGGGGGTTATTTGACTTCTCATAGGTGTCCCTGTCACAGATGACTCCTCTTAGGGGTCCCCACTCCCACCTAAATGTCCCCACGTGAAAAGCACACTTGTCACCAGGAGGAGTCAGCGACCCATGGAAGGAGGCAGAAATGGAGGGGGTTGCTATGGACCATTTTCATTAGATTTTGGCCTTGAGTAGCACCTCCACGAATTTGCTAGTTTGGCCTCAGCCCTTGTTTCCGGTCAGAGGCAACCCTGGATTACCACTGAAGTGGCTAATTCCCCGTGCAGATCACTGACAACTTGGCCTCTGGTTAACGGGAGTGTATCCCACTTAGGGAAACCCACCCTTTAGGAAAGAATCAATTACACCCAGGTTCCTTTTAATAGCCCCTGGTGTTTGTTGAATGAATAAGTGTGACAGATTGGGCAGCCCTCTTCAGCTCAAAGAATTCACAAAGGCTATCAAAGAACTAGATCAAAGGGCAAGCAAACATCTCTTACGGGGACCGAAAGAAGCCCTTAGTTAAAATTCAACAGTTAAGAGGTGATTAGACATAAGATAAGGGCCCTTCAAACTCCCAACCCTAACCCAATAGTTGTCCACATTTGGGGTCTTTAAGGGAGATGGAAGAGGGGGAGGGGAGACAGGAGGCAAGAGAAGGCCTGGGTTTAGCTCTTGTCCACGGAGGGACCTCTCCCTTCCAAGCCTTGTGCCATGTCGGGCCATGTTTGCACCTCCAGGTTTAAGACACAGTTTCTGTTTCATGCCATATGTTGAGTGGTGTTGTCATAGTTATTAGCAATGATGTTTTATCATAAAATCACTTTTCCTTTAAATATGTGAGTAAAAAAATATCAGCTGTTCTCAGAGTAAGTTCTATCCAAGCTATTCCTCTTAGAAATTACTTCTCATTTTATAATACACACCAACAGGCAAACGGGATGGGAGCCCTGGACGTTTGCACAGGTGCCTGTTGGGGGCCCAACCATTTCACACAGGAGCAGCCACCACACCGCTGGATCCAGATGGTTGGGGGGTGGAGGTGGGCATCGTGCCCCATAGTGCTGCAGCCAGTGCCCCCACCTTGTGCCCAGGCCTGCCCCCCTCCCCCAACCTCCGACCCAGCGGCCACCTTACGGAGGCTGTCACTGGGTTCCTGGCTCCAGGATGCCTCCCCCTGCCCCCCAGCCCCACCTTGTGCCCCTGCTGCAATGTCTACGAGGGAGACCGGCTCCTCTTGGGGCCTGCAAGCTTTTGTTAGCGTTATGTGAGCCGCTAGTGACAAGGGCCCTGAAACCCAACGCGACCAAACTCATAAAAGGGGTCACTGTCTCTTTAATTAAAGTTCCCTGTTTGGAGGTTAAAGACAAACCCGTTTGATGGTGCAGGTGTGTGGAGGGGGGTTGGGGCAGAGGGCTGGAGGGGGCTGGAGGGAAGTGGAATTCTATCCTCCAAGGGGAGCAGGGAGAGGCCCCACCAGGACCAGACTGGCTGACCACGGAAAGTCTGATTGGGGGCCCTAGGGGTCCCCGGTGTGGTAAGGGTCAGAAGGGGAGAAACCAGGCAGGAACTGGGGGGCCAGAGGCCAGCGCAGCCAGCTCAGACTGCCCCGCACACGTGCCTTTGCTCAGACCACCTGCCCTCTGATCCCCACCACCATCATGCCCAAGGACCACTCCCCTTGTCCGCTCCTTGATTCCCCCTTTTCCACCCCAGAAGTTCTCCCTTAAAAGAGGGCCCAGGCCTTACTCCCATCTCCACATAGAAGCGACTTCATCACAGTTTAACATAAAAAGATCAGCTGGTATCGACCCGTAATTTGGACCCACGCCATGCTATTGGCAGGAAGACAGAATAAGTTAGGGTGGCCATGTTTCAAAAATTCTCTGTGTGCACTCAATCACGGCCCAGGGAAGGCGGGCGGGTGCGTAATAACCCAGCCGCGCTCTCCATTTCCCCTGTAGATCAATGCTAATACCAGGAGGCCCCGGAAGATGGATGGAACCGACAGGAACCTTGAAATCCCTACACAGGGGCTGGCGCCTCAACCGATAAAGGATTTCACTGCTATTGGGGCGGGGACACAGAAACCCTAGGGGCCACGGGAAACAGTCTGGTGGGGGCAAGGAGGTGGGGAAGGGGGAGCAGCCTCTCTTTCATGCACACACTCTTGTCCTCACTGACACCCACAGTCACTCACGCAGCCACTGACTGATGCACACTCCAGAGTCACTGACGTGCACGCCAATGGCTGGCACACACCATCACTCACACTCTCCAGCCCACAGCACCAACACCTCCCCAAGAGGCCTTAAGTCCAAGGGGTCACTCACACAGGTCCTAGTATGCACATGCACACACAGGCACAAGCACGCACACAAACTCCACCCTACGCACCAGAATCTCGGTGTCTGACATAGACACTCACATTGACACACCGAGGTGCAGACATACTTGCTCACTGGCATCTACACACAGCTACGGTGAAGCAGAGAGACACAGGTACCCACACACATATACACATCCCTGCCTTTCCTTTCTCTCTTTCCATCCCATCCCTTCTCCCTATTGCCTTCTGATTGTGTTCAGAACCTTGCTGGCTGGTGATCAGTCAGGGAGCTTCCCAGGACCCGTTGGAAGTTAATCACTAAGACAGAAGTATACCAGACACTCAGTCCTGGAAACAAACCCAAATGAGAACCCAGACCCATACTGGCTGGATGGCAGGAGACCTGGGTCCCAGGGACAGCTCAGCCAAAGACTTGCTTACATGGCCTTGGGTAAACCACTTGCTCTTTCTGGACCTCAATTTCCCCATCCACAAAACAAGAGGTTGGGCTGGGAGATTCCTAAGGTCCCCTATCAGGCCTGAATGACTCTGTCTGTGACAAATACAAATCCTTGCCACACACACAGGTAGCCCCCAAGCAAGCACACCTTGGCTTTTAAGCACTTGGTGGCCTGAAACCCATACCCACGATGACACGCAGGATCACACCCGCAGGGGATGCTCTTCTCGACAAGGGTGCCTGCAGCAGGGACAGCAAGTCCTCATCCATCCCAGGGCTGGATGTCAGCAAGCTTCAGGACCCACTTTTCTGTGAGCAGAGAATTGAGGGCAGAACAGGGAGCTGGAGCATTGCTGAGCGTTTAAGGGAGGAGGTGTGGAAGGGCAAGGTTGGGACCTATAGAGGGGCTAGAGAGAAAAGCCCAGTGCTGGCTGCCAAGGGTGGCCCCCCGCCACCCACCCCTTTCTGTCTGCTGATTTCCTCCCGCCGAGCTCTACCAGGGTACAGGAGCCATTTCCATGGCCTCACACTGACATCTTGTGGCCATGTCTAGAATTGCGAGCAACACAAGGAGGTGCTGGGGCCCTGGCGAAGTAAGTACATCTCTACCCAAATCGCCCAGCCAACCCTTGGCAAGACAGCGGCTCTTACCTCTGGTGCCCTGCCCTATGCTCAGCAGCCAGGAGAGGCCAGGAGGCTGGCATGTACCTCAAGCAGGGGCAGGTGTGAGAACAGGAGGCTGCTTTGGGAAAAGGCTTCAGGATCACTTGATGACAAAAGGGTCTGCAGAAAAATGAACGCTCAAAGGAGCTCTGGTTCGTGGCAGTGACAAAACCCTGTCATCCGGAAGCCCCAGTATGAGGCAGGGAAATACGGCCCTGCCCCAGGGGAGTGCAGTCTGAGAAAGGAGAGACAACTTTCCCCAGGGATCCCCTACCTGAAGGAAGAGATTCAGCCCTGGCCTCATACAGTCTGATGGGGAGCATTTGGCTCCTCTCGCAGAGAAACTAAGCCTTGAGAGGTGGGAGTGAGACATGGCTTCCCTCAGAGAGCCTCTAATCTTGAGGAAGGAAAAACTCCAATCCTCGTCAGGGAAGCCAATCGTATCTGAGGAGCATGCAATGTGGGGGTTCTGAAGCCCCCAGTGGCCCTAGCCTCCCATGCAACGCAATAGTCTGGAAGCCTGAAAGGAGCATGACTTCTGTGTCTGCATCAGCAGCCTAGAGATTGGAAGAGGGTTGAGGAAGGTGTTTGGGGGAAAGTCTGGGCTCCAGAGCCAGCCCCATCTATTCCGAAGGGGCCTGGTGAGGGGGTGGGGGGAGAAACCACATCTCCCAGATCCTCCCAGAAGTAGCAATGACTCAAGGCCCCAGCCTGTCCCAGGACTCCTCTGGATCAGGTCCTCTTGCTGAAGTCTTCTGCCACTTCTGGAGACAGGCCTCAGGCACCTAGAGATGGCAGATCGCGCGCGTGCGCACACACACACACGCACACGTGACAGAAGCCATAGGTTCTCAGCCTGGAGCCAGGGAACCCTAGAGGTGCTAGGCTGATGACTTTGTTATAAATTAGAGACTCATTAAGACAAGGTAAGAAGGGCTCAGTAACAGCTTTCGGGGCCCATCTTTTCGATTTCTTGTTCAGTTTGTTTATTGCGATTGTTCCTGTCTCATAAGCTTATTGCAAAACCAATAAAAATGATCTATTCCGAAAGCGGAGCTGCTCTTTTGACTAGTAAGCTGCCGCTTGGTCCTGGGTCCCGCCCCTCCCCCTCCCCACGGCTGCGGCCCCAGCCTGGTTGACCAGCTGTCTCCTGCCGCGGGGTCAGCAGAGGGTGCCAGATTCTTGCTCACCAGAAACTGTGTCCACCTGCCATGCAGCCACCCCGGGCTGGCCTCGGGCCTCCAACCTGGCCCCATCACCTCAGTGATTGTTATACCTCAGCCCTCCAGCTCACCAGGTCTGAGCTGGGCACATGTCAGGCAGGGCTCAGTTATGGGGAGATGAGAGGTCAGGATGGGGACCCAGGGACAGTCACTGGATCCTGGGATTTCAGGTAGGATTTTGGCTGAGTTTCCCCTCTGTGCCTCAATGAGGCTGTGCCCTTAGCATGGAGTTCTCTACCCTGAGGCAGTCCTGAGGGCTGGTGAACAGAACAGAAGAAGCCCCAAAGGTTCCCTAGAATCAGAAGTCCTAGCCTTGACCTTGATGACAGAACAGGATTTCCTGGCCTCTTGCACATCCAGGACGCTGTCACAGCTGGGTGCAGGGGCCCAGGAACCCCTCTCCTTAGTGAGCTGGCTCTCATGCCCATCTCTATTCCATTATGACATCAGTTCCATTTAGTGACTATAATGTTTCCAAGACATTGTGGATTTCCTTATGCTGCTGGCACTTGGTTTCAGAGACTTTCAGATGATTATTGTGGGAGCACAAAGTTGAGGGGAGTCTGATAGCAGTCAACAGACTCCTACTGACCATATAGAATTCGAATATCAGCACCAGGAAGGACTTCTGAGATCATCCTGTCCAACTGCTTCATGTCAGGATACAGAATCACAGTCAGGGACGTGAGTGACTTGGCCCAAGTCCCACAGCTAGCGAGTGGCAGAGCTGGAACTGGAGCTCAAAGTGACAGGCCCTTGCAGCATTGTCTTGTGTCTTCCTTTGTTCATCTGGCTCATGTCAGAGAGTTCTGCCTCCCTCATGTGTCAGTCCTACACAGGTAATAGGCCACCACTACCACCACCACCACCCCACTCTGTAATAACAGGCAAGTTTTCTCTAAAGCAAAGTCAGTGTCTTTCCTCAATGCACTGGCTCTGCCTGAGCACCCGAAGGAGGGGGAAGAACCTTGCACACTGGCCTTTGGAGTTTCTGTGCCAATTCAAAGAGATAGTATCAACGGACTCTTCCTTTGTTTATTTTGGACAGCAGAACAAGATGTGAAGGTGGGTAGGAAAGAGCAAAAGTTTTGAGGAAGCAGAGCATCTCAAGGACTTGGCACGTCTTCAGAGAGATCCACGTCAACGTTTTTCCTTGATCTCTTTCTATTTGTTTATTTCAATACTCAATATAGCACTTACTGGATGTCAGGCACTGTTCTAAGTGCTTTATATACGAATTTATTAACTTAGTATATACCGGGGGCGCCTGGGTGGCTTGGTCGGTTAAGCGTCCGACTTTCGCTTAGGTCATGATCTCGCGGTTCGTGGGTTCGAGCCCCGCGTCGGGCTCTGTGCTGACTGCCAGCTCAGAGCCTGGAGCCTGTTTCAGTCTGTGTCTCCCTCTCTCTCTGACCCTCCCCTGCTCACGCTGTCTCTCTCTCTCTCTCCTAGAAATAAATAAAACATTAAAAAAAATTTTTTTTAAAAAAAATAAAAAAAAAAAAAAACTTAGTATATACCGTATAATCGTTTATTGAATCTTCCTAATAACCCTATGATGTGGCTACTATTATTAGCCCCACTTTACAGGGGAGGAAACGAAGTCACAGAGAGACAAGTAGCTTGTCCAAGCCCTCACCCCTAGGCAGTGGCAACATCACCATTTAAAGCCACACAATCTGGCTCTTATCCACCAGGCTATGTACCTTCTCTTTAGAGAACCCCCAGCCAAGGGCAGGCAGGGCCCCTGTGACCTGAGAGAGAAAGGAAGACCCTGAACATTCAGAAGGGACGAGACATCCAGTGCAGTATCTCCTCAAATCTGTCTCTTGTTAACCACCATCCCGGCCACCTCTGCCGTTAGCTTGTTTGAAGGCCAGCGTTTTATGGCTGGGGTGGCCAAAGGAAGTGGAGGCAGCCTAGACCATGGGACCCCCCCCATGCCACCCCATTATGGGGTGCCTTCTTCTGGAACCTGAAAGCCAGGGTTCTGGGTGTGGTGCCAAGTACCCACCGCCCAGTTGCTTACCGAGCCTTGCTCCCTCCCACGCAGCCGCCTGCACTGACATCTCTGAGAGGGCCTTTGATTAAAGAGACAAGTGACTTTGCCCATTCTATTGATCAGAATAAATTACTAGGAACTAATTTATGGGCCTCCCCACAGCCGATGACATGGTGGATTGTGCGCTATTGGTCAGTAAATTGGATTGTCAGGCTAGATTATTGGTTCGTATACAGTTATCTCTCATAGCAATATCAGGCAGCCCAGGTTGAGGAGCAAAATCTCTGCTGCCAGATGCCAGGATGTCATGAGGCCTTCTTGAGGTCTGGTGAGGAGGGGCAGGGAGAGAGGAGGAGCGTGGAAGGGAAGCAAGGCAAGGCCTCTGTGCAGGATGCTTATTAATTAGTGCGGCATCGCAGCAGTAAAAGAACATTAGCGTGGAATCGTCTGCAGAGTGGTGGGGAAGCGCCATGGTGGGCCTCCTCCTGGTTCTCCAGCTATGGCCCTGCTGGGTAGAGGAAGGGAGGGGGCTGATGAGCAGATGGGGGGGATGGGGAAGATAAAGGCTGGGGGATATAACGGGCCAAGAGGAGGGGAAGGAGGCCACAGTCTACGGGAGTCGCAAGCGGAGCAGGTCTGCTAAGTGCCAGCATCGCTGAGCCCTGTGCGGGGGAAATGGAGCTGCCGTTCTGCTCCGTACATCACAGCCAACGATGAAAAGTTCTAGAGCTGGGATTTCTCAGGCAATTTGGCCAGTGATGCATGGGGCAGTAGATCCTCGCGCACTCTTCCGTGCTTCTGCCAAGCCAGCAATAACAAAAACTTATTTTTTGCCAGGGAAACGGATATGAGTCAGGCAACCCATCAGGAGTAAAGGGGGAGGGGGGGCTCTACCACGCCGCTGCGATTTGTACCGCTCGGCTGTTTCCTCGAGCTCTAAAGACCTGCCAGGAGGTGACAAAGGCGAGACAATTTCGAGTTCACAATCCTGTGTCCTCGAAGCATAACAGCATGCCATCGATGGGGACTTTCGGGGGCTGCGGGTTGCAAAGTCAGCGGTCTTTTCCCCCAAGCCCACTGAGGAGGGGGGGAAAGGGGGTGAGCAAGAGGAGAGAGACAGAGGGATGAGGCCCTGGAGAAATCTGCAGCCCTTCCCCTCCCTGGGAATTCCCAGGAGAGATTCCTGGTGGCTCCTTCCTCACATGGGGCATGGCAGGGAGGGGGAAGGGGGGCGGGGGGCAGGGCTGGAGTGCCAAGTTGGCCGTGGGTGTGAGCTCCCAAGCATCCTGAGTGAAAGCCTTATGTGCCCTCCTGCCACGGGCTGCCAGGGTCTTCACCACCCACTCGGACCCCGGGGTCTTGCAATCGCTGAAGGGGCACATCCGGAAAAAGCTCCTGATCCTGTGTTTTCACTCTCACTGCTGAGACGTGAGCCCTGAGATGGCCTGCACTTTCTCCGACGTGATCAGGAACACAGATAACCTGTTCCCTGGGCTGCAGGCCTCGGGGGGGTGGGGGGGGGAATGTTCAGGAGGCGCTCAGAGCCCTTCCGACTCTAGCTATCGCTCATCTGACACTGCCAGTAACCCCGCAAGTAAATACCCGCTGGCAGGGACCCAGGGCCTCCAGCTCACTCAAGCTGCCACTGAGAACAACAGCAAGGAGGTCTCATCACTGTCACAAACTCCGAGATCACCCCCTCCCCTCCGGTGTTGCTTCGCAGACAGCTGTTTCCTCAAGAAAAGGCCGAGCCCTTTGGACTAAAACTGTTCTACGCGCTCCAAAAGGTAAAGGGCAGGGGCTTAAAAGGTGAAAAACCCCTCCCCCTAGTCTCTGGGTGCCTCCCGTGCCTATCCCTGGGCACTCTGCTCTCCCAGCATTAAGCTGCAGCCTTTGGCCATTTCAGCATGAATTCTCCCTCTGGTCGCTCTCCCTTTCTGCCCTCCGCTGATACATACGAAATTAAAAGGAGGCAGACCCTCAAAGTCAGGGGCAACATAGCTGGGTCCAGACTCCCAAGGCCCCAAAGAGGTGCCACCCGCCTCCCCCCCACCCTTGTCTGGCACTGCTCTCCCCTGGCTTCCATTCAGCCACTAGGTGGAAACGCCCCCAGGGTCCCGAGCCTCCAAGATGGAAAACTTTGCAAAGCTTGGAAAAAGAAAAGTGAGCCTGCTAGTCGGTCTATAAATTAGAGACTCATTAAGGAGAGGCGGGAAGGGCTTTGGGGGCCTGTGCCTTTCGATTTCTTGTTGAGCTGGTTTATTGCTATTGTTTCTATTTCATACGTTTATTGCAAAACCAATAAAAATTATCTATTAAGAGCAGGAAACTCATCTTTTGACTTGTTGGTTGAGGTTTTCTACAGAATAACCTTTAACTGGTCCAACACGTCTGCAGGACAGGAGCAGGCCTGCATAGATAACTCCAGAGGTCAACGAAGCAGAGCAAGAATGCCCAGTCCTGGGGGGCCGGAGACAAGCCTCCCTTCAGAACCTGCAAAGAGCAGAGGTTATGACTCTAACGGGTGGGCAACTATACGGTATTTCATTCACCCCACATTTAAAATGTTTTGAATTTGTCGAAATCATTTAAATTGGAGACTTTTCACCAAACTGTGCTGACACCTGGCTTCTCTTTAACCATGGAAAGATCAAGCTGGGCCTTGTTCTCACCTTGAAACAACGGCTTCCAGCACAGAGGCACCGAGGCACCGTCTTCTCTTCACAGGGTTCACGGCCTCCTGTCAGCCCCCACTGTGAGCTTAGCACCTGTAATCAGGTAAGTCTGCACCTTGTACCTTAGAGGACTAGATCCGAAGGGGAGAGAGCCAAACCTTTCATTTACAGAACGACTCTTGAAATAAAATTTTGTAAGAATGCTTCCAAATGGGGCTGATAAAATTTCTCCTCCAAGATCCCCCGAAGGAAGGCCTGGGTCTTGTCCCAGCTTGACGAGAAGGGAGCTGACAGGTATTGCCTGCCTACGTGCCAGGCTCGGCCCTTCTTTCTTTCTGTGCATTTTCCCCACTTCACCAACTGGGAAATTGAGGCTGGGAGATGTCAGTGATGTGCCTCGAGGCAGAGGATAATATAGCCCTCAGCCCTGGAAGACGCGGGTAGCTGGCTGTCTCATTCTGATGAAAGAACAGAAGGGTCCCCATGCTATTCTCTCGGGCCTGGAGAGGATGCCCATAGGGAAGATTCACAACCAGTTGAGGGAAAATCCACCCAACTGTGACTCAAGTTAGAACTTGCCTCCAGAGTTACCAACACCCCTAAATCTAGTGAAAGGGAACCACAGGGTCTTTAATAATCACTCTGTCAGGTCACGGGATGGTGACTAATGGGCCTAGAGGAGGAGACGGTGAAAAACACTCTAGGAAATAAATTTGGGTGATTAAATTTCAAGGCAGTTCATGGAACAGCAACCCGAGGCCTAAACTAAGCCATCAAGTTACCAAGAGAATCAAGATTTCATGGGGCGCCTGGGTGGCTTAGTCGGTTAAGCGTCCGACTTTCGCTTGGGTCATGATCTCGCGGTTCGTGGGTTCGGGCCCCGCGTCGGGCTCTGTGCTGACTGCCAGCTCAGAGCCTGGAGCCTGTTTCAGTCTGTGACTCCCTCTTTCTCTCTGACCCTCCCCTGCTCACTCTGTCTCTCTCTCTCTCTCTCCTAGAAATAAATAAAACATTAAAAAAAAAAAAGATTTCAATTTAACCACTGCTGCCCAAGAACCAATCCTGAGTCTGCAAAAACAGTGGTGGGTTACGAGAAGACACCCCTGCCTCCCGAAGAAAACTTTCGCAGTGTCTCTGACATCTTCTCAGCTCCAGTCATTCCTTCCAAAGGGCCAGCCGGCGATAAGTCAAGGGAATTATTGTCTTCGCCTGCTTATTACATAACTCCGAGTCTTTAAGTAAAAAATTATTGCTCACCCGAGTCAGGGAGAGGAGGGTGAGGAGGGCCTCCAATCAAACACAGGCTAGAGACAGGCACAAATGTCTGAGAGACTCTCAGTTTACTAAACTAACAAGAGAGGCCCAAATTCCTCCAGTTCTCTGCTATTTCAATTGAAAGTCAAGTGCCCTGATTGGCTCTCAGTCCCAAACAGTCACGTTCTAGTGTCTAGGGCATAATCCCCTTCTGGCTGAAGCGTACCCAGCGTGCTGTTAAGCTCTGCAGGTGAATACAACCTGGGCTATAAAGTAAGAGTCTTGGGTCTCATTCCCTGTCATGGCTAGTGTCCTTGTCCGCTGGTTCTAGGCCCTGGGGCATCAGTCTAACTTGTTAGTTGCCTTTTGAGAAAAGCCAGGGCGGGGAGCCTTGGAGCAGGGAAGGCCCTCGTGATCGAGGAGCCAGGCGGGAAGAGCTTAGCGACTGCAGCTGCTCCCATGGCCCCCCTTTCGCAATCTCTTCCCCTCTCTCGAGGCTTCACCTCTCCCTGCCCTGACTCCGCCAGCTGTTTCCTGCAAATCCAGCTGAGACAGCTGCTGGCCCACCATACTGAATTTCCAGGGGCCCTGGAACCCCTTGACTCTCTTGGTCCAAATGTGGGCAAATCTCAGGCATCCAGACAAGGCTGAGATTGTTCAAAGAACACTTCGCTAGGAAACTGAGGGGAAAGCCAAAAAAGTAAATTAGAAAAGCAAAGAAACTGACAGTTTAGAGAGCGCAGATTCCTTCTCCCAGAATGACTCAAGACTTGTTTGTTGGAAGTTTATTGCAAGAATAGGTGAATAAGAAGGGAGGGAGGGAAGGGAAGGAAGAAAGGAAAGCTCCAACTTGCTGCACATCCACAACTCCTTGCTCCTCACTCCCCCTCAATTCTGTGAGGCTTGGATACAAAACAAAAATGCTCACACTCTCACCAGAGATAGAGAAGTTAACGCCATTGCCAGGCCTGAGGGAGCGCTTAGTTGTTTCACAACCTGCTTTGATCCAAGGCCCCTGTCTGGATCCATTTCCCGGAGCTGGGTTATGCTGCATGTCTGCTCTGCCCTTTGGTAGCGGCCTCTTATCAGTCCCCTGGACAAGGAAGGCACTCCTCTGTCACTTCCTTCTTACACAGGCTCTGGGCTGTCCCTTGCAGATGGCTCTTCTCCTCTGAGCTCCTAACCCTGGCAATTCTCTCAGGTGCCCTGTCCTACTGATACTTTTACAGCCCAAATGACCTGCCTACATTCCAATGCCACAGTAGAGTTCAAAAGCACAAATATTCATCCACTATCAACAAGAATGTAGACACTTTTCTCCCCAAGCACCTCCAGAAGAGGTAAAGCAAACTCCAGATGATGCCTCTAAGTTCCATCTGGAGTTAGATCTTGGCTCAGCAGTGTTCCTCTTCCACGTGTCCCATGGCTTCTAGGATATTCCATCTGGCTGATTTGTCCGTGCCTCAGTATCCATTATCCAACTCACCCTCTACCGAATTTGCCATTTCACCATTGCCAGGTAGCTGGGATCTATTAGTCCCATCACGGGCTTTGTGCTCCAACCCTGGCTCTGTCACCTATTAGCTGGATAACCTCAGTAAAGTCATTTCACCGGAACTGCTTTCTTTCTGTGAAACGGGGATGAATGTTTGCAGCGCCCTCTCATGGCTGATGTGAGGAATTAATAAAATTACATCTGTAACACATCTAGCATTTTGCCTGACATATAGTAAGAATGTTAAAAGAGATAGAAATATAGATATAGATATATACGTGTTCTCTCTTCCCTGTGCCAACTGGTGCTTCATATCAACCCTCCAATATCCTTAAATGATGCCATCATTGCCAGAAAACAGAGAAATGGTCATGCCTGCCGAACTCTCCTGGATCCATGTACCAGACTGCTCGTTATAAATTAATAAATTCTCATTCTGGTTTTAGGCATCAGTCTTTCAAGCCTGATTAATATGTTTTTGCTACCCAACAAGGATCTGTTTCTGGTTGCTGATAAAATGAGTTTTCTGAGCCCGGAAGGCTGAGAGTCAGACCTTGGACCAGAGAAAAGTCTCCAAGTTAATGGCTGTCCCCTAATAAACCTCCCTGGAGACAACCTGCTCACCGTCCCCGAAACAACTGGCCACCTCCATATCTGACACCTCAAGCTTTGCTGCCTCTTCTGTTTGGAATTGTTCTACACTGGGTACTGGGGTTCACGTATGGTAGATATTTAGAACCCACTTGTTTTGCCAGCGTGTGGGTGGGTGGATGGACGGTTGAGCGGGTCACCAGGAATTTGTGCCTCTTTTTGAGGCAGGGAAGAAGCAGTGGTGGCCTAGCAACAGGGGAATCTGCCTAGCAACAGGGGCGGGAGGCGGGGCCTGCTGGAATCCAGTGGAATGGCTGACGGAAAGGCAGGCGGAAAGGAGACCTTTCTGGATCTTGTCAAGCTGGGGTTTCAGGCCAAGAAGAGAAAGCAGACCCACAGAGATCGGGAGAGAAGCGTGGGAGGCTGGGCAGGAAAAGAGTCAGAGTATTTGGAAACGTTACAGACCCAAACTGGAAAAAGCCTCCTGCCTTTCCCAAAATGTGCTGCAGCAAAGAGCCCTCGCCAACCCCATCCCAAGTGAGCTGATGCCCTGAAGTGGACAAATTCGAAGAGTACGCCGCCGTTCCTCACCCCAGTTTGCAAGGGTTCAACAGGATACACTTTCACATGTGCTTTCTGTCAAGTCTGGAATTTGCTCAACTCAGAAAGCCACAACCCCTTCCCTTCCTCCCACTCCCCCCTGCCTCCGCCCTCTCCCCACCCCCCCACCCCGGGAAAGGATAAAGACCTATATTCACTTAAAATCAATCCACAGGCAGATTTAGCAACTTTCCAACCCAGTCTGTCTAGGGTAAGGAACCATTAAGAACTCGGGACTGATCTCGCTTGAATCGTTTCCCTCCTTCCCTCCCTTCCACCCATCACAGGACAAGGGTTTGGACATCCCCTCCTGTGAACTTTCAAGACCCTCCCCTGAAGAGAAGAAAAATTGTCATCAGCCTTTGACCTGATTAATAATTAAAACTGCTGAGTCTGAGCTGCCCCTAACAGCGAGGTGCTCCAAAACCCCAGCAAACTTTAACAAATAACCAGCCCGCTCCGGGGAGAGAGGAAGCTTTTTTCACTAGACAAACTGACAATTAGCCGCTATTCAAATCCCCCTCTAGTCTTAGCATATTGGTTCTCCTTTGAAAGTGGCTCGGCATGGGGTAGAATTTTTGGCCTTGAGTTTAGAACTACTGTGCATAAAATCAAAGCAAGGAAGCCAGCAGTTGAGAGAATAGAGGCTATTTGGGGATTAGTGATTTCGGAGTTAGATTTCTAATAACTTGGTGAGTGGTGGGTTAGGAATGTCCTCCAGGAGCATCAGGCAGTCAACACCGTGGGACATGTCCTCACATTGAACTGGAAAGCAGTGAGTCACTACCCTAGAGGGTAGAAATACAAAATGGCATAAAATAACCGCAACTCAGCAGCACTGCGTGGTAATGTTCCTTTTGTATACCGCTACAGGCTGCATCCAGTGCTCACAGTCTTGGGGTTACATGTGACACCCCAAGTTTGGCTCGAAGTTTTCTCCCCAAAGAGCCACCAATACAGGCACCCCCACATTAGGAACCATTTATGGAGAACAAAGGGAGGAGAGTGGGGGAGATGGGAGAAGGGAGAAGGAGGGGGCAGGCATTCAAACTGCTCATTTTCCCCTAGGAAGCATAAGGGCCCAGCCACTACGGTGGGTGAGCAAAGCAAATTGGTAATGGGTGATCCAGATTGCATCGCAGAGTCTTGCTTGCTTTCCAGGCACTTACTGAACTTTATAACTCTTCTGGGGGTAAGGCAGAAAAACCTGGGGTTTCTTATTGACCAGTGGGGGAGAGGGAGTTTGAGCTGGCTGGACCAGCTCTGCTGCTTTCCCACAATACTGTACTGTATTCCAGCAAGAGATTTTTTTAAAATATATTTTTTAAAAAGAGGGAGGGAGGTGGAAAATTGTGATGTAAACAGCAGCTGCAGGCACTTCAAGATTGCAATAGCCCAGCCTAGAAAGCACTGGAAAGCTCAGTGTTTCGGAGATGTAGAAGGCAGAAGACAGAGGTGGGCAGATGGCTGCTCATCCTAGGCACCCTGAAGGGGAGGAGGGCTGTTCTGTGAAGATGGATTCCCTTGTATCCTTTTTTGTTTTAATTGAAATGTAACTTACAAGCAGTAAAGTGGATGATTCACAAATGTTCAGCTTGATAGATGTATATATGTATTCATGCAATCACTAGCCAGTTCAAATGGGAAGCATGATGACCACTGTGGGACTTTCCCTTTCACTATGCATTCACCCCCCAACAGTGGCCACTATTCTACTCTATGTCCAGGTGAGTGTGGCCAATTTTTGAACTTCATATAAATGGGGTCATAGTGTATGTACTTTTTTGTGTTGTTATCTGTGAGACTCATCTACGATGTTGTGAATATCAACAGTCCGTTCTTTTTCATTGCAGTGTGGTATTTCATTGTATCAATATTCCACAGTCTACTTATCCATTCTACTGTAGGGACATTTGTGTTACTTCCAGTTTTTGTCTATTATGCATAAAGCTGCTATTAGCATTCTTGTATGTGTCTTTTGGTGGAAGTGTGCTCATTTCTGTTGGGTGTATATACAAGGATGTCATTGCTGGGCTATTTACTTATTAAAAAGAATAACCTGGGGGCTCCTGGTTGGCTCAGTCAGTGGAGCATGTGACTCTTGATCTCAGGGTTGTGAGTTCAAGCCCAACATTGGGTGTAGAGATTACTTAAAAATAAAATCTTTAAAAACAATAACCTGGACTCAAGGAGGACAGATATCATATCTGTCTTCTTCATTGCTATATCCTCAGAGCTTGTCACAAAGTACGTACGCAGTAAATACCTTTGGAAAGAATATCGATAACAATGTCAAGTTTTTCAAAATTAATGTACACATTTGTGCATTAATCCAATTAGAGAATTGTCCAATTCCAATTAGAGAACCAAGAAAGTTTTGATGGGGTGGATTGAGTAAAACAATTTTAATTTTTTTTTTATTTCTAGGAGAGAGAGAGAGACAGCGTGAGCAGGGGAGGGTCAGAGAGAGAGGGAGTCACAGACTGAAACGGGCTCCAGGCTCTGAGCTGGCAGTCAGCACAGAGTCCGACGCGGGGCTCGAACCCACGAACCGCGAGATCACGACCTAAGCGAAAGTCGGACGCTTAACCGACTAAGCCACCCAGGCGCCCCAGAGTAAAACAATTTTAAAGTTATATGGAAGAATAAGTGTTTTACAATGGCAAATAAAATGTGAAAAAGAAAAATAAAGGGTGAGACTTTCCTTACCAGATATCAGAATGTATTATAAAACCACTGTAATTAAGGGGCGCCTGGGTGGCTTAGTCGGTTAAGCGTCCGACTTTCGCTTAGGTCATGATCTCGCAGTTCGTGGGTTCGAGCCCCGCGTCGGGCTCTGTGCTGACTGCCAGCTCAGAGCCTGGAGCCTGTTTCAGCCTGTGACTCCCTCTCTCTCTGACCCTCCCCTGCTCACGTTGTCTCTCTCTCTCTCTCTCTCTCCTAAAAATAAATAAAACATTAAAAAAAAAACCACTGTAATTAAATCAATTTGGTATTGGCATAGGAATAGATAAATGTATCATTGGAATAAAATAGAGGACCCAGAAATAGACCAAGTGTATATATGAGAATTTACTATATGACATAGTTGGTATTTCAATCTTGTGACAAAGGATGGATTATTTAATAAATGGTGCCAAGACAACTTCCATCCGGAAGAAAATAAAACTGGACTCCCCTTTTATACCACATACAAATATAAACTCCATGAGGATTAAAGACAAATGTAAAAAATGAGACAATAACAATCTTGAAAATTTAGGAGGCTACATGTTCAATATGGGGGGGGGGTGCTTTATAAAACAAGACTGGAGTCCAGAATCTATACATGAAAATATGGGCATATTTTACCTTGTAACAATAAAAAAAACTTTTGTATGGCAGTAGATAAACAAAGCCAATAGTCAAACAATAGATTTGAGGGAAAATATTTATAACGTACAGGACAATTAAAAATAAACAAAAAAGTTTTATAAATAGACAAGAGGCAAAAAACAAAAAGATGTTCCAAAGCTATTGGAAAGCACCTCACAAAAGAGCATATTTAAGTGGTCAACATGCATAGGAAAAGAAGCTCAAAATTATTAGTATTAAAAGAGATGCAAATTAAAGTACAACGAGGTACTGGTTTATACCTTTCAAACTAACAAAAATTAAAATGAGGGTAATTTCCATCGCTAGCAGGGATTCATGGAAAACCATTTTACATTGCTGGTAGAATTATACATTTCTACAACTCTTTATAATCTGGCAACATCTTTTGAAATTGAAAATAGGTATTCACTTTGACCCACCAATAGTAGAAATGAAAACACCAGCACATAAAGAGATAGATAAATGTGGGTGTGGGGGGAGGGTGTATATCAGCATTGTCTATTTGTATTGGCCATTCTCTCTCCATATCCCTCCCCCAGAAAAAAACTAGACACAAACTAAAACCTATTAATAAGGCCCAGTGATGGTCTAGTTAAAACTAGGAAAAGGCCCTGGTTTATAGCGTTTGCAGATTCCCAACGTATAACTCTCCCCACCACACCTAACTTCAAACTACTAGCCTGGGGTCACTGAATGCCCAGCTGGGGCAAGAAATGAACTGTAGAAAGCTGGAGGCTTCAACATAGCCACATCTTGGACTATTATGAAGCCATTAAGAAGAATAAGATGATCCTACAGAAGTTTATTTGGTAGATTTCCAAGAGCTATTGTTGAGGAAGAAAATCAAGAGGCAGAAAAGTGTGTAGGGTGACATCATTATATTTTTTAAACATATTTTTACAAAAAAAAAAACTATGTGTGTATGCGCATCCTTGTGTGTGTTTGTGTACATTCTGTTTGTACAGGATTATATAAATGTGAGAAGAAGGGGAGGAAAGAGCTAAGGAGAAAGAATAAATGAAAAGGGTGCATCTATACATTATATGTTTGTGTATAAAAACAAAATTCTTTTTAATTAAAAAAACAGAAAGAGGGGCGCCTGGGTGGCTCAGTCAGTTAAGCATCTGACTTTGGCTCAGGTCATGATCTCATAGTCTATGAGTTCGAGCCCTGCGTTGGGTTCAGAGCCTGGTTGCTGCTTCAGATTCTGTGTCTCCCTCTCTCTCTGCCCCTCCCCCGCTCATGCTCTGTCTGTCTCAAAAAAAATTAAAAAAAAAACAAAAACATAAAGAGCCTCCGATACATGCCCAGTTCTGCAGCAGAACTCTTGGGAATGGAGGAACATGTGAGACAAGGTTTCATTCTAATATCTAGTTGGAAATAGAAAAGCAAATAGTCACTGGGCAATTTATTAACTGCTATTAAGTGAGAAATAAGTGTCACAATAGAGGCATAGGTAAAATGAGTGAATGGGGGAGACAATCCCACAGGGGAGGGCTTTTTATTTCTTCTTGTTTTTGTTTCTGTTTTGTTTTGTTTTGACTAAGCCCTCCAGGCTCCCCTTGGCCCAGATTTGCCGCCATTTCCCGATCTCCTTCCCCTTCTCACAGTGGGCCCCGGACAGCCTGCTTTAGTCTCCTTTGGGGGGTGCCTTTGCCAGACCCCCACTCCCCCTTCCCTGCTCCCCCCAAAGATAAACACATTTTAGTTTAAAGCTTCTACTGCTTTACTGGTGCTGATTACTGCTAATCACCATGGAAACAGACACGGAGAAACATAAACTAGAAAAGCCTCACACATTAAGAACCGTACAGGTGTCAGGAGGTTTGGTTTCCGGGCCTGGCTCTTGACTCCTCTCTAACGTGGTAACCTAGGCGCTCACTGGGTTGTCACACTCCCCTTTCATTCTTTCACATTCTCTCTCTCAGAACATGTCTCTCCTGAGGTGGCCAACCATTTATCAAGCAAGACCTACTTTGAGTTGCCATCAGCTTTACCTCGGGGAAGGGTCTTCTACCTCAGAGAGTTCTGCTCTCCCAGACCTCCCTTTTATTGGACTGGTCTCTGTATAACATGCCAACCAAGAGTCCCGACAGGTAATCTGCGAGTCTCAGGGCCAACGGTTAACTAAAGCCCAGTAAATCCCAGTTGGTCCCAACAGCCTTTGTCTTCAGTAAGCTCCAGAATCTGATGAATTCTCCACCCAGCCAGCCAAAGCCCCCATCACCACTCGATAGTCTTACCTCCCCAAACACGTAGTTGCCTCACTTCCAACTGGCCTCCTTTTGTCCTGCTCCTCTGTTCCAGTGGTTTAGCCTTCATCTATAGAGAGTCAGGAAACTGGAGGGGACCCGAGGCCGGCTTTTGCTCTGGTCGTGGCCTTCTCTCATTCCAACACAGCTTCACGCACTTCCTGTGTTCAGAATCTTTCACTGATTGTGCCCACATTTTACATTCATCCAGCTTTCCAGAGTATTTACATGACATTCTGAATCACACAAGAAAAATGGCCACAAGGCCTGTCTATACAGCAAAAAGAAGTAGGGTTTTATTAGAAGGTCCGAGGTAACCTCCAAGGGGTCAATCCAAGCTGGGAAAGAGGAATACAGTTGGGAATCTTAACAGTCAGACGGATATCCACCAAGGCCAGCTGGACAGGGGGACAGGTAGAAGTCAGAGGTGGCGGCAGCAGAACACAAAGAAATCCTAGCAAATTATAGTGAATCAAGGGTGAGCCTTCAGACTGGACTTTTGGGAAAAATGTTATCTCCGAGTTTGGCAGTGGTATCTCAGTAGCTGGTAAAATCACATCGCCACACAATATAGTGATATTCACAGGCAAGGCCCAACTGCACAACACCTAAAACAAATTTGTTTTGGGGCATCTGGGTGGCTCAGTCGGTTGACATCAGACTTCAGCTCAGGTCATGATCTCACAGCTTGTGAGTTCAAGCCCCGCGTTAGGCTCTGTGCTGACAGCTCAGAGCCTGGAGCTGCTTCGGAGTCTGTGTCTCCCTCTCTCTCTCTCTGCCCCTCCCTTACTTGGGCTCCGTCAGTCCCTGTCTCTCAAAAATAAATAAATGTAAAAAAAAATTAAATTTGTTTCACTTTGTATTTAATCGTGTCTTCCTGATCACAAAAGTAACTCATACTCATTGCAAAAATGTCAAAAGTTAGAGAAATATGTAAGGTAGAAATTAAAACTCTGTCCTTCAGAGATAAACACTTTTAAGCTGAGGTGTATTTATCCAGATTGCTTTCTTTGCATATATGAACATTTAATATAGATGCATATATAGGTAAAGTTTTACAAAATTAGGATCATAAAATGATGGCCAGACTTAGAGCTTCAGCAGCCCTGAGCTTGGAAATGATTACAGTGTCCATATTCCTCTTGTGTTTCACTCAAAAAGAAAAATGCATTATTATTTCAGTACTTTAAAAACGACATGTAGGGGCGCCTGGGTGGCTTAATCGGTTAAGCGTCTGACTTTTGCTTAGCTCATGATCTTGCGGTTTGTGGGTTCGAGCCCCGCGTCGGGCTCTGTGCTGACTGCCAGCTCAGAGCCTGGAGCCTGTTTCGGAATCTGTGTCTCCCTCTCTCTCTGATCCTCCCCTGCTCACGCTGTCTCTCTCTCTCTCTCCTAGAAATACATAAAACATTAAAAAAATTTTTTTTAAATAAAAAATAAAAATGACATGTATTCTTTCAAAACTTTTCTTTTCTCTCTTTCTTTTCTTTTTTGCTTTCTTTCTTTCTTTCTTTCTTTTTTTTTTTTTTTTTTGCTTTCTTGGCACCCCAAGTATATGCCTGGTTTACAATTAGGTCATGTAACACTACGTACCATATACATTGTCTTGCAGCTTTTTTTTTTTTCATGTAAGCTACATCCTGGGCATCTGTCCATGTCAGTACCCAAACATCACTGTGACTGGAAGGCATGGGCTCCCTTCCAAAGAAAACCAAGATCCTTTAAATGCTGGTACCTGCAGGATCTTGGAGGAATTATGTGGCTTTAAAACATTAGTGTGACAACCAATGACCAAGGATGCTTCCTCCATATTTAGCTTGAGTTCATAAGCAACTGAACTACCTTCAAACCTTAAGTGAAAAGATGAGATACAAATAAATAAATTAACTCAGTCACTTATTCATAGCTAGTTCAACTTAGGAGCAGCAAATATCCTCATCATAATTAAGGGGAAAAGTAAAAATCAGAGCAATTCATTAATACAAGATTTCGTTTATGTTATCACCATTAAAGAATTTAGAATGTCTTAAATTGCTTATTTAACCTTTACTTAAACCTGGTATTTTTGTTACTGATTTCCAGTTTTATTACATTATAGACAGAGAATTTTTTTGTATGCTATCAGATCTTTGGCATCTTCTAGAACCCTGCTGTGACTTAGAACATGGTCATTGTAAATATTTGGCATTGCATGAAACACTGCAATTTTGTCCACCATCCTGGGTGAAAGAAGAAATCAGAAAACTAAAGTCCATATTCCTATTTGAAAGTAGCACTCAGGGACAGGCTCCCAAATATTGTAAATCCTGAAATTTTCCCAGCTGAAACCCTCAAAAACTTTACAAAAAAATGAATTTTAAAAATAGTAAATGGCCTTTATTTTATTTATTTTCTTTATGTTTATTTATTTTTGAGAGAGAGAGAGAGACAGAGTGCGAGGGGGGAGGGGCAGAGCCAGAGGGAGGACACAGAATCCGAAGCAGGCTCCAGGCTCTGAGCTGTCAGCACAGAGCCCGATGCGGGGCTCAAACCCACGAACCATAAGATCATGATCTGAGCTGAAGTTGGACGTTTACCCAACTGAGCCACCCAGGCGCCCTCTATAAATGGCCTTCAAAATTTTCAAACAGAATAAAGATTATAAAGTTGAAAGTAATAATTCTCTGATATGTCCTCTAAGTTGAATCCCAGAGCACAGACATGGGGCACTTTTAACAGTTTCATGAACTTCCCCTAGACATTATCTATGTACATACAAGAATGTGGGGGTGCCTGAGTGGCTCAGTCAGTTAGGCGTCCGACTCCAGCTCATGTCATGATCTCCTGGTCTGTGAGTTCCAGCCCCGTGTCAGGCTCTATGCTGACAGCTCAGAGCCTGGAGCCTGCTTCAGATTCTGTGTCTCCCTCTCTCTCTGCCCCTTCCCTGCTTGTGCTCTCTCTCAAATATAAATAAACATTTAAAAAAAGTTTTTTAAAAGAATGTGTAAATGGATCTTACATGTCTAACCTTAAAGGAAAACACCATACAGACGTAGGAATTTACTGTCCGCCGACTGTTGTACACGATCCTTTTCTATCTTAGCATATCTCAAGTATCTTCCATATCAGCACACCTATATCCTCTCCATTCTTTTTTTTTAATGTTTATTTATTTATCTGAGAGAGAGAGTGTGCGTGCGCGCAAGGGAGGGGCAGAGAGAGAGGGAGACAGAGAATCCGAAGCAGGCTCTGTGCTAATGGAGCCATCAGCACAGAAGCCCCATGTGGGGCTTAAATTCACAAACTGTGAAATTATGACCTAAGCTGAGGTTAGAAGCTTAACCAACTGAGCCGCCCGGGTGCCACTCCTCTCCATTCTTTTTAATGACTATATGGTATCCCATAGTAAAGCTGGGCCATGGTTTATTTAGCAGTCCCCTATTGACAGACACATGCATTGTTACCAATGTTCTATTACAGATTGTGCTGTTACGAGCAACCTCATTCACACATGAAATCACTGCTGCTCCGTTCAGTCCTTTCTCAGGACAACTGCCCCCTCCCACCGTGTACCTCACCAAAGCTCTCCCGTCCTTCTTTGCTGCAGGACCCAGGTATTCAATCTGTTTCCTTCTCCTTTGGAGGCTGCCACAGCATCACCCATGCTGGCTAAGGGGTGGCACATAGTTCCCTAAGCTCCCTGTTTGGCTAGTACTCCTGATGAGCAGCACACAGGCCTTTTTCGTTTTGTTTTCTTCCACCACTCCAAGAAGCAAACCGAGAATATCAGTAAGAACAAATGTGGGGTGGTACAAAGCTCACAAAATTTTTTATTTAGTAGTCCCTGGCTCTGGTTTCTGTCTACGGAATGCCTAATTTCCAAAATTCACCAATTCCATTTCTGATCCCCAAAGTTGGGAAAGTCATATTGATTCTTTTTTCCATCATATTCCTTCCTCCCCCCAAAAATGTCTTCTTATTTCAAGAGAGCACTTTGTGGCTCTGAGGACCTACACTGGGTTCCCAATTCAACAGGTCTCTGTTCTGTCAGCTGTGGTCACCCCAGGGCATTTGTTTCAACCATACTTTTTTACTATTATGCAACACCTTCAACATCTCTAGGGAGGCTGCAACATTCTATGACTAATAAGCAGCCTGAAAATGTCAGAACTCTCAGTCCTAAACCATAATTCTGAGTGAGTCACACATAACCTCCTAGTACCTGTAACATAAGGCCGGCAGAATGCGTGGGTTCCCAGGGCTTGCGGAGATTGGGTGAAGGGGCCCCACACCTACGGGAGTAGATTTCGTGGGAGAGAGAATTCAATCCCAAAGTAGCTTTGGGTATGAGGGCCTCATGGGTCGGCACATCTGTGGCCACCTGTTGTTTTGCCATTTGTTCTGCTGAGTTGTAGACACCCAGAATCCCCCAGGCTGATCCCTTGACTTTCACACCTGTCCAAAACTGAATTTTTCATTTGTGATCTAAGCCAGCAGCACTCTAAAGGCCTCTAGAAAATCAGGCATGGCATTTACAGGCTATGCTCTACAAAACAAGAACAAAGCATATTTTCCTGCTCCCAACTACCCAGGAAAGATTTGTTTCTGCTCTCGTCATAAGAACACAGAGTGAGAATTTTGTGCTTGAAAGAGTACAGAAAGAGAACGTTACGGTAAAGACAATCTGAGTCCCTAACATGGGAAACTACGGATTTGGGGAGAATCTTGGAATGGATGGTTTGGTTGTACCACACGTTGGGACCTCAGACTGAAGCCTGCTTCAAGGGTGAAGAGAAGAGGAAAAAGGTGGATTTGGTGAGTGGCTTGGAAACGGCTGGGGTTGAAGTATGTGGAGCAGCTAGCTAAGGTTTTTAAAATGCAGAGAGTGTTCTCAGATTCATTTATTGTAATGCATTTTTCTAAAGCCTACAGCTATTTCTGGTATGAGAGCTAAGTGTCCAGGATGGGGAAGCTGGGGAAAGAAGGGAGGAAGAATGGGCACCATTGACCAAGACTCACTGACCAAGCCAGGACTAAGTGAACAGTGGGGATACTCCAGAAATTTTAGTTGGGGATGTCCACGTGTCACTGCTTCTACACTAAGTGCATCCTCTTGCCCTGGGAATCTCTTTTTGAGGAATGGGCTTGTGTCCAGAAATCAGAGGAAACCAGGACTGGGCAGCAGACAGACTGGGGGACCTGACCCAACTGTGGAGGATGTAATACCCCAAAGACCATAGACGTGTGTTTCAACATTCTCTGCACTAATTCTGAAAAGAGCGTTAAGACATACAGTGTGGGTAGACCAGGTATTTGTGCAAATATACCAAGTGCCTATCATGAATAAATAATGGTTATTAATAAAGCTAAGTAAACACAGATCATCTGAATTAACCTTTATTGAGCATCTATTATATGCTGTATACTATTATAAGCACTTTATATGTATTCACTAATTTAATACAAGCCAATGAGATAGGTACTATTATTATCCCTGCTTTACAAATGAGGAATCTAAGTCATGGAGAAGCTAAGCAAATTCCAAAGAATAACAGAGCCGAGACTCAAACTCAGGCCATCTGGCTTCAGAGCCCATACTCCTAACCACTCTACTATTCTGCCTCTTGAGACAGACAGAGCCCTGGCCAAATGAAGCTTTCAATCCATTGAGAAGACATATATACAATAAATTATTTCTATGCAAAATCAGAACTATTATGGTGGGGTAAGAGTGTATATCTGGTTGAACAAGGAGCAACTGGGTCTCTTAAGGGATGTCAGGTAAGATTTTAGAAGGAGGACAAGAAAGCAGTACAAATGAGGTATGTGAAAGCCCAGAAGCATGAGTGAGGCTGATGTGTTCAAAGAATGTCCAATACCATTGTTCTGAATGACTGGATGTAAGATGCACAGGGAGAAAAAATGTAATGGCCTTGCACGGGTAGAAAGAGGCCAGATCGTGAAGTACCTGGTATGGTCTGCCAAAGAACTTAATTGTAGATTTAGTGCTTTAAATTTGTCCACTGGGGGGTTGCCTGGGTGACTCAAGTCAGTTAAGCATCTGACCGGCTCAGGTCATAATCTCAGGGTTCATGAGTTCTAGCTCCACATCGGGCTCTGTGCTGGAGCCTGGAGCCTGCTTCAGATTCTGTGTCTCCCTCTCTCTCTGTCCCTCCCCTGCTTGCTCTCTCTCTCTCTCTCTGTCTCTCAAAAATAAACATTAAAAAAATTTTTAATTGTCTGCTGGGGATTTGACCGTTGTTGATGATGATGTTTTTGTTTTGCTTTGTTTCCCTGTCAGTAATGAATTTGGGAGTGGCATACTCAGATTTGCTTGCTAGACAGATAGCCCAGGCCGCAGTGGGAAGATGAATTGAAGAAGGACAAACTGAAGGCAGAGAGACCATTTTGGAAGCTGTTGCAAGACACTTTGCAAGGGATAATTAGGACATGTATTGGGGTACAGCAGGAAGGATGGAAAGGATTTTTGCATACACAGAATATGTAGTTTTAAGTTCTACAAACTCATAGGAAAAACACAAATAGCTTAGAAATGAGTGACATATAGAAATAGTCAATTAACAAAAAATATATCCAAATAGCTCCCCTCGCCCAAAATGTATGAAGAGATTGTCAACATAATAATTAAGGGAATGAAAAACAAAACAATGAGAAACCATTTTCGCCCTTCAGATTAGCAAAAATAAAAAAGGACGATGATATCAAATATTAGAGCAGACATAAGGAAAACAGAACTCTCATACATTGCTAGTGGGATCATAAATTAATTCAGCCATTTATGGAAAGCAATTTGGCAGCATACAATAAGCTTGATAATGCAAATACCCTATGACCTGGCAATTTCCATTCTGATTATATAACCCACAGAAATTCTTGAGCATGGGCATGAAGAAGCATATACAGAAATGTTCATGACAGTATCACTTGTAATGGATAAAATGTGACATATGAACTGCCTATATAAATTAGATGTACAGTATGCAAATCTTTTTTAAAACATATACAAAATAATCCTACATATTCTTTATGATAAAATATAGGTGTGTGTAAAAAAATAAGGAACCAGAGGCACAGGGAGCTTGCGGACTTGAAAATCACAGTAGTGGGGGGGTGATAAAAATGGGGTGTTTGTTAATAAGGACTCAGCTACATCTGTGATCTTTTTTAATTTTTTAAATGTTTATTTGTTTCTGAGAGAGCAGTGAGAGAGTGAGCAGGGGACGGGCAGGCAGAGAGGGCGACAGAAGATCCAAAGCAGGCTCCGCACTGACAGCAGAGAGCCTGATGCAGGGCTTGAGCTCATGAACCCAGAGAGTCCAATGAAGGGCTCCAACTCACGAATGAGGAGATCGTGACCTGAGCCCAAGTCGGATGCTTAGCTGACAAAGCCCCCCAGGCCCCCCAGTGATATTTTATTATAAAAACAAAAAGACTAGAAAAGAGGACAAGTAACTGGGCAAAATGTTAACAGTTCATGAGTCTGGAGTGGTGAATATGTGTTTATAATATTTTTCTTTGTACTTGTCTCTGTTTTACATTTCTAAAAAGAACCAAATGTATATTTCTGTGTGTGTACATGCATGTATTTTTCTTTTTGGTATGTGCACGTATTTTGAAGAGAAAAGAAAGGATACAAGTGATATTTAGGGTGCAAAATCACTAAGACTTGGTGACTGATGGGGTTAGTAGCAGGGATTAGTAGGATTCCCAGGCTTCTCTGGCTTTGGTGACAGGGGAGGGGAGCTGATGACACCATTCACTAAGATAAAAAATACAGGAGAGAGCATTAAATTTGGAGGTTGGGGAGGGGAGAAAATGAGTTACGTTTAAGACACACAGCGTTTGAGAATCCAGAATCAAATGTTTGTGCTACCAAGTCAGACAGAGCAGCAGAAGGTGGAGCACACGCTTTTATTAGGGTCCATCCATGGTGCAATCCTTCGGGGTTCCCAGGCTACACTACGGCCAGATTGGTCAATTCAAACTAAAAAGAGCTGGGTTTGGGT
Source organism: Hyaena hyaena (assembly GCF_003009895.1). Taxonomy (NCBI): domain Eukaryota; kingdom Metazoa; phylum Chordata; class Mammalia; order Carnivora; family Hyaenidae; genus Hyaena; species Hyaena hyaena. The sequence continues at coordinate 761,648 of NW_024080965.1, read as the reverse complement.
AAGCTTCGCGGGGGACTTATTAAAGAAGCACACGAGGGGAAGGCCCTGGGAGACAAGGGAGACTGTTGATCACAGGGACTGTTGGGGTGTCATATCAGGACATATCAGTAACATTTACTTGTTACTTTGCAGTTATCGAGGCATGTGCGCCGGAGGGCAAATGTCAGCTCAAGGCCTCTGCAGGCTGCTTGGCCTACAAATTGCTTGCTGAGCAGGACAGTGTATACTATTGTGTATTCATAGACTATCTTATTGCTCATATAAACAAAAGGGGTTATTTGCATGTATACATCAATACTCCCTGGAAGGATGCTGTGCTTTCCAAGTGACTTCCTGAACCTGCAGCATAGTATTCTACAGTATGGATGTGCCATAATTTGTTTTGTCCCCGAATATGGGCTGGTTAGTTCCCTCTCAGCCTTACGCTACTGATAATGCTACAACAAATAACATTATAGATCCATCTTTGTGAATGTAGAAGTATATTTCTAAGAGACGTTAGAAGGGAAATTGCTGAATCAAAGGACGTGTGCATTTTATATTTTTGATAGTTATAAGCCATTGGTTCTTTTATTTATTATTTTTTATTTTTTAAGATTGTATTTTTAAGTAATCTCTGTACCCAACACGGACCTTCAACTCCCAATGCCGAGATCGAGAGTTGCGTGCTTTACCAGCTGAACCAGCCAGGTGCCAGGGGCCACTGCTTCTTTTAATGCCCATTGGTATTGATCATAGGTAAAGTGTGGCACTTTCTTTTTTATTATTATTAAACAAATTTTAAAATGTTTCTTTAGGGGCACCTGGGTGGCTTAGTCGGTTAAGCGTCCGACTTTCGCTTGGGTCATGATCTCGCTGTTCGTGGGTTCGAGCCCCGCGTCGGGCTCTGTGCTGACTGCCAGCTCAGAGCCTGGAGCCTGTTTCAGTCTGTGACTCCCTCTCTCTCTGACCCTCCCCTGCTCACGCTGTCTCTCTCTCTCTCCTAGAAATAAATAAAAAAACATTAAAAAAAATAAAAATATAATGTTTATTTTTAAGAGAGAGACAGAACATGAGCAAGGGAAGGGTAGAGAAAGAGGTAAACACAGAATCCGAAACAGCTCCAGGCTCTGAGCTTTCAGCACAGAGCCCAACACAGGGCTGGAACTCACAGACTGCGAGATCATGACCGCAAGATCAGACACTTAACTGATCTTAAGTTAAGTGTCCAGGTGCCTCTGTGCGACAGGTGCCCCTGTGCGACAATTTCTTTAAGTAAGAACCCCTGATGGAGAATCGTGTTAACTTCCTGTAACACTTCTCTGAGCACTGCAAGCACTGTGTTCTCCTATTTTGGTTCCAGGAGACATTTGCTTTAAGAGAGCATTTTCTCATAGAACTATAGAAATAAACATTAGAGTATATATTAAGACATCTATGGCAACTCAAAGAGGAGGCTGAAGGCTTTCATTGTGGTCCTGTATCATGTCTTACCCCACCATTGTCTGGTGTTTCTCACTTTGTTGCTGAGAGAAGAAGAAGAAACCCTAGGCCCACATGTTCACATGGAAATGGTGGCCTAGAGAGGCTGTCACCATTAGTGGGGAAGGTGCCTCCCGGTTCACCCAGAGTCCCACCTCTCTACTCACTGAGGCTGAGTCCCACGTGCCATTTATTACCATGCTTGTGCAAACACTGGGCAAATGCCATCATTTCCTAACTTGTATGTAGGCTCGTGGTGAAGCCTGAGGTCAGTAATCATAAAGTACTTAGAACACCGCCCGACCCACAGCAAGACTCAGTAGGAGTTTGCCACCATCGTCATATTGTCCTAAGAAGTATTTTCAGATCCCAGCTCTCTATAAAAGTCAGGAAAATAGACGTGATTCATGTATTTATTTACCCCGTCCCTGTAGGCATAAGTGTGAGGCCCTTCTTTGTACCTGTTGAAGCCAGAAATCTGGAATTTTGTGTGAAATCTCTTGATTTTTAAATGCTGTCCTACATCTTTAAAATTTTTAAAATGTTTATTTATTTCTGAGAGAGAGAGAGAGAGAGAGAGAGCATGAGCAGGGAAGGGTCAGAGAGAGAGGGAGACACAGAATCCGAAACAGGCTCCAGGCTCTGAGCTAGCTGTCAGCACAACCCATAAACCGCGGGATCGTGACCTGAGCCAAAGTCAGACGCTTAACCGACTGAGCCGCCCAGGCGCCCCTAAATGCTGTCCTACATTTTAAACAAACTCTTTGGGAGCTAAGGGAAGTGAACACATCTTCGGGAAGGCTGGCATAGAAGATTCAGTATTTTGGTGTTGTGGAAACTTCCAGCTTCCAGATTGTGTTGGTAGGGGACTGAAGAGAAAATCAGAGCCCAATGAAAGAAAGGCCTTATGAGTCATTGGTGTATGGAATTCCAGGAAGACCCCCGCAAAGGTGTGAGATCACATGTAGTCTCCCTACCAGACCCTTTCCAGTTCCGGGTGACGGGGTTTTATGTGAAGGGCAGGTTGGACAGGGGATCTTTCGGCCTCATTTGCAACATTCTCCCTTCTCCCATTTCTCATCCACGGTCCCTAGATTACTGAGCACAAGGCAAGGACCTAAGAGGGCCACCGTAGCCACTCCTTCCCATCTTGAAGCGATTACAGCCCAAGAAGGGTAAAAGCAAGCTCCTTTGGAGAGATTATCTGCCTCCTTCTACAAGGTTCCCCATTCCTGGAGGGAATGGCCTTAAAAGGATATACGGAGAGGCTGAGTTGTCTCCCTCCCCTCCCCACCAGCAGGAGTGACCAAAGGAAGCCGGTCTTTTCTCTTCCAAGCAGCCTCTGCTATTCAGTGCCACCAATACACAGAAACATGAATACTGATTACAGCAATGGCTTTCAAATATGTCCACCACTGCCCACAGGAGGGGCAGCAGAAATACCTTTTATGTAACTACCATTTTAAAAAGTTTTACAAAATAACACATAGCCATAAGCTATGTGCAGTGCATGGATATCCTCTATTTCATCTTCCCACCTTTTTTTTTTTCAGTATGGTCTGTGACTCATGATATCAATTTCAAAACTCTCTAATGGGTGGCTAACCAAGTCTGAAAAACACCTGATTATAGGCCAGAGTGCCTAAAACTAGTATTTCCCAAAGAGTCTCTTGTATTTCACATGTCTGAATAATATCTACGCCTACCACCACTAGTGAACAAGGTGACCTGAGGAGAAACATGGGGAGAGCCTTTTTTCTAGTTGTTATTTAGTTATTTATTAGTTTTTACAGTTCGCTTCCATTTGGAAAGTTATCACTTTCCAAGTGATACTGATTTTTAAATTATGGAAATGATTTTAAGTTTTCTTCCAAGTTAATGTGTTTAAGAGTGGTTTGAGTGAGGGGCGCCTGGGTGGCTTAGTCGGTTAAGTGTCCGACTTTCGCTTAGGTCATGTTCTCGCGGTTCGTGGGTTCGAGCCCTGCGTCAGGCTCTGTGCTGGCTGCCAGTTCAGAGCCTGGAGCCTGTTTCAGAGTCTGTGACTCCCTCTCTCTCTGACCCTCCCCTGCTCATGCTGTCTCTCTCTCTCCTAGAAATAAATAAAATATTAAAAAAAAAGAGTGGTTTGAGTGAAAATATTAAGTAAATATTAGTATAGGAAATATTCAGGCATGTCAAAAATCACAACTATGATGGGGCGCCCGGGTGGCGTAGTTGGTTAAGCGTCCGACTTTCACTCGGGTCATGATCTCGCGGTTCGTGGGTTCGAGCCCCGCGTCGGGCTCTGTGCTGACTGCCAGCTCAGAGCCTGGAGCCTGTTTCAGTCTGTGACTCCCTCTCTCTCTGACCCTCCCCTGCTCACGCTGTCCCTCTCTCTCTCTCCTAGAAATAAATAAAACGTTTAAAAAAAAAAAATCACAACTATGTTACCTGTGTTCTAAAGTGTAGGGAAATATTACCTTGCAACATTCCAAGGTGAAATAACAAGAAACGTACCTTTCCTAACAGCAGATCTGCTTTTGCAGAGTGCTACTAATTATTCCCAGGAAATTTAGATTACATGACAGTTCATTATATTACATTTGACATTGTCCTAGCAGCCTCTTAAAACCAGGCCAGTGCTTTTTCTAAACACTTGTTGGGCAGTTCTGAGTTCGGCATCCATCTGCAACATGAACTGTGTGGATGGCGAGAAGCTGGAGCTCGCTTTTCTTTTTTCAGATTATCACGTGGTCTTTCTCTGCCAGGCATTCAAGTTAATTATTTCCTGTTTTTCTGGGTCTGCTCCTTATCCCCCTTCCCAGGTCCCTTGACCCTCCCCTCCACATGTACAGTCTTGGCCAACGGCAGTCAGCTCTGCCCCAAAGCCGTCTTTGCCTCTCGCCTGTCCTCGAGAACCCTCCAACAAGAGCCTTGGAGTTTAGCAGAGGGCAACAATCTCAGAGCAAAAGTATGTCATTACTGTAGAACCAGAAGTTACTTTTTCTTTAGTTCTCTTCTTTCTAGTAACATTCTTGGTCCCTTACTGACCTTTTGTTCTTTGAGTCCCTGCCTGCTAAGGAACTGTGTGAGCCAATCTGCCCACGTTGTTGTCTCTGTGACTGCTTGGGATCTCTGGCATCGGCTCTGTTATCACTCTTCTCAGGATTCCCACGGTGGCCTTGACACTCCCAGCAAACTTGATCTGTTGTTCATGTAACACTGCTTCTCCGGCTGCCCCATCCCTTCCCATCAAGGCCAGAGTCTGTGCTCCTCATGATGGTCTTTAGCAGCTCAGGATACCAGGCCGAGCTGAGCTGCGTGCGCCCCATAGAAGCTTCGTGCAGAGTAGCCACTCCATTCCTGTGGTCTTCACTTCCTCACCCCCATCCTCATTCCCAGAAAATTCTCAGTCTAGCTGTTTTTGGCCATCTGGCCTTAGTTTCTCCAAAGTCTTTAGCCCATCCTGGCCAAAGTTTTATCTTAGGTCTTGTCCACTTTATTCATCATCCTCTCCCCCAGCCCCATCCCAGTTCTACTGTCCTCTCGCCTCCTCACATGCAAACGCCTGAGCTCTTTAACATCTTCCATCTAGCGTACAGCTCCTGGCTATCTACTTCTGGCCCATTACAAATTAAAAAGCCCTACATGGACCGTTTGTGTGTGTGTGTGTGCACATGCACGCATGCGTGTGCATGTGGCATACGTATACACATTCAATGTGGGAGAAGGGGTATAAACACAAAATAGACTGCCCAACGCTATTTGGGAGGTGGGGGGCAGATGCACCTGAGAGGCTCCCAACAGTTCTAGTTAGTATGTTAGTCATTTTTCACCCTGTGACCGAACCTGTATCATTTTCAAACACAGCTTCAACAAAGAGGAGTCTTGATGCTTATTGAAGATTTAGATCACTACTTCCCTGTTAAGAGGAGATTTTTTAAATTGCGTTTTCATTATGACTCCATCTCCATTTATTGATCAAGGGATTTCTTGCCTCACTTAACTCCATAATCTGTTGCTCAGATTAAGAAAATGTGAAAACTATTGTTTGGTATTATGAGTACAGACTTTCAAGTGATACCTCGGAGGCTAGATGATTCAAATACTATAATCCAAGAAAAGCAACTGATTGATCATGTAGAATGTTGTTTTTTATGCATCGCTCTTTTTAATGGACTGAGCATGCAGTGAAACGAATCGGATTAAATGTTCTGTAGACGTGCCGTTATAGAAGCAAGAATTTACCAGTGTAGAAACATCCAACAGAATGCACTAATACAAGAGACAGGCAATAATACATGTAAAAAGCCCTAAATAAACAAAACATATAAATCACTATGCATTCAACACATTTCAAGCATCTATTATTTTTTATGTAAGGAACAATGGTAGGTATAGTAACTTCTCAATTATTAGCAGAAAAATGCCCCTTATTTTAGTATTTCCTTTCTTGTATTACTACTACCTAGTAATATAGCTGTATCTATATGCTTTTGGGGATGTATGACAAATCTGTACTTTCACTGTTTATCTTTCATCCTCCACTTTGCAGCCTCGTTGGCCACTTTATTCGTCCTTAGTTTTTTCTCCTAAGGGGTAACCAGAAGGGAAAGGAGGTGAACCTCAGGTCAGTCAGCCTTGCTTAGCTACGCAAGCAGTCAAATCTCAGTACAATAAACTTTATAAAGATCTGTCTAAATTCTTTGGTGTCATTTAAGATTTTGTTCCATCCAAATGATTGAACAGGCCTGCCATTTAAAGTTTGGACATCCTGGAGATTGATATTTTGGTTAATACTTACAACATATATGTTATAACTATGCACTATAACTATTAATATATTAAATATAACAGCACCTGACCTGTCCCTGGACGAGTTTATAGTAAACTAAAGTGTAAGAGTATGCCTGAAGAGCAAAGGAAAGGGACCACTAATTTGCTCAGTACTTATGACATGAGAGATTCCCAACTGTGACATTCACACTGCTTCTCTCTTTTTATAGTTTACAATTTCCCAGAAAAGTAGAATACTCATTTTATAGACGTGGAAACTGAGGCTCAGAAATACTCTGGCCAGTCTGTTTGTAAGGAAAACCCTATCTAACAGCCTCCAAAACACAAGCCCCTTACAAAGGAGGACTGGAGATTGCTGGCAGCTTTCGCTAATCTGTGCTGTCCACACTCAACATGGGTAATTGAAAGCTGACCCTATGTTCCTTTCAAAACTCTCCAAGGAATCTGGCCGTAGAGACATCATGGATAACTGGTTTCAACAGCTGAGAAACAAAATTCATTCTGTGGAATAAAAACAGCCTTTATTTCGGTGGGGCTTTTTCTTTCTTTCTGAAAAAAAAACAAAAGAACAAAAACAAAAACAGGAAAAGCATCCACCACAGCCCTTAACAAGAACGCTCACAGGATGGACAAGCCTTCAGATTGGGCTGTGCGGATTACCTTTTGGGCACTTTGGCGTAAAATGTTAAAGGGGCGACGTAATGAACAGCTGGGAATTTCTGAGGCACAATCGTATGGCATAGGACGCCCAACTGTTGACCATCCTCCCTGAAGGCAGCTGCCGGGCTCTGGTCGGCTTCTGCAAACCTGGTCCCTCGCCCTCGACCCGCTGCCTGCCGCAGCGCCTGCAGCGGCCCGCGCCGGCCCGCCCCCGCGTGCCTGCCAAGGCCGACGCTGCCCGGATGCGACGGTGCCCTCTCCCCCCCCAACCGCGCACGTGACGGGGGGGAGGGTCAGTTTCCTACCCCACCCCTTCTCGAAGCCCCGCCTTCCTCTCAGAGGCCGCGGCTTTCCATTGCGCCATTAGTGGAGTGACCGCCGTGCCAACCAGTCAGAATGCAGCCCTTCCAGTAAGACCCGCCCCCTGTCGGTCCTCAGGTTCCTTCCCGCTCACACAGGAGTCACTTCCGAAGAGAGCGAACCGCCATGAAGAAAGAAGGGGGTGCCGCCCAACTCTGCTCCGACAGGCTCCCCGAGTCCCAGCAGCAAGACGGCAACCACGCACCCAACTTCTCCAGCCACAGCTCATGCCGCCGTCGCCAGCGGCGCCGACATGACAAGGCGCTGCATACTCGCTAGGCCAGGTTTCCCCTCATCCCCAGCCCCGGGGTCGTCGCCCCCGCGCTGCCATCTGAGACCCGGTAGTACCGCCCCTGCTGCAGCGGGAAAGAGAACAAAGAGTCCTGGGGACAGGTACCGTGCAGAGGGCTGGAGAAGGGGCCGGGTCGCGGGGGCAAGGGTATGAGGGAGGACTGCGGACGCCCGCTCTTTCAGTTCCCGCCATCCTCCGCGAGCTTCGGGCCTCGGCGTTCCGCGGCCAGGCAAACCCCTGCCCCGCCTCCGCGCGGGGGCTTCTGGGACTTCGAGTTTTCTTTTCTGTAGTTGGGATGCAGGTCTTCGTCCAGTGACCATATCCTGGATGGCTACGGAGAACCCACCTTAGGTAGAACGTGATTTTTGTCCTTTACGATAGCTGGACCCGGGGCCCTAACTGCTTTGTGCATATTTAGTAGGGGTGGGTTTTTTTGTATGTTGTCACTTCTACTGATCGTAGTAGCTTAACAGTATAAACTTCTAAGTCGTGGGTGACATTATGTACGATGGACGAGGGGAACCCCTTCCACGAATTACTTTATAGCCCAGTATACACGATCATTCATACTTAACAAGAGCGTACAGATCTGGAATGTGATGTTTTTTCCTTCAGTAACTTTTCGCTGCTCCAAGAGGCTAGGTTCCTTGCGAAGATTTTGTGGGAGTTCTGTAATGAGATGGGGAGTTTTATCAAATGACATCCTCTGACAATAAAACATATTTAAATTCTCTACGCACTTGGTACTGTCTTTTTTATTTTAAGTTTTAAAAAGCTTGTAACTTAAATTTAACAGCAGTTTTATCTTCTAATATTGTGGTGCAGATCTACAATCCCTTATCTCGATCATGAAAGCCTGAGTGCCGTGAAAGTCCAAACTTGTCAGAAAGTTTGGCACCACATATTACTTGGCAGCCAAACCTGATGAGAACTAATGGAAGGCTGTATATGGTCTTTATTGTATTAAGTGTATGTTTATGCCGGAGAAATATTGACATATTGACGCGTTCGCTTTGAGGGTGCAGTGTCACACCCCAGTGGGGACTTTACATAATGCATCTAAGTTACCCCCTTTCTAAACTGCAGTGTATTCAAAATTCAAGAATACCTTTGACCCCAAAAATTTCAGATAAGGGCTTGTGAGCTGTTACAATTTTTAAAAACCTAATTATAAATAACTAATGGGCTTTTCTGTGCATATGAAATTAGACAACTGTTCCTGCTTGAAAGTTACATTCATGATTATTTTACAGGTTTCTTGTATTTTTTACCCAAAACTGTTTATTTCTCTGGTGTATTAATCAAAAAGCCTGGTATCTAATATTTTAGGAAGGGATATATTGTTATTTAATAATTAACGTAAAGGCATGTTTCCTATCGTCTTGAATTAGCTGCTGCTTAATCCTTTCCCATCTCTTTTCCTCACCCAGTAACTGAGAACATCATCTGCTTTCCTCGTTTGCAGAACCTCTAGCATTTCTGTCTTCATTCTTCATTGGAATTAATTTGCCTGATATAATTTATGAAAACAAATGCATAGATTCTTCGCTAGCCTGTCACTCATATTCATATCATAACCAGTTAGCTTTTCTACCAACATCTCGCAAACATGTGGACTCTTAGTAAAACATTATAGATGGATGTTGCTCTTCAAATGTGACCTGTAAAGTGTACAAGGGACTTGGATTGTTCAAGTTTTCTCTGAGTATTACCACTTCATAGTGGATAAATGTTTAGGGAAACTGGTTGTATACTGCTTCTCTTTCAGTAAAACGAATACATTTTAGCAGGATTTTGGCAGGAAGTTAATCTTTTGCTCTACGTACAACATTCCTTTTTATGCCGCTGGCAACTCTAAAAACATAAATCAGAATACAAATTCTGATAATATGGTTCACTTTGTTTTACTGTAAGGCACAGAAATCCTTAAGAATTAAAACAATTTGGTTTTTGTAATTGTTAACTTTTTTCCTTTTCTCGGTTTTGTGTTTTCCCCAGGCAATGTGTTATTTTTGGAGGTACCTTAAGAATTCCTAGATAAAAAATAGGATTTGAAACACTGTTTAGTTCCGAAGACTCATTCTAAATTTGGCTGTTACTTGATTAACATCTTACTGTAGTATATAAAGATAATAGTGTAAGCTTGGTACTTAAGCCTCTTTGCCTTTTGGCCAGACTGCCTCCCCAAATGGGCCAAATCACCAGAATTGCCATTCTACCATCTACTCTTGTTTTGAATCTGTTAAGGTTTTATTCTGTTATTATAATCTCCATTATTCATTCAGAAAACGTTTATTGAGCATTATTTTCTACCAGTCACTGGAAATACCAAGCAATAGGATCAGATCCCCTCAAAATCATTTATTCTGCCTTGTAGCAGTAAGCTTTTCAGTCCTGGGAAGGACACTCCTAATTCCTGGATGCATACTCCAATCTTATCATTTTGGTACTGTAGATTATATAAACCTCAGTTGTGCTTTTATAAATTTAATTCTATAAGAAATGCAAATTATATTTTCAGTTTATTATAATCACCTTAGCAAAGCATTACTGCCACTGTCAGAACTTAGTTAAACCAGGTAGTGAAATGAAATCTATATCCTGTAAATCTACTAGTATTCTCCCCTTAGTCTGAATAATTGAAGTTTTACTATTTGCTTATGTGATACCATATTAGTTATGCTTTTATTTTCAGGAAGCAGTCAATTATAGATTTCTTCAAACCAGCTTCAAAACAAGGTATGTATACTATTAATGCATTTTTTGCAGGATCTTTTGAGGAAGGAGATGGATTCCGTTTTTAAATTTCTCTAAAAGCTTTTATTTGATTAAACCTAATGTTCAAATTAAAAAATATGATGAAGGTGCAGTATTTTTTACAAAGATAAGTTCTAAACATCATGAACAAACTTTTTGCTGTTATTCTTACATTTAAAATATTCCAGTCAATCATATTCATAGTGCATGCTTTTTGGTTCTCTAGTATAGTAACATTTTATAAATGGAGCCATAGTGAGCTTATAAGATACAGCAAAAGGGAGCTTAATGAAAGTAAGGTTATTAAATAATAAATAAACCATGTCTTAATTCCCTCCTCCATAAAATGTGTATCATCATCACCTAATATTGATTTGAAAATTTTTGTGATAGCTTAGTATTTTAAATGTTAAATAAATGTACAAAATGTATTAGTTTGTTATTTTTAATAACGTGCAATTTGTGTTTTAATTGGCCATTTAGACAGACATATGTTGGATTCTCCACAAAAATCAGACATCAAATATGGAGGAAGTGGATTGTCCATCACTGGGACAGAGCAGTTTGAAAGGAAACTATCCTCACCGAAAAAATCTAAACCCAAAAGGATGCCATCAGAAAAGGGCACTATTTTAGAGGCTTTCATGAAAGGCGTTAAAGAGCACCATAAAGATCGTGGTATACCTGAGTCACGTCGGCCTTGTGTGTCGATAGCCCCAAAATATCCAAAGGCCGTTACAAAAGTCTATGTTCCTCCATATTGCTTGTCAAAGGAGATGAAGACACTGAAGAAAAAACATCGATCTCCAGAGTGAAGGAAGTCACTGTTCATTCATGAAAATAGCAGGGAGAAGAATGATAGAGATCGAGACAAGACCAGTACAGATTCCAAAAAGCAGGCCACAGTGACAGAAGCTGACATCTTCAAGAACAGTTCGAGAAGTCTTAGCAGCAGGAGCAGCCTATCTAGGCACCACCCAGGAGAAAGTCCTTTGGGAGCTAAGTTCCAGTTGTCATTAGCTTCATACTGCAGAGAAAGAGAACTAAAGAAGTTGAGAAGGGAGCAAATGGAGCAGAGAATCAACTCCGAAAATTCCTTCTCAAAAGCAAGCAATCTTTCCTTAAAATCCTCTAGTATAGAAAGAAAATATAAACCAAGGCAGGAACAAAGTAAACAGAATGATGTCACACCTGGAAAGAGTAATCTTTCAAACCTGGTATGTGTAATAATTACTGAATTAGTGTGGCTGCTGCTTTATTATATCTAGAACACTAAATCTAAAAATGTTTAATATTTGTTAACATTATATTGGTAGCTTTTGTTTTGGAAATACTGATAACACAGCTTGTTTAAAAGTTAATTACATTACGTTTCCTCCAGCTGTCCACAGGACCTCAGTAAAGCAGTATTTCTCGCCCTTAATTTTTTTCAGACCAGGAACAAAAATCTTTCTGAAGAAAGTAAGCCTTCTTTTTTTAGGCAAGTATAGTCATTTTTAAATGAGGCTGTGCTGTAGGGAGATACTTGAGGAATAGAAAATCTAAAAACATTAGGAAAGGGTTTAGAACAGAGGTTCTCAAAATGTGGTCCCTGGACTAACAACATCAGCATCACCTGGGAACTTAGAAATGCAAATTCTCAGACCTAACCCCAGACTCACTGAACCAGAAATTGGAGCTAAGAGTCCAGCAGTCTGCAGTTAACAAACCTTCCGGATGCTTCGGATGTGCTTTAAAGTTTTGAGAATCACTGATTTAGATTATACAGAAGTCCTAAGTTGAGAATGGGTCTTAGACAACTTAGATGAAAACACTTAGAAAGCATCCAGAGATATGTTAACCTCATCATATTCCCTCTTGAGAATAGACCAAATTTAGATTAGCATAAAAGGTGACCTTCTCCTCCAGAAAGAAGGTACCTCTGTTTCATAGAGCTTCTCAACGTACAGAGCAAATGAAGTTCAGATACCAAGAAAGGGCAATGTTGATAAGATGCCATGAGATTTTAAAACAGACCAAAAGTAAACCAAACTATGATATTTTGAGTGTTGCCTTGTATATTGCTTGAAAATGTATTTGTAAATTCAAGGGTTGGTTTGTAAGGAGTTTGAGGTCTTTACCAGGGAGATTTGCTAACAGACAATAGAAGTTAGTAACATTTGGTTCATCCTTCTAAGATTTCAGTGTTTGATGGTGCATCAGGACTTGAACTGAAGTATTGAAGAGTAAGTTGTATCTACTTAATTGGCAAATATTAGGCTATCTCTTTATCAAAAAAATGGTATAGTGCTCTAGTATTAATCTTGAGTTCACATAAATCTAAATTTGTGTTTTGAAAACTGGCTTTATTTTACAATATTACCTTTTTGTGAAACTTAAGAGTTGAAAATATTTTACTCTAGAAGCTTGAACTTACCTCCAAATGTAAGTGCTTGCTTTATTTGGTGTAGAAATCTGTGTTTAAATGTTATGAAGAAAAGTTCATATTCTTTACTGGCCCCAGTTCCTAACTAATTTTTTCTCATTTTGCTAAAAGGAAAATGGACATTTCTCAAGGAAAAGATCCTCTTCTGATTCATGGGAACCTGCTTCAGGTAGAATCAAAATTAACTTACTAATTTTGAAATAAAATTGTATGTCAGTGGCACTTTTTTGAAACAAATTTGTTTAAATATGCAGTTTACTTCCTAGAGGTGAATTGAATGCCTCAGATTAGTTGAGTTTGGTAAAATTATATTGAAAAGGAATAGTCCTTGAATTTAGTTTGTGTAATCTGTGGTTTGTCTTGACCTTTTTACCTCTTTTAAGAGTTTCTAGCAACATGTTTCTTACTTTGGTATTCAGTGTCCTACTGCTGAATCGTGCTTACATTAAGCAGCATAATCTTATATTACTGGAATTATGGACTGTCTGAGGTCTTGGTGTTATAGATGCTTTGTATAAGGTTGAAACTGCTATCATAATCCAAAACAGTGTTATCTCACTATTTCAAATACAAAGATACCTTTTTAATACCAAATTTCAAGGATATCTACATGATATTTGTTTGTACTTCTAGTATCTATTGGTTGAGAAAATACATAACAGCAAATAGCTACTGTTGTTAATTCAGTAATTCTTAAAGTATCTTTATCTTTTTTTTTAGACTAGAAAATAGAACAGTGTAAAATTCAAACAGTGGCAGAAATATATAACACAGAAAATGAAAGGCCCTAAGAAATAACTGTTAATAGTCTAGTGTATCAGATTTTTTTCTGCCATGATTGCAAACTCTGAAAAATGGATTTTACAAATTTCTACCCTCCATAAGATAGAGTGGACATAATGATAATAGCCAACATTTATTGAGCATTTACAGTGTGCTGTGCCCTCTTTGTGCTTTTAACTTGTTTGATCTTCACATCTTTTTACGATGGTTACTTTTAGAGATGAAAAAACAGGTACAGAGAGACAGTTATGACTCCTTGTTCTTCAGGTTTGATGTAAAGCTCTATTTTTTTTTTTTTAAGTTTTATTTATTTTGAGAGAGAGTGCAAGCAGGGGAGTGGCAGAGAGAGAGAGAGAAAGAATCCCAAGCAGGCTCCAGGCTGTGAGCAGGGAGCCCAATACAGGGCCAGATCTCACAACCATGAGATCGTGACCTGAGCTGAAATCAAGAGTTGGTTGCTTAACTGACTGAGCCCACAGGCACCCCCCCCCCCCCATGTAAAACTCTGTTTTTTATATATTCTAGAGGTACATTGCATTTTGGCCAGGTGATCTCAAGTGTTAAAATCAGTCTTCAGCCAAGGCTGAAACCATAGTTTGCCATCACAGAAGGATCTTCTAGCATACAGGAATAAATTTGAAGTTTTATGTGGTTTTGCATTTTTTATTTAATTTTTACAATATCATTGATTTTGGTGATTAGATTATATTGAATTTTCACATTATGAAATGCAAGAACAATACTTTCTTAGCAATGAGATTATTCCTATACTCATAGTATTACACGTTTGTGATAAATGATCAGCTTGCACTGAGGTGAGTGGAAGAAGAAAATATTTTTAGGTTTGCTTTGCCAACATAAGGGGCTGCTGGTGGTGGTGTTGCCACCAAGCTCTTCAGCTTTTCTCTCTCCCTGATAATGACTAAGATAAAAATCCTCTTCAGTTCATGGGCTGCAGATTTCATCAGTATTGACTACAGTAGTTTCATTTATACAGACCCACACCTGAAGTTTTTGAACAGTGCTTGAAAAAGATATTTTCTCCATATTTTCACGGGCAGATTTAAAATGGTTGCCTTCACTTATATTTTAACTTCTGGTATTTTTGCATAATCATTATTAACTATGGTTTTATACTTTTTAAAATTTTATTTTTTTAAGTTTATTTATTTATTTTTGTGAGAGAGAGGGAATCCCAAGCAGGCTCTGCCCTGTCCGCTCAGAATCCAATGCAGGGCTCAAACTCATAAATCATGAGATCCTGGCCTAAGCCAAAGTTGAATGCTTAACTAATTGAGCCACCCAGCTGCCCCTTATGGTATTGTATTCTTAATAAATCCACATTATACTGCATTTGACTGCTGACAGAATATAAAGGACATAAGGGACTTTTTTATTCTAAATAACATGAAGAACGCTAACTACTGTTATACATCTCAGTTGTGATGCTTATATATATAATCACACATTATTAATCACACACAAGTTAGAAGATTTCAGAAATGTTGGTAAAGGCATTTAGACCTTTGGTCTTGCAGAGTCCTGTCCTTACGCTGCATTCTGAGGTCCAACTTAATCCATCAATTTATTAATGACCAATCTTCTATTAATGAACATTTGGATTTTTACCTTTTTTCTTTTTTTTTGGATTTTTACCTTTTTTCTTTTTTTTTGAATTTTTACTTTTTTTCCAGTTACAACTCAATCCTTGTCTTACCTAAATATTTTATATGTATATTAACAGATATTTGAAATGTGCTTAAACAGTCTACAGTTTGTACAAGCAGTGCAAAAAAGAATCATGCAGTTAACCCACTGCCCTAGAGAGCTTGCAGAAAGGGGGCCTACCTGCAGTACCAGTTCAACCTCCTCTGATTCTAGGTGTCAGAAGCTCTTAGTAAGCCGCTTTTTCCTAAGTTTTGCCCAAAAACAGTTTGTCTCTCCTCCTGGTGAGGACTTCAATTCTTGAACAAAGCAGGAATTTCTCCTCATTTCTAGGTGCATATAAATTGACTTCTCTAGGAAAATGGAACTGAATTCATACTGGCAATTCTGTAGGTATCTCTTTTGTAACCCTAAACCGAAAATAATCAGTGTAAATCCACACCAAGTCTTCTCTTTTTCTTAGTTATGTGATTTCTAATCCTATACTATAAGGTACGCCTGTCGTTTTTTAACATTTAACCCCAGTAAACTGAGTGGGCATAGGATGATTTCTTCAGGTAATAGGAAATATCTCTAGAAAAATGGAGGTAGAAGTATTTGTTTCTTAATTGATTTTTCATGTCTATAAATTGAATTTTTCAGATTATATATATTCTCCAAATAATTGCTTTTAACTCTTGAATTATTTTTTTAATCAAACTGTTGACTTGGGGACATTACACACATGCAGAGAGAAACTTGATTTGGGGAATACTGATTATATAAATAGTAATCTTTATTGAATAATGGGTTTTAATTAATGATACATCATTTATTTATTTGTTTGTTTTGAGGGGGCGGGGCAAAGAGAGGAGAGAGAGAATCCCAAGCAGGCTTTGCACTGTCAGTTCAGGGCCCAACACAGGGCTTGATTCTATGAACCTATGCGTCACACTTTTAAACACAATAAGCAATTTTTTAAACCTGGTTAACTCAAATATATATGACTTATTAAAGGTCTTCTGGATGGAGCTTGTAAAGCTAGGTGCCTTAAAAACACGGAAATTTATTTTCTAATGGTCCTAGAAACTAGAAATCCAAAATTAAGGTTATTAGCAGGGCCATGCTCTAACAACTCAGGAGAGAGTTGCCTTCCTTGCCTTTTCTAGCTTCTGGTATTTGCCTACAATTGTTGGCATTCCTTAACTTGTAGCTGCATCACTCCTATCACATGGCATCTTTTCCCTGTGTGTTTTCACATCATCTTTCCTCTTCAAGTGCATCTCCATGTCCAAATTTCCCCTTTTGAAGAAAGCCAAAAAGAAAGGTACTTGGGTTCAGCTAAAATGCCTTCCTGCTCCACCCACAGAAGGACATTTTGTGAGAACCAATGGAAAGGAGCCTGAGGTGCTGCAGTCCATTTCCCTATGAATTCATGGCATGATAATGTAAAAAAAAAATCAAGATTGCAAATTTCCCCTTTTTCTAAGAACACCAGTCATGACTGGATTAGGACCCACCCGAATGACCTTATTTTAATTTCATTATCATTGTAAAGAGCCTATTTCTAGTTAAAGTCAGACTCTGAGATTCTGGGAGTCATTTTGGGAGCCAGAATTCAACCACAACTCATAACACGGCTGAAGACTAGAAGGATGCACGGGAGAAGATAAACACTGGGGAGAAAGACGTGGGTGGATTTTTTCTTAATTGAGAAATTAAAATTTGTCTTGCTTTCAACTAGTGATTGTATACATGTTTTAAAGTACTATAAATTTAGATGTAAAAGTATTTCATTTCTGGAACTAGATAGTCCTTGGCCTAAGCAAGAATATATGAACTTTGAGGGAAAGTGCCTTTGCAATCCTTTCCATGATACAGATAAGCAATTTTTGTGCTTTGGGAGCAGCAACTTAAATTTTGTTTGGGTAGCAAACTTTTAATAGCTTTGGAATGAAAATGAGCATTGTCATTAGCTTTAATTTAGACACCAGCATTTATTAGTTTGTAAAATAAATGGTAGTGTTACCTCTTTTTCCTTATTCTACGTTTATTAAATGATCTCAGCCTAAACTTTTAGAATTTAAACTTGTTGGAGTGTTCTAAACACTCACTGAATAAACTTTACTATGAGAGGAAAATATACTTTTCACTAATCTGGCAAAAATTAAATTTTAGCAGGGTCTAAGCAGAATAAATTCCCTGACAAAAGAAAAAGGAACTCTGTGGACTCAGATCTGAAAAGCACAAGAGAACCTATAATGCCAAAAGCAAAAGAGTCCTTCCTTGAGAAGCGTCCTGACGGACCACATCAGAGAGAGAAATTTATAAAACATATTGCACTGAAGACACCTGGGGATGTATTGCGCTTGGAAGATATATCCAAGGAACCCAGTGAAGAAGTTGATCGCTCCTCCGGAGGCTTGGCACCTTCAAATTCTGGCCACCATTCTTCCAAGAATAGTGACCAAATCCGTGTGGCAAGTACCAAAGAGACTAAGATGCCGAAACCCCACTTATCTTTACCTCAGGAAAAGTCTGCAGTTAAAAAAGCTAGCAGCCTTCAGAAAAATAAACCTGCTAGCTCTGTGGCATCAAAGGAGACAAAACTTCTACCTTTGCTTTCCCATGTTCCGAGTGCTGGTTCCTCTCGGGTACCATTAAACGCTAAAAATTGCACTCTTCCAGTTCCTAAAAAAGAAAAAGAGCGTTCCTCATCTAAAGAACGTTCTGGGCATTCTACAGAGTCCTCCAAGCACAAGGAACACAAGGCAAAGACTGATCAAGCTGATTCTAATGTATCTTCAGGGAAAATTTCTGGGGGATCTTTGCATTCAGAATGTGGCACTCCTACAAAGTCCCCCCCGGCTGCTTTGGAAGTTGTGCCATGTGTCCCGAGCCCTGCAGCACCTTCAGATAAAGCCCCGTCAGATAAAGAGAGTTCAGGAAATTCCAATGCAGGTAGCAGTGCACTGAAAAGAAAACTAAGGGGTGATTTTGATAGTGATGAAGAAAGTTTAGGTTACAACCTAGACAGTGATGAGGAAGAGGAAACATTAAAATCACTGGAAGAAATAATGGCTTTGAACTTCAATCAGACTCCTGCAACTACAGGAAAGCCTCCTGCTCTTTCCAAGGGGCTTAGATCTCAGTCATCAGACTATACAGTAAGTAGTTCTGTGACATTTATCTTTATTTGAAGAGGGAGAAATGCATTGATTAGTGAAAGGAGTATATTGTTAGAACTTACTTTAAAATTTAGTACTTGTGATTCATAATTGGACTGAAACTGCTACAGTTCTTGTTTGGTTGTAATGGGTTTCCCGTATCTTTAGTTTTATTACTGGAAATCAGTGGTCTCCAAACTTTTTAGATCATATACACTTCTATTAGTAAAAAAAATTTTAAGCATGTACTCCAATATATATGTATACTTATAGATTATATACATGTACCACTATATTACTGTGTACTTTCTAAAGTATATACAAAAACAGAATTTAAAAGGAAAAAAAAAGAAAAGTATTTTCCTATAGAAGTTATGTAGAAGTTACTATAGACTAAGTTCTACTGGAGTTTCTATAGAAGTTCCATATAAATAGAAGTTCTATTATTTTCTTCCTGCACCCCAATGGATCACCTTGCACACCCCCTGCTTTGGAGACCACTGCTGTAAATGAAGGTAGAGTGTAGAAATGTTGTTAATTGTGGTGTGCAATTTTATTTATAAAGTGCTTCATTCTATCTTGGGAATAAGCTGCATTAAATTTTAGTATGTCTGTAAAATTTGGTGGGGAAGGTATTAATGTTCCATGGTAACACCTAAAAGTTGGTAGTTTGATTCCACTAAAATAGAATTTAAAAATAAAGACAGGGCACCCATGGAGCCCTTGGGTGTTTGCAGTCAGTTCCTAAGGCTGGCAGGGTTTTATACGTAGTGCCTTTCCTAATAAATGGTAGAATCAAATTGCCTGCAGTACAAAATAATAAATTTAAAGCATGATGGTGAAAAATCTCTAAGAAAGGTATCCTCCTGGCCTAGGTTATTAAAATAGAAAAATATTCTTTGGTACTCTGAATAACTTAAAACATCCCAATTCTTCTGCTAAGATGTGTTATAAAGTGTCCTTAAATTTTCTTCTGTTTTAGGACCATGTTCATAGTGGAACATATACCAATACATTAGAACGTCTAGTGAAAGAGATGGAAGACACACAAAGGTTAGTTAGCATCTTGACTACCTTGCTAAATTTAACACTCTCCTTATTTGTTTGACTGGCTTTTAATTTACCTTAAAAAATCATGAAAAGTTAGCATTTTGTGCTTCTGTTATTATCACAGTTTTGCAGTCAGTTGTGTTAGAAATAAAGTATTCTTGTTCACAGGCTGGGTGAAAAGATCAGGTTTTTATGGTTTACTGCATTCAGTAATAATACAAATTCCTTTCTACTTACCACAACTAGAATCTAGCTGGTAGCTGAAATTCTTGATCAAAAGTACAGGCAGAATTTTTTTGTGTATTTTTTATTGTGATAGAACATATATAACTTTATTTAACACTCTAATCATTTTTAAATGAGCAGCTCAGTGGTACTAAATACATTCACATTGTTGTGCAACCATCGCCACCATCCACCTCCAGAACTTTTTTCTTCATATTCCCTAATTGAAATTCCATACCCATTAAATAATAACTCCCCATCTTCCTCTTCTCCCAGCCCTTGGCAGCTACCATTCTGCCTTCTGTCTCTATGAAACTAGTCTGGGTACCTCATATATAAATGAGATCATACAATATTCGTCCACTTATACTGGCTTATTTCACTTAGCATAGAGTCTTCGAGGTTTAGCCGTGTTGTAGTGTATGTCAGTTTCCTCCCGTTTTAAGGTTGAATAATATTCTATTGTATGTATACATCACATTTTTATTCATCTTTTGATGGACACTTGAATTGCTTCCATTTTTTTTTTTAATTTTTTTAATGTTTTATTTATTTTTGAGAGAGAGATAGAGACTGCTTGAGTAGGGGAGGGTCAGAGAGAGAGGGAGACACAGAATTAGAAGCAGGCTCCAGGCTCGGAGCTGTCAGCACAGAGCCCGATGTAGGGCTCAAACCCATGAACTGTGAGATCATGACCTGAGCTGAAGTCAGACACTTAACCAACTGAGCCATCCAGGCTCCCTGAACTGCTTTTTTTAGGCTATTGGAAGTATTGCTGCTGTGAATATGGGTGTAGAAATATCTCTTCTAGTCCCTACTCAGTTGTTTTGGGTACAGACTCAGAAGTAGGATTACTGGATCATACAGTGATTCTATACATAATTTTTTGATGAACTGCCATACTGTTTGCCACAGTGACTGCACCATTTTACATTCCCACCAGCAGTGCCCAAGGGTTCCAGTCTTCCTACATCCTCACCAATACTTGATATTTTCTGGTTTTTTGATAATAGCCATCCATCTATGGCTTCATATGACTATGAAGTGGTTCCTCATTATGGTTTTGGTTTTCACTTTCCTAATAACTAATGACATTGAGCATCTTTTCATGTCCTTATTGGCCATTTATATAGCTTCTTTGGAGAAATATTTATTCCAATCCTTTGCTCATTTTTTAATTGAGTTGTTTGGGGTTTTTTGTTTGCATAGGTAGAACTTTTTAAAATACTCCTATGTTCACCTAGTCCAAATTTTGGAACCACCATGGCCAGACATCATATTTCTACTTCAAGTTGCTGTTAAGGAAGAAGTGTAGAATTATGTTTCTCTCTCTCTGTCTTTGTCACTGTACCCCTCTCCCTCTCACTCCCTCTCCCTCTCCCCTTCTCCCTCAGTCCCTCTGTCTCCCTCTCACACACACAGAAACCAAAAAGTTTGTGAATGATAATGTCCCCAATAAAATTTGTGTCACTAGTTACAAACTGATGTTGCTAACGAGGGAAAAATATATTCCTTATTATTCCTTATTTAAGAAATATCCTCAAAATTACCCCCAGAGACCTTCAGTAAAAGCTCGGCTGACTTGAATTTTGTATATATATGTTCCAAACTTGATAAACAAGTTGGCTAACCTTAGGAATTAACAATTAGCAGGTCAGAAGTGTTCCCTTTTCTAAATTTAATTAGCGAAATCATCTCTATTGTAAAATTCTGTAAACAGTTCACGAATTCATGTGATTTGTGATATCAGATCTGAAGTTGTTTATTTAAATTGAACATTGTACAGACCAAAGGCAAAGATGCTAGTTTGATCTGATGATTGATTCTTTCCTGTACTGATAGAGCAGTAATATTTACCAGTCATTTATCATCTTATTATACTTATCTACTGTGGGGCTGGAGCTGGGAGTAAGGACCTTGATTAAAATAACTTACTCCTGCCAAGCAGTATAAGCAGGGACTCTAGAGCTAGATCCTCTGGCTTTGAGTCCCAGCTCCTTGCATTGAGCTGGAGCACGTTAGCTTTCCTAAAGTCTATTTCCTTATGTATAAAATGGGTAATAAACTACCACATGGGGTTGTTGCGAAGGTTAAAAGAATTAATACATAAAGTCTTTAATACATGCCCGTCACACAGTAAGTGCTCAGTGTTAGTTATTGTGATGCTAATGAAAATGACAGTAATAACTACTGCTGCTAGAAATCCTAATTAACATTGTCAGGTTGTTGGTCTACTAGAGGCCAAATGAACATTAAAGACTAGAGGGAATAATCAAATTATTCTTTGCCATTTTTCCTCCTCCCACTTTTTAAAAAATTTTTTTAACATTTATTCATTTTTGAGAGAGAGTTTGCTTACCCTTTCTGTAAATGATTTGGATATCATTCTTGAAGTCTTAGCTGTAAAGAAATATTCAAGTCTTCGGTGTGATGGAACACTATGATATCTTACCAGTTTAGGTAAAATTCTGTTATACATCATGATGCTTTGGGAAACATGATTTGACCTGTAGTGTAACAATGTTTATCACATAACAAGATTTTTAATAAGAGGTTGGATTTGGGGCGTTTAGTTTTATTTTTTGATGCTGCTTTTAGGCATAAACTAAAGATTATTTTTAGGGTATGCCATTTACTGTAACATTTCTTTCACTTCTAAGGCTAGATGAACTGCAGAAGCAACTACAGGAAGACATAAGGCAGGGTCGAGGTATTAAATCCCCCATCAGAATTGGAGATCAAGACAGTACAGATGATGAGGATGGCCTCTTAGAAGAGCACAGGTACAGCACATTTGCAAATTTTGTTTGTGTGAAATAAATTTGATGGTTATTTACTTAGTAATCTATGATGCTTTTCTAATCCATCTATGATGGATTTTAAGAGCAAATGTTAAGGCCAAGTTGCATTTTTGTCTTTTCTCCTGGTTATGGTTTCTTTTCACAGACCCATTTACTGACTCTGGACTAACTACTAACAAAAAGTGGGAGGACCATGGGGTGCCTGGGTGGCTTAGTCGGTTAAGCGTCCGACTTTCACTTAGGTCATGATCTCACGGTTCGTGGGTTCGAGCCCCGCGTCGGGCTCTGTGCTGACTGCCAGCTCAGAGCCTGGAGCCTGCTTCGGGTTCTGTGTCTCCCTCTCTCTCTGACCCTCCCCTGCTCGCGCTGTCTCTCTCTCTCCTAGAAATAAAATAAAACATTTAAAAAAAAAAAAAAGTGGGAGGACCAAAACACATGTTCTTAGCTAGTCTTCTTATCTGGGATTAACACTGGTCCTAAGAAAAGTTTTCTTTGTACCCAGTCTTTAAATACAAAACCATATGCAGTATAACTATTTGGTATTCAATAATTTTTTTTATTCCAGGGAATTTCTAAAGAAATTTTCGGTTACAATTGATGCTATTCCTGATCATCACCCAGGTGAAGAAATATTTAATTTCCTCAATTCCGGAAAAATTTTCAATCAGTTTACCTTGGATTTAAGAGACTCTGGCTTTATAGGACAGAGCGCTGTAGAAAAGCTTATTCTTAAGTAAGTAGAAAAATAGAAAACATTTTACTTTTTCCTGTATAAAAATTATCCTAAAAGAGTTCTAACTGGCATAATCTCCTAAAAGATTACTTTCTATGATGATCTTTCCAGTTTCCTAGTCCTTACTGCTATTGTTTTTTTGTGTTTTATTAATTATGGAATCAGTGTAAGATGGTTTCTCGGCATATTACACGCCTAACTAATAAAGATTAGTTGTGATTAAGATCAGCATGTAATAACGGCAACTACCAAAATAGCAGGGGCTTTAAATAAGACGTATATTTCTTATGTGAAAAAGTTCAGAAGTAAAGTCCAGGGCTGGTGTTTCACCGCATAATCTTTCTTCACCATCCTTAGCACCTGGTTGCCTCAAGTGCTACTGGTATTCAAGCCTTTACATTCAAATTCCCAGAAATCCCACGCATTTCTCCTTATGGCTGGTTAGGTAGAACTTGGTCAGCATAGCCACACCTAATTAATAAGAATGGGAAATTATTTTTGTTTCAGGCAGCAAGTGTAGCCAGATAAAAATCGGTTCAGTTGCCAGGAGAAAAAGCAAGAATAGGTATTGGGATGAGCAACTAGCAGTCTGCACCACATGCCCTAACTGGTCTGGTTTCTCTCAGTGCATGATAGCTCAGACCCAGAGAGATCACATTAATTCTGGTGGTGAGGTTTTAGAAGTACAAACCCAAGCTGGCAAAAGCAGACGATGCACTAAGCTTAGTAGCTACTTTCTCAACACTGCCAGCTAACGTAGATTTGTCCACCACATAAATCTGGAGACAGGCCAACAGACTGGATCAACTTAAGGCTACCACTTGAATTTCCTTTATAGTAACCCGTCCATAGTGTGGAAGAGTCCACCTCCATGGACCGAGGATAGTGTGCTTGCTCATTTTCCTGATTTTGTCAGATGTCATGGTGGTAGAAGTTTCTTACTGTGAAAGTAATGTCCGTTAATTTCATTTTGTTTTTTCAGATCAGGAAAAACAGATCAGATTTTTTTGACAACACAGGGCTTCCTTACCTCTGCTTATCACTATGTCCAGTGCCCTATACCTGTTTTAAAGTGGCTCTTTCGGGTAAGAGAAATGTTTGGGGAGTATAGTTGTCTCCTATTGTATTTCCTAGTCAGAAACAAACAAAATATCGTATTTGCACGTTACTAGAGAAAAAATTGGCACATCAGACCCATGATTTCAGTGGGTTAAAATGAGGCAAAAGAGTCAGTGTAGGGAGATTATAAAGGAGATGCTAATGCCGATAGTGTGCAGAATAGTCCATAATGTTAGTTGTGCCTAAGGCATTTCATCACACTGGTAAATCATTATTATAGTTACGTGTTCTTTTTTTCTTTTTTAATGTGTATTTTTGAGAGAGAGATAGTACAAGCAGGAGAGGGGCAAAGAGAGAGGGAGACACAGAATCCAAAGCAGGCTTCAGGCTCTGAGCTGTCAGCACAGAGCCCCACGTGGGGCTCAAACCCACGAACCATGAGATTGTGACCTGAGCTAAACTCAGATGCTTAACTGACTAAACCGCCCAGTGCCCCTATTATACTTAGTTTTAGAAGAGTTCTTCTAATTTTTACATTACCTGTTTTGAGGGTGGGAGCTTGGTGAGGTTTTTTAAACTTTTTTTATCCCATTTTTATGGAGATTAGTTAATATATATTTTTAGGATCTGGCTTGTTAGGGTTTTTTGTTTGTTTGTTTTTTTAATGTTTTCTTTATTTCTGAGAGAGAGAGAGAGAGAGAGACAGAGTGAGCAGGAGAGGGTCAGAGAGAGAGGGAGATACAGAATCTGAAACAGGTTCCAGATTCTTGAGCTAGCTGTCAGCACAGAGCCCAACACAGGGCTCGAACCCACTAGCCATGAGATCATGACCTAGGCTGAAGTTGGACACTTTGCCCCCAGATAAGGCCTTTCTTAATAACAGTCTCCAGTGAGACTCTTACCCACCTACTCACTGACATATTTTTATTTTTATTACTATAATTCAAAATTTCATTTGCAGTCCTGCCAGGTTTTGTTATTCTCTAATTCTGTAATATATCTTTTCTTTTTCTTTTTTTTCTTAAATAGTTTATTGTCAAGTTGGTTTCCATATAACACCCAGTGCTCATCCCAACAAGTGCCCTCCCCCATACCCATCACCCCTCTTCTCCTCTCCCCCTCCCCCGTCAGCCCTCATTTTGTTCTCAGCATTGTTTGCCTCCCTCCCTCTCCCCAACTATTTTTCCCCTTCTTCTCCCTCGTGGTCCTCTATTAGTTTCCTCCTAATCCACCTATATGTGCAAACAATTCTCTCTTAAGCTTAAAGCTTTGCATTTATCTGTGTTAAATTTTATCTTGTTGATGTGGGTCCTCATGGCCTTTTTAAAAAATGTTTATGAGAGAGAGAGAGAGTATGAACGGGAGAGGGGCAGAGAGAGAGGATCACAAGCAGTTTCTGCACTACCAGCACAGATCCCAATGTGAGGCTTGAACTCATGACCCATGAGATCACAACCTGAGCTGAAATCAAGAGTCCAATGCTCAGGGTGCATAGGTGGCTCAGTCGGTTAAGTGTCCGACTTCGGCTCAAGTCATGATCTCACAGTTCATGAGTTTGAGCCCCGCGTCAGGCTCTGTGCTAACAGCTGGGTGCCTGGAGCCTGTTTCAGACTCTGTATTTCCCTCTCTCTGACCCTCCCCTGCTCATGCTGTCTCTCTCTGTCAGAAATAAATTTTTAAAAAACATTAAAAAATTAAAATGCAAGAGTCCGATGCTCATGTGACTGAGCCACCCAGGTGTCCTCATCGTTACAGTCTTTAAAGCCCTGATGATAACATAGAAGCATATCTTCATGTAAGCAGTTTTTATACTTTTCATATTTATTCTTTGAAAACTAAACTAATATAGCCATTCATTAAACACTTTCTCTGTGTAAAACACTTTGTCTCATCTCTCCTTTTCAATTCCAAGTCCATTTTTCATGATGGACAGACATACCAACTTATAACTATTTTTCTTTTTTAGAAAGTGTGTCAGAATTTATTTTAATGTCATCTAACATTTTCTTTAATCTTTTTTACCCAAAGAATACGAAAACAAACTCAAAAGGATATATACATCCTTATGTTTACTGTAACATTGTTAACAGTAACCGAATTATGGACGCAGCCCAAATGTCTACTGATAGATGAGTGGATAAAGTTGTACATGCAGCACATACACACATACACACACAATGGAATATTATTCAGCCATAAAAAATGAAATCTATGGTCCTAACAATTTGTAAATATGTTAAAAGGTAATTAAAATGTTTGCATTTTCCTGATTTTATCATAAGTGTCTAAAACTAGAAAGACACTTTACTACTTTTTAAAAACTTTTTCAAATGGAATTCACACCTGATTTTGAAAAGTTCAAGTAAAATGAAAAAAATATTTTTTTAAGGCTTCTTCTTAAGAGGCATTAGTCTCCCCAGTTTCCAGGTACTGTTATATTTTAGTGTTTTCTGGATTGTTCTCTGTGTGCACATAGATTGCTGTATGATAGTATAAAGTAGAATATGTGCTGTCTTATGATTTTTTTTATTTCTGATAACATTATTCATATTAGTAGAGGTATGTAGTATTCTGTTGTAGTGTTATGCTATGATTTATTTAACACGGTCTCAACAGATAGACATTAGATTGTTCTGTACACCTCTTTACACATTTACTTATCTCCCAGTACTGTGTTGCCCACCTTAGAATTGGTTACCACCCTAAAAAGATTGTTATCCAAAACTTGTCCTGTTTCCAAACATGCCTTTGAATGGTGCTGCCCACTAGTGGCAAAACATAACACAAGCATTGTAACAGACTGACACAGGCTGATTTTGAAAATGGCACAAACACATAAATGACCCAAATACAAACATACAGTGATGCAGATATGCCTGATTGAAACTAGAGTTTGAGTTATTCTCCCTTATGTGTTAGATTTAAATTTACTATAATCATAATCTACGGCTCCAAAACAAAAGGGAAAGAGAAATATTTTCCCCTACAAAACCACCTTAAGATTACTTTCAGGGGCACCTGGGTATTTCAGTTAATTAAGGATCCACCTTTTGATATTGGCTTAGATCATGATCTCATGGTTCAACAGTATGAGTCCCGAATCAGGCTCTGCCATGACAGTGTGGAGCCTGCTTGCGATTCTCTCTCTCCCTCTCTCTCTCTGCTCCTCCCCTTCTTATGTGTTCTCACACTCGCTTGCTTTCTCTCTCTGTCTCTCAAACATTAAAAAAATAAAACTTCAATATGTCATATGATTTTTTAAAAATTTTTTAGACTTGAGATTTTGTTCCTCAAAACTGGTCTTGTAAAGTTAAATTATATGCCTCTGCATATAAATTTCTGTATGTAAAAAGGCTAACTAGATCAAATTATAAAGACAATAACTTTGCTTAAATTTTATCAAATTGCTTTTTAAGTTTTACCAAATTGCTTTTTAAATTTTACCAAATTATACTTACACTGAGCATACTACCTCTTTCCTCGTCCCTTGTGAACACAATATTATCAATATTCTTGATCTTTAACAATCCCAAAATCAAGCTTCTCTTAACAAGCTAATTATAGGGGCGCCTGGGTGGCTTAGTCGGTTAAGCATCCGACTTTCGCTTAGGTCATGATCTTGCGGTTCGTGGGTTTGAGGCCCGCGTCGGGCTCTGTGCTGACTGCCAGCTCAGATCCTGGAGCCTGTTTCAGTCTGTGAGTCCCTCTCTCTCTGATCCTCCCCTGATCACGCTGTCTCTCTCTCTCTCTCCTAGAAATAAAACATTTAAAAAAAAAAATAAAAAAAAAAAAAACAAGCTAATTATAGCTTTGTCATTTCTCTTGAATTTCTTTGATTATTCTTTGGTTACTAGTGATATTGAATATCTTTTAAAATATCGATATATTATTTTACATGTTACATCTTTTCAAATACTTTTACTAGTTTGTGACTTGATTTTTGCCTATGATCCACTATCATTCACCCTTTTCCTTGATGGTTGTTGGAATTTGTTACATGATATGAACTAGAAAGCCATTTTTGATAATTTTCAAATGTTATATTTGTCTAATTTTAAATGAAAGATATAAAAATGATCAGCGGGGCGCCTGGGTGGCTTAGTCGGTTAAGCGTCCGACTTTCTCTTAGGTCATGATCTCGCGGTTCGTGGGTTCGAGCCCCGCATCGGGCTCTGTGCTGACTGCCAGCTCAGAGCCTGGAGCCTGTTTCAGTCTGTGACTCCCTCTCTCTCTGACCCTCCCCTGCTCACGCTGTCTCTCTCTCTCCTAGAAATAAATAAAAAATATTAAAAATAAATAAATAAATAAATAAAATAAAAATAAAAATGATCAGCATGTTTGAATGGAAGGGGCCCTGATTTTAGAATCAGACCTGGATTTAATTTCCAACTCCTCGTGTATTACTTTGGGTAGAGTTAAGTTTTAATTCTCTGACCCTGTTTGCTCATATGTAATGATGTATGACCACTTCATAAGATTATTATAAGGCATTAAAATGAAAGGCACACAAAATACCGTATTAAGGAAAATGCACATAAAACACTTTTATAAATGCATGGCAAATAAATGCTCATTTTCTTTCTTCTTTCTTAATACTCTTACCTACTTTGGCAGATGATGTCAGTTCATACAGACTGTATTGTGTCTGTGCAGATTTTAAGTACATTGATGGAAATAACGATTAGAAATGGTGAGTATATAAATTTACTGATTAGCAGTGTGAATTATTGGTTGCTATGTACACAGTCTTTCATATTGCTCAACATTTAAGTTATTCAGAAATATAGAATATAGAATGTTTGTGATCTAAAATAAAACTCGAGTCAAAAATGAGTATCTGCATTTTTCTAGTTGTATTGAGAAAAAGGGTATAAGATCTTGACGTGACAACCCTTACCTAATATTTACCAACTCATGGGTTACTATCCTGGGTAAGTGGAAATAGCAAGTTTGTTTGTTTGTTTGTTTATTTAGCCATTTTCTTTAATTGACATATTGGTAAACAAGTATTGTACTGATTATGCACTGAGGAGATTGAAAATATCCACTATAGAAATGTAACAATTGCTTTCTCACCTTTGAGATCCCTTAAATTAAACAAGCATTATGATTTATGTGTTTCATTTGTTTTGAGAATTGAAACTATATGAGCACTGGAGATGGTAAAATCCTCTTGTATTAGCAGTAGTTGAAATTTTACCATTGTTATTTTCAGACTTTTCAAAATGTGTTACTTCCTCCTGAGTTACACCCATTTATTCATCGTCACTCTCAGATACTTTCATAAATGTCATTTCCTTCACCTTTACTTAAAAGCCTATAATTCCTGTGTAATCATTCTGATTAACTATATTGCTTACATATCATTACCGGATGTCATTTCTGTAAAATCAAAGTAATAATCCGTGTTTCACATGCAGACTGCATTTGTGAGCCTAGAATTTGGAATAAAGTATTTTTTTCTATTAACTAGATACCTTCAGTGATTCACCAGTTTGGCCCTGGATCCCATCATTATCTGATATAGCAGCTGTGTTTTTCAATATGGGAATTGATTTTAGGTCTTTGTTTCCTTTGGAGAATCTTCAACCAGACTTTAATGAAGACAATCTAGTGTAAGTTTTCTTTTCATAATTAACTTCAAGAACATTCTTTTAAGCAGTATGTAATACAATAGTAGTTAATATTCATTTGATAAGTTCAGTACCCATTATTGTTTTTTTTTTAATCTCTCAAAGTTAAAATGGGTCATAAATTAGACACATTTTAAATCTAAAACTCATCATCATGAGCCACCTTGGGTGGCTCAATTGATTAAGCATCTGAATCTTGGTCTCAGGTCAGGTCTTGATCTCAGGGTTGTCATTTCAAGTCCCACATTGGGCTGTAGGCTGATGGGCTTGGAGTCTATTTTTTTTTTTTTAAAAAGTCGTCATCATCATGTTTAACAAGGAAGAAGTAGAAACATTTAAAGTCTTTAATTTTTTTTTTTTTTTTTTTACATAACACTGCCCATTGTTATTTGACATTATTCTGTTGGAGGTATTGAGTAAAACAGTTAGATAAGAGAAAAAATAAGAGATCTAAAAACTGCAAATGAGTTGGTGAAGGTTTCATTGTTTGCAGAAGTGTGTTAATGTATGCGAAGGAGCCTAACACTCAGCTAAAACACTGTAACAAATAAAAAGAGAGAGAGAAATTGGATGGGGCTCCTGGCTGGCTCAGTCAGTAGAACATGTGAATCTTAACCTCAGGGTTATGAGTTCAAGCCCCACATTTGGTGTGGAGCCTGCTTTAAAAAAGAGAGAAATTGTTATGGATGCCAGGGTACAAATAAAGTTAATAAAGAGAAATTAGTAACCTTCAGATAGATGAATTGTGCCTAGTTTAAGAGATAAACTGGCTGGCTTGGTCAATAGAGCATGTGATTTTGTTCTCAGGGTCGTGAGTTCAAGCCCCACATTGAGGGTAGAGACAACATTAAAAAATGTTTTAATAAAATTTTTTTTTAATTTTTTATGTTTTTTCTTTATTTCTGAGAGGGAGAGAGAGACAGTATGAACAGGGGAGGGTCAGAGAGAGGGGGGGATACAGAATCTGAAACTGTGCTCCAGACTCTTAGCTAGCTGTCAGCACAAAGCCCAACATGGGGCTTGAACCCACAAACCGTGAAATCATGACCTGAGCCGAAGTCGGTCACTTATAACTGACTGAGCCACCCAGGCACCCCTTAATAAAATCTTTTCTTAAAAGATAAACTGGACTTCATTTATAATAATAAGAAAAATATATGAAATACCTAGGACTAAACTTTAAGAGTGTGTGTGTGTGTGTGGTATGTCTGTAAAAACATTATGAAGAGACAAAATAGAAGACCTAAATAAATGAAAGAGCATACATGCTTTCAGATAGGAAAACTCAACATTTTAATATAAATATGTGAGAACTTCTGAAGTTAAGCCATTAATTTACTGAAATTCGAATAAGAAATGCCAGTTGGATATTTTGTGGGGAAGGTTGAGACTATACAAGTGCTTCTAGAGTCATATGGAAAAAAATAATATGCTGAAAGTCTTCAAGAAAGAAGAGTTAGGAGGCAGAACTGGCTTTAGGAGAACTAACACTCAAAAGCCATAAAAAGGAAAATTAACTTATTTGACCACATTAAAAACAAATTTCCATGACAGTGATCACTATACACAAAGTCAAAAGAAAACCTCAAAAAGGAGTGGGAAAGAGATACATATTCATATAATTTTCCATATTCATACATATATTTATGAATGAAACAACTCTGGTTATAGACAGAGGTTTAGTTTCAAATTAATATGAAAAAAATCACCTATTAGAAAACTGGACAAAGGAATAAACTAATCACAGAAGTAGTTCTTAAGCATAACAATATACTCAACTTATAAGAGAAAGGTAAATTCTTGTTACTTGGTATATCTAAGGCCAAACTCTTACCTCTCCAGTTCCCTTTCTAGTTCATACATGTTCCCTTATTGCTCAGATATAATCTGTATCTAAAAAGATATTGAATAGCAAATTTTGAGATAGACTATATTCCATCACTTTTATATATATATTATATATATTTTATTTATTTTTGAGAGATAGGCAGAAACAGTGAATGACAGTGCCCCAATGCAGGGGTTGAACTCAAGAACTGCAAGATCATGACCTGAGCCAAGATCAAGAGTCAGATGCTTAACCGACTGAGCAACCCAGGCACCCCAAACAGTTCTTTTCTTGACCGTATTCTGTTAGATGTACAGACTTAAAATTTGAGTCACAACTAACCTCTTTCTTTTCTACATTCCATGAGTTCTCACATCCCTCTGTTCTTCCTCTGCTCATCTCACAGCTGTTCCTTCCTTTTTTGTTCCCAGCGTCAGTCTAATTCAGATCCTCTTTTCATGCAAAAAAAAAAAAAAAATCTTTTCCTCAGGGGCTTTCTACTCCCAAGATATTCTTTTCATTGTTGGAGGATTCCTTTTATGAAAGTATAACCTTAAATTTCTATCTCCCCTGTTCTCAAACCTTTACATCTTATATTTAAGACTCTACAGTTTGACTCTGACCTATTTTCTATTTTGCTCTCCCTTTTGTTCTAACCAAAGTGATCTGCTTGCTGTTCCAGTTGTGGCATTGGCTTTTCCTCATGCTTGTCTCTCACCTCCATCGTCAGTGTCTGCTCATCAAAATATTATGTGTCTCACTTGTTGAAGCACTGTTTCAGATCAAGACAGTATGGTTAAATAAATTAAATAAATCATGGTACATTAATAATCATCAGCACAACTACTGATAGCTATATATTGCTCACTATGTGCCAGTGCAGTTCTGAGGGCTTAGTGTAGTCAGTACAGCTATTAGTTAGTATTTTCACTCCCATTTTACAGGTAAGCCAGGCACAGAAATGTTAAGTAATTTGCCTAAGGTTAACTAGCTAACTAACTAAGAAGGCACACAGCACTACCAAGCAGAGACTTTAAAATATTAGAAAGCTTTTCACTTACAGTTATGGAGCATCTGTAAGCTATATTAAGTTAAAAAAGAGAGGTGCACAACAGAGTAGTATGCTACCATTTATATTAAAGGGGGCCGTATATTCATATTTATTTGCATATACATAAAATGCCTATGGAAGGAAGGGTGAAAACTAGTAGTGACTGTGGGGAGGGAAATGGGTGGCAGAAGGTCTAGACTGAGCAGTTCTGTACAGCATACTGTGCCTTTTACCTTTTGAGATTTTTTTAACCATATGAAGATGTTTATTGAAAACAGTAAACAAAGTTGTTGCCTGGGTGGCTCAGTTGGTTAAGCGTCCAACTTTGGCTCAGGTCATAATCTCTTCGTTTGTGGGTTCAAGCCCCTCATGGGGCTCTGTACTGAGAGCTCAAAGCCTAGAGCCTGCTTTGGATTCTGTGTCTGACTCTCTCTGCCCCTCCCCCACTCATGCTCTCGTGCTCTCTCTCTCTCTCTCAAAAAATAGGTATTTTTCAAAAAAATTTTTAAAGTAAACAAAATATCTTTTGAAGGCCAAATTTATGTGTCTCCTCCACAAACCTTCACTGATTACCTCAACCAGAATTGGAGTGCTTAGAATTGTTTCTTTATATATGCTCTCTATTCATGAGATCTTTAAATATGAGTTCTTCATAGTCAGAGCCACCTTCTGACTGCGTAGTTCTCCGACATCAAGAGCAATAAGGATACTGTCTTATAAGAAGTAGGTTTTCAAAGGAAAACTAATGCATAAAGATGGAAATCAGATTAGTGTTTACTGGAATGGGCGATGTTAAAGTGATTTGGGGGCGCCTGGGTGTCTCAGTCGGTTCAGTGTCCAACTTCAGCTCAAGTCATGATCTTACAGTTCGTGGGTTTGAGCCCCACGTTGGGCTGTGTGCTGACAGCTAGCTCAGAACCTGGAGCTTGTTTCAGATTCTGTGTCTCCCTCTCTCTCTGACCTTCCCCTGCTCATACTGTCTCTCTTCTCTCTCAAAAATAAATAAGACATTTAAAAAAAAATTTTAATAAATTTAAAAAAAGATAAAGTGACTTATATCTGGTATGAAGGGGCTTTTGTCAGTAATGGAAATGTTCTACTTCTTGATTCTGTTGGTGGTTACACTATTATATACATTGACCAAAACTTAAAATGGTTATTTATTGTTTGTAAGTTATGCCTAAGCAAAACTTACATTTTTTTGTTCAGTATTTCTTAAAATAATTTATTTTGTGCCTAATTTCACATTGTTTTATTCACTTTTCAATAGTTCTGAAACACAGATGCCATTGGGAGGGAAAGGAAGTGGAGATTCATCTTGTAAGCCAATTTTTTCAACTCTTCCTGAAACCAACATTTTAAATGTGGTTAAGGTAGGGAAAACTCTTTTTATGTCTTTAGCACAGAACTGGAACCATTTAATTTTGTTACTAGTTGTTTTAAAACAGAATAGCGTTTTACCAGGTGATTTCCAACCTATGGAATTTCCCAGCAGTAATGTTTGTATTAAACATTGTTTTTGCTCTTTTTATTTTGTTTTAGTATTAGGAGTGAAAGGGAACTTTAGATCAAAGTTACAGAATTATTGTAGTTCTAGGAATACCTTTACTAAGAAATTTTAAAAACCAGTATTTTTTGGAAACAATTTTTTAGAATTAAAATGTAGGAAGATAAAAGTTACTACTTACCATATGACTTAGTGATTAAGAATTAATAACAGAGGCACCTGGGAGGCTCTGTCATTTGAGTGCATGACTCTTGATTTTGGTCACGGGACTGAGCCCCAAGGCAGGTTCTGCATTGAGTGTGGAGCCTGCCTAAGATGCTCCCATACTAGCCCTCACTTGAGCGTGTGCCCTCACTCTCCCTCTCTCTCTCCCCTCTTCTCCCCTGCCTCCTTCTCTCTCCCTCCCCGCCTCCTTTTGTCCCTTTCCCCACTTAAACATACGCACCTATGCACACTCAGGCTCGCTCTCTCTGAAAAAAAAAAAAGTAACAGTGTTAAATCTTTTTAGTGGCTGAATTAAAGCAGTGATACTAAGCCATTTTTTTAAAAAAAATCTCAAAAATGAAAAAAAAATTATCACCTAATTTAATTACTAACATGCATATTTTTGCCTTTTTTCTAGACATCTGAGGTTTTGTTTTCTATAACTTCTCTTTGGCATTTTTTGTCAGAAAGTTTCCAAATTTCAACTCTTCAAGTAAAATATATCTCTTTAAGTTGTTTTGTCTCTGCACTCCTGCCACAGTTTCTAGGCTTATGTACATCTATTCATCCGGAAGGCTACCAGGATCGTGAAATAATGTTGTTGATTTTAATGTTGTTTAAAATGAGTTTGGAGAAACAGCTGAAGCAAATTCCTCTAGTGGATTTTCAAAGCCTCCTGATAAATCTGATGAAAAACATTAGAGATTGGAACACAAAGGTAACTGTACTTAAAGCCTTTGTATTGGTTTTAGGGTTGGTTTTTTTGTCTTCCATCACAATTTGAGTTTCATAGTGCATACAGAATTAATAGTTTCTAAACTAAGTTAAGATCTTTGGCAGATAAAAAACAAACAGAGGAAGGGATCTTCTTTGCTGGAACTGTATTTAAATTTATGATAACTGAAACTTCTCTAAAACTGCAGCTGTACATTCAAAAAAAAACTTTATTGGGAATTGACTTTAGTTCAAGCAGTAATGTAGGTACAGCTGTGAGAAACACAAAGCCTTGCCTTCGTGGCAGTTTTATGCTAGTGAGAGGGTTAGATAATAAAGTAGATGTAGATTATAATATCACTTCAAGCTGTAACAAAGCCTACAAATTAAAATAAAGCAGGACATGGGTGTAGAGAATAGCAAGGCTGGGATGCTCTGCTGATTCAGATAGGGCAGTCAGGGAAGACCTTTCTGAAGTGACCTCTGAGGAGAGCCCTACATGAAATGATGAAGCAAAGTCACACACGTAACAAAAATTTGAGTTGCACATCTATAGCCATTTTGAAGGCAAACATGTATAATTTTTGTTAGGTTTTTAAAAATTGAATTTTTCAGTCTTTTTTTGGTGGAAAATTTCAAACATGTACAGAAGTAGAGAGAGACTGTGATGAACCCCTAAATGCCTATCACCCAGTTTTAGCAATTAACAAGATACTATCAACCTTGTCTCATCTGTTACCCTCATCTCATACTTTCCTCCCCAACTCGGAGATTATTTTGAAGCAATTTTGTTAGACTTTGAATACTTACATAGTTGAGGATCCCTAAAATGCAAGAAATCCCAGGTCAGGAACTTGTGTGATCTTGTGCAACTCTTATTTTACACCTTAGAAACTGGTATCTGTGTTTAAATGTGTTTAGATTTAGATTTGTGATTCCTCCAGGGAGGACTGTTTAGATACAGATATAGGTATCGTGTAGCACAAAGCCTGAAAGCCTAGTGAAATTCTGATAAATGTATCTGTTCAGTCCCAGAGTTTAAAATAAAATTGAATCTGTGTACTGTGTATGTTTTTGCAGGTTCTAGACTCTGTGCTATTTCTAAAAATGAGTGGTCTTTTTGTCATAATGCTTCCGTTAGGGCAAGAAAGGACGTGGATGATCTGTTAGATGTTTGGTTCCACTGACCTTTTTGAAAAATCTTGCTCATTCTTTGTTTTCAGGTGCCTGAACTCTGTCTGGCCATAAATGAACTGTCTAGTCATCCCCACAACCTTCTGTGGTTGGTACAGCTGGTCCCTAACTGGACATCACGCGGAAGGTATTGAAAATTAAGCATGAAGAAAATTTATGTTTATATTAATGAAATGCTTTTTGGGTTCTTTATTCCCTTTCATCATTCCTTGAATGTTAGATCAGTCTTTTATTTCATATTCAGCTGTGGGAAAGGGCATTGACAGCCTGACTCTTAATACTTAAAACATTTTCTAATATTCTTGAATTTTTTTTTAAGTCAGCTCCACGCCCAGTGTGGAGCTTAAACTCACCGCCCTGAGATTAAGAGTCACATTCTCCACTAACTGAGCCAGCCAGGCACCCCATAATAATCTTTTTAAAATTTTAGCTTATCATGGGGCGCCTGGGTGGCTCAGTCAGTTGAGCGTCCGACTTCAGCTCAGGTCATGATCACACAGTTCGTGGGTTCGAGCCCCGCGCTGGGCTCTGTGCTGACAGCTAGCTCAGAGCCTGGAACCTGCTTCAGTTTCTGTGTCTCCCTCTCTCTCTGACCCGCCCTTGCTCACGCTGTCTCTCTTTCTCTCAGAAATAAATTTAAAAAATAAATACAATTTTAGCTTATCTTACAGCTTAATACAGATACAGATGGCACATATGAAAATGAGTGAACTCACTTGTGAGGATGAGCACTGGGTGTTATATGGAAACCAACTTAACAATAAACTATTTGTAAAAAAAAGAAAATGAGTGAACTTTTTTTTCTTTTTATTTTGCTTTAGTAAAAATAAATTTGAGCAATAAAATAGTTTTCTCTCAGTAAATCAGCAGGATCAAAGATAAAAGCTCTTAATCATTTGCCTGAGTTTCAGGGAGTTCTAACTTTATGTACAAATATTTTATGTGAAAATTTTACTGTTCTCTTAAAATTTATACATTCTTGTTCCAGTTAGAACTCCTCATTTGCCTCTCAAGCAGTGTTGATTAAAATGCATTCTAAATACTTTTAAATTCTAATTCCAGGCAACTGAGACAGTGCCTCAGCCTAGTGATTATTTCAAAGCTTTTGGATGAGAAACATGAAGATATCCCTAATGCCAACAATCTTCAGGTATAAATAATATTTTTGCTTTCTTTTCACAAATGGAAAAGGTATTGGAGTAGGTGTAGGGAAAATTGATGTTTCTTAGGTCAAAAGTTCTGGGGGTTAGATCTCAAGCCTCAGGGATAACACTATTTATGTAATCTCTAGAATGGTACTTAACTAATGAGATCTGTTGCATGGAGTTGATATCATAACCAATACCATATAGGATGGCTGTGGACAATTAGATGAATTAATATATGGATACTACTGGGAAAGTCATAATATGCCATATAAATATGACTATTTAGTTCACCTTGTCAAGATTAGCAGTTTTATCACAAGATTAGAAATTGCAAAACTACTATACATTAATTGCATCTTGTACCAGTTTTAATATTAGTCTTTAAGTTGCAGAGCTTAAACATGGTTGTCCTCTAGTACTTGTTCAGTACTGAATATATCATACATATGTCAGTGGGTTTAAACGCGTCTACTGGAAGCTCCACTGACAGGCCCTGAAAGTTTTTTACAAACATGAATAGCACTGAGGGAGCTACAGGGGCTACACATAATTGGAATTTTAAAACTCAACATATAACTTGATTTAGATGTGTTCTTGTGTGAACTGCAATTCAGTATAAGATACTCTTTTCTCTACGAGGTCCTAGGGATGAAAAAATGAATTAGATAGAGACTCTGCTCTTGAATACATAATCTAGGTTGAAACAAAATAAACCAGCCTTTGTGGTTCACTGTAGTAAGAACAATGATAGAAGTATGCACAGGGTGGTAAGAGACATAGAGATTGAAAAGGATAGTAGAGTTCAGGTAGATTCGATTCCAGATAATATGGGGACCATTTCTGAGCCACCAGGGAAATAGCTCTCAATCCTTTCAGTGATATTTACTTACATCAAAAGAGAATTCTTTTCAGAATTCAGTGACTTCTCCTCACAGGGAGATTTACCTTTGCTGACTTTCAAATAATTTCACAGAGAAAGCATTCCCTTTGGCCCCTGTTGTAATGCCATTTGGTCTTCCCCTCAAGCTTTTATCCTCAATTACAAGTATTGAGCCTTTTAATTTAAAATCTTTTTTAAGCAATGAGGACTTTTAAGTAAAGGAGAATTGGTATCACTGGACTATAAAGAAAGCTACAGAGGCAAAATTAGAGAAGTCCAAATGAACAGAGGACCACTGACAAAAAGACTGGGAAAGAACAACTGTATTGCTTCATATTGTTCCGTTTCTCTTCTTTCTGTTGATAGATATCAGTCCTGCATCGCTATCTTGTGCAAATGAAACCTTCTGATTTGTTGAAGAAAATGGTCTTGAAGAAAAGGGCTGAACAACCAAATGGCACTATTGATGATAGCCTTCATTTGGAGCTTGAAAAGCAGGTATCCAGGGCTAGATCATCTCAAGAGAGTACATATGAGCATGACTGATGCCAGTTTCTTAACTACAGACTAATAGCATAGGCATTTCTGGATTTAGAGACTTAGATACATTCTAGCAAACACAGTTAAAAAGGAAATGATATTTTTTACTTTTTGCTGTCATAAAACTCTTCAGTATCTTGAGAGTTGAGAACTGAGGTTAAAGGATGGTTGTTGGTAATTTAATACTGGGAGTATTTTTTGTAATCCTTTTACTAGGGCAATTGTGAGATGGTAAAAGGAACGCACTTGAGCTAGAAGTCAGGAAGCCTAGGCTAAGTGGTTGGCTTTTCCGAACTTACCAGCTCAGTTAACTTTAGCAAATTCTTAATCCTTCCTGGGCAACTCTCCTAATTTGTAAACTGGGATGACATCTATGTTAGATAATTCATGGGTGTTTGTTTTATTTATTTCTCTAACAGGCATATTATCTGACCTACATTCTTCTTCATTTAGTTGGTGAAGTTAGTTGTTCTCATTCTTTTTCTTCTGGACAACGGGTAGGTAGTTTATAGTGCTCTTTTGTTTTTAATAAGTGTCACCGTTGATGGAATGAATGAACATCCTTTATATAGGAGAAAATTTGGTAAAAGTTAACTTTGAGTTTACTATAGAAATCCCAGTGTACACTGAAAAGAGAGGAGTAATAGTAATT
The DNA here is from genome assembly GCF_003009895.1 of Hyaena hyaena. Taxonomy (NCBI): domain Eukaryota; kingdom Metazoa; phylum Chordata; class Mammalia; order Carnivora; family Hyaenidae; genus Hyaena; species Hyaena hyaena. The sequence goes on along the minus strand of NW_024080965.1, from coordinate 722,104 downwards.
TTGCAACCATATATAGCATTGACAAGAATTATTTGTCAGCACATGTTCTGTATATTGGAGTGTAATTTAACCATCATAACTTGACAACAATGTAATAAATACATTAATAAGAATATCAAGGTCACCAAATGGGCCAGCTCTAAGCTGGTTTCTTCTATTCTCTACACTTACTTTTTTCTTTAGAAATAATATTTGCCTTCAGAATTAAACTGATAGGCTGCTTTAGATATACATTTCTTAAGTATCTTCCCATGTTAAAATTTTCATTTTGAATTATTCTGTTCTTCCCATACTACCATAATCTGTACTTCTGGGGAAAGTTCTTGTTTAAGTCTTCATGTTTCATACTCTAGGTATTCCAACCTGTTTTTCATTTATTTACTTTTATTAGTGTTTATTTTTTATTTTGGGGAGAGGGAGAGAGAGAATACATTTGAGTGGGGGAAGGGCAGAGATTAGGAGAGACTCAGAAGCGGGCTCCAGGCTGACAGCTGAGAGCCCAGTGTGGGGCTTGAACTGCAGAAGTTGGATACTTAACCACTGAGCCACACAGGTGCCCCTTCCAACCTATTTTAAAACTTAGCATCTCCTTATTAGGCATTGTAAAAAGGACACAAGACAGTTCATGTGGGGTTTTATTGGTTTTTGTTGTTTTGCTTTTTTTTTTTTTTTTTTTTAAGTAGACACACAATGTTGCATTACTTTCAGGTCTATGACATAGTGATTTGACAGGTTTATGTATTTTGCTGTGCTCACCACAAGTATAGCTACCATCTGTCACTATGTAGTGCCATTACAGTACCATTAACTGTATTTCTCTACGCTGTGCCTTTTATCCCCATGACTTATTCATTCCATAACTTGAAACCTGTATCTCCCATTGCCCTTCAATTTGGCCATTCTCTCACCCCTCCTACCTCTAGCAACCATCAGTTTGTTCACTGTATTTATAAGCCGGTTTCTGCTTTTATTTTTTTATTCATTTGTTGTTTTTTAGGTTTCATGTATAAGTGAAATCATACAGTATTTGTCTTCCTTTGTATGACTTATTTCACTTAGCATAATACCCTCTAGGTCCATCCATTTGTCTCAGATGGCAAGATCTCATTCTTTTTTATGGCTAAGTACAATTCCATTATGTACGTGTATCACATTTTCTTTATCCATTTATCTGTCACTGGACACTTGGGTTGCTTCCATTCTTGGCTATTGTAAGTAATGCTGCAGTAAACACAGGGGTTCGTAGTTTGTTGTTTGTTTTTCAAATTAGTGTTTTTGGGAGTGCCTGAATGTCTCCGTCGTTAAATGTCGAACTCCCGATTTCAGCTCAGGTCATGATTTCATGCTGGGCATGCAGCCTGCTTGGGATTCCCTCTCTCTCCCTCTCCTACTCTTCTGCTTGTGCATCCACTGTCTCTCCAAAAAAAAATAATAATAATAATAATAATAACAATAACAAATTAATATTTTTGTTTTCTTTGGTAAATACACAGTAATAGAATAACTGAATCATAGGGTATTTCTTTTTTTTTTTTTTTTTTTAATGTTTTATTTATTTCCAGGAGAGAGAGACAGCGTGAGCAGGGGAGGGTCAGAGAAAGAGGGAGTCACAGACTGAAACAGGCTCCAGGCTCTGAGCTGGCAGTCAGCACAGAGCCCGACGCGGGGCCCGAACCCACGAACCGCGAGATCATGACCTAAGCGAAAGTCGGACGCTTAACCGACTAAGCCATCCAGGCGCCCCTCATAGGGTATTTCTATTTAATTTTTTGAGGAACCTCCATACTGTTTTCCACAGTGGCCACACCAGTTTACATTCTTGCTGATGTCACGTGAGGATTCTTTTTCTCCACATCCTTGCCAACACTTGTTTTTTCTTGTCTTTTGAGTCTAGCCATTATGACAGGTGTAAAGTGATAGGACATTGTGGTTTTGATTTGCATTTCCTTGACAATTAATGATACTCAGCATTTTTTCATGTACCTATTTGCTGTATGTCATCTTTTTTTTTTTAATTAAAAAAAGTTTTTTCAACATTTATTTACTTTTGAGAGACAGAGCACCAGCAAGGGAGAGACAGAGCGAGAGGGAGACACAGAATCTAAAATAGGCTTCAGGCTCTGAGCTGTCAACACAGAGCCCAACTTGTGGCTCAAACTCACAAACCATGAAATAATGACCTGAGCTGAAGTCGGACACTTAACCGACTGAGCCACTCAGGCGCCTCTGTATGTCATCTTTGGAAAAATGCCTATTTAGGTATTCTGCCCATTTTTAGTTGGATTATTTCTCTGTGGTTTTTTTGTTTGTTTTTTTGTTTTATTTCTAAGAGAGAGAGAGAGAGCGTGAGTACGGGAGGGTCGGAGAGAGAGGGAGACACAGAATCCAAAGCAGGCTCCAGGCTCTGAGGTAGCTGTCAGTACAGAGCCTGATGCGGGGCTCGAATCCATGAGTCGTGAGATCATGACCTGAGCCGAAGTCGGACACTTAACTGACTGAGCCACCCAGGCACCCCAGTGTGTTTTTATATTTTGAATACTAACCCCTTATCAGATATATCATTTGCAAATATCTTCTCCAAGTCAGTAGATTGCCTTTTTGTTTTGTTGATGGTTTCCTTCTTTGTGTAGTGAGTAGTTCATGTGATTCTATAAACACTATTGTACATGAAACTATGTTTGTTCTCCTGGTTGGAATCTATTGTCATGTATATATATTGTTCATATATAGTCTTCACGTTTTGTTGTGTTTTGTTTTGTTTTTTGGATTAAAACCAATGATTACTGTTTAAAAATTCAACTATTTTAAAGCAATGTTAAGGTGAAAAGTGAAAGACTCCTATAATCCAATGCCCTCCTATAAATTTCTCCACAATTTGTGCATATACTAACTTAATTACTTTAACAAAAAATGGAGTCATACTATTCATATTTGCAACTTACTTTTTTTTTTGCCTTAAGATATTAGCACTTCATAACTGTAGTATTTCAAAACCTTTTTGATGAACAGTATTCTCTTTGTGATTCCACTAGTACTAACATGAACGTGCTTATTTATAGAGCTCTACCAACCTATACAAGTATTTCTATTGGATAAATTACTAGAATTAGAATTGCTACATCTAAGGTCCTAAATTTTTCAAATTTTAATTATTATAAAATATAAATATAAAAGAAAATATATTATAAAATAGTGGTTACCACATTTGTGTTCCAAAAAGAATCCATTTACATTCTCACCTTAGTATATCCAACTTCAGTGTATACACAATGACTGTTTTGGACATTATACTTCTAAAACTTAAGACACTTAATTTTTCAAGAAACTACTTTTAAAGCTTGTTTTATTCATAGAGAAAAAGTAAGTTAGCTGTCATTTGAATATTCAATTACAGAATGTGTTAAAAAAAAAAAAAGGACTAAATTTCTGAGCATTACTTCACAGTCTGAGTTCTAGCTTTAATTTTTCATTAATGTAGTTTAATATACAGCAAAACAGCTTTCATCTTTGTATACATTTTTATGTCAACTTGGAGTAAATCTTAATAGTCTTATTGTTGTGGCAGTTGCTATTTTCACCGATATGACTGCTATAAAGTTGGATAGTTAACATCAAAAATAGCTAACTGGAGAATGACAGGTTTTTAAATGGATTTTGTCTAACAGCATAATATCTTTGTTAATTTGCAATGGTTCAGAGTTGCTTTCATTCCTCATGTTTGTTTTGCACAGAAACACTTCGTGCATCTCTGTGGGGCTTTGGAAAAGCATGTTAAGTGTGATATTCGGGAAGATGCAAGACTGTTTTATAGAACTAAGGTAAGTATGTTTTTCAGAGAATTGTTAGGTTTTGTTGGTTAACCTTGATTATGTTAATATTTGAGGAAAAGAAACATATAAGCCTCTCTTTAAAAAAAAAAAATAACATAAGATGAGAAATATGACTTTCTCCTTTAATAACAGAAATCATCTTCTATCTACTAAGTACTTCTAACTAGATTAAAAATGAAAGGAAGGGCACCTGGCTGGCTCAGTCCATAGAGCACGCAACTCTTAATCTCGGGGTCGTAGGTTTGAGCCCCACATTGGCCGTAGAGATTACTTTTCTTTTAAAGTTCATTTGTTTTTGAAAGAGAGAGAGAGCAGGGGAGGGTCAGAGAGAAAGGAAGAGAGAATCCCAGGCAGAATCTGACGAGGAGCTCAAACTTATAAATGGCAATATCATGACCTGAACCAAAATCAAGAGTAAGCTGCTTAACTGACAGCTATGCAGTTATGCAGGTGCCCCAAGTGTAGAGAAAAAAGTGAAAGGAAAAAAAAATGTCGAAACAAAAACATTTTTCTTTTTACTGTACTCTCTATTCTAACGTTCCTGACAACTAAGGAGAAAATTCTTTCAGTTCTAATGAAATTTACTAGCTTTTTTCCTGTTGTACAAATTAAAACATTTATGCTTGAGTTTCAAGGGCTAAAAGCATTGTTTAAATAAATATATATGTTTTAAAAGTGGTTCTGAAATTTTGTGATGGTTGAAACCTTTTGTTCATAGAGAAGAAAGGTTAGCTGTTATTCTTTGAATGTTCCATTAGAGAATACATTAAAAAGGATTCTTCAGATTTCTCAGTTCTGCATCACCCAGTCTGAGCTCTAGGATGGAAATGATTCGGCAGTGAGCTTGCTCCTAAAGTTTTTTCTTAAAACTTAAGTATATTCAAAGACAGTAGAGAAGCAGAATATTATAATGGAATAAGGAAAGCAACTTTAGTATTAATAAAATGATTAGACAGTTTTTCCTCAAACAAAAATAAGTAACACTTTTTTTTAAAGCTTTTTCTTTTAAGGATTTTTTTTATTCCAAGTCATCTTTTAGCATTTGTGATGTAAAGCTGAGTCTTTCTTGCCAGTGTGATTAGAGAGGTCATTAAATGTGAAGTTTCGGCTTCGTAACTTTATATCTTACATTAATTAGCTGTAAAGGATAGTCATTTCAACAATGCCTATTTGGATTCAGTATGTGTATTTATTTTAGTAGTTACAAAGATGAGCAACTAATGAAGTTGTATCAGATTGCAGATTTTCAGAAATATGTAGGGGATAGCTCTTTGCCTTAGAGTGGAAACCATAGATAGTTTCAGAGAAGCACATTCTTTTAAACATTGACTCGAGTTACTGGCCTGTAGAACTTGGTGGTAGTGGCTCCTGCTGACAGATATGCTGCAAGAGGACCACCCAAGATTTTTGTTTCTTAAAGCTACAGAGGTCAGGGTAAACTGGTGCCAGGCCTTCTAAGAGTGGAGAGAGCACAGAAATCTATGCAGATTGCTTCAGGGGACGGTTCTACAGAGAAGTTGCCTCTTCACAACCTGTAGTAGAAAAGGTGGTGATTGTTTTCAAGAAACTGCATCTGCTGAACTCTAAAGGGCTGGGGAGAAGCAGACCTTTTAATTTACTTTACAGACTTAAAGCAGCTATACAATTCCTGACTTGTTTAAAACATTTTTCTCAAGCAATTATGTTTAAGAGCTAATTGAGAATCTCTAGAGTGGTAGAAAAGTTTGAACTTCACAAAGTCTTACTAAACCTTCAAATGTAGGAATATAGTTGGTATTTAAAGAGGATTCATAGCAGCAATAGTTGGGTGGCTCAGTTGGTTAAGCATCTGACTTCAGCTAGGCTCAGTTCATGATCTCATGATTTGTGAGTTTGAACCCCGCATCAGGCTGTCTGCTAGCAGCACAGAACCTGCTTCAGATCCTTACTGTCCCTCCCCTGCTAGGACATCCTCGCTCACTTGCTCTCTCTCTTTCAAAAATTAAAAAAAAAAATTAAAAATAATAATAGGGGCACCTGAATGGCTCAGTCAGTTAACTCGACATGGGGTTCAAGCCCTGCATTGGGCTCTGTGCTGACAGCTCAGAGCCTGAAGCATGCTTCGTATCCTGTGTCTCCCTCCCTCTGTGCTCCTGCCCCACTTGTCCTCTGTCTTTCTCTCTCAAAATTGAATAAACGTTAAAAAAATTTTTAAGGGCGCCTGGGTGGCTTAGTCGGTTAAGCGTCCGACTTTCGCTTAGGTCATGATCTCGCAGTTCGTGGGTTCGAGCCCCGCATCGGGCTCTGTGCTGACTGCCAGCTCAGAGCCTGGAGCCTGTTTCAGTCTGTGACTCCCTCTCTCTCTGACCCTCCCCTGTTCACGCTGTCTCTCTCTCTCTCTCTCTCTCTCTCTCCTAGAAATTTAAAAAAAAAAAAAAGTAAAAAAATTTTTAAGAAAATAAATTAAAAATTAGAGGAGTCATAGTACTTTGCAGAAACCTAGAGAGGCATAACAGTGAATCTTGGATCTTCTAGTAATGTGGAAAGGAGCAAATGACAATCATTTTAGCAGACTTGAGTCTTTCAAACAGAAGTTGGAAAGGCAGGGAACAGCCAAACCCTTAGGGCCTATAACAAAGCCCACACTTCAGCTTCTCTCTATGTGGGTGTTCAAAAGCCAGCACTTTTAAAATATAAGTGTCTTGAAGGCAGACAATATGTTTTTGTCTGGATGATCTTTAGTAACTAATGGGAAAATAGAGTCCTAAGTATTCAGTAATTTAGATTATGGTGATCAAGAAAAGTCTTAATCACTATGATTTGAAAGCTAGAAGATGAGTAGGTTTTTTTTTCTCGTTCTTGGCAAAATTAAGTTGAATTGTTGGGTGTGGGCCTGTCATAACTATCAGATAATTTGTATAAAACATTAAATTGATTTTAGTTAAGGATGTTTTGATCTGATCCCATTTCCCCTTTTTGATGTTTTAAGGTAAAAGACCTGGTTGCCAGGATACATGGAAAATGGCAGGAAATAATCCAGAATTGTCGGCCTACTCAGGTGTCATTTTATTAAACAGTTTTATTTTATTCTTAGTAGTTTTGCTAAATGGTATTTCTTCATACTGTTCAGAAAAAAATATGACAGAGAACTTGCTTCTAGGTATCTTAAGGTAAACCGAAAACTCCCATATAATAGTTTGTGTAAGTTTTTTAGTTTTTGTTTGCTTTATATTAATTAATTTATTTCTAGAGATGATTGAGCCTATTTTAAAATATTACATTGCATCAAATGGAGGTTATTTCTTGAGGAGCATTTTTCTTTACAGCTTTATTGAGGTAAAATTCACATAGCATACATTTCACTCATTTTAAGTGGTTTTTAGTATATGTACAGAGTTGTGTAACCATCACTACCAAATTTTTAATGTACTTTAAAACATCTTTGTTACTCCAGACAGAAATCCCAGAACCCATTAGCAGTCACTGCCCATTTCCCAACCACCTGTGTTTCTATCCCCCACTCTCCCCAAGCCTTAAGGTAACCACTGCTCTTTCTGTATAGATTAGCCTATTCTTTACATCTCATAGAAGTGAAATGGTATATACTATGTGGTATTTTATGACTGGCTTCTAACATCTGTGGATGTTAGGTGAATCCATGTTGTATCACATATGTCCTTTCTCTTCCCGAATAATACTCCATTTTATGGATATATCTCATTTCATTTATCCACTTATTAGATGGACATTTGAGTGTTTTCACTTCCCGGCTATTCTCAATAATACTTCCATGAATAACTTTACACAGGTTTTTGTATGAACATATGTTTTCAAATGAAAAGATTTAGGGTGTGTACCTGGCTGGGAGTGTATTGCTGAGTCATATGGTAATTCTGTGTTAAATGTTTTGAGGAATTGCCAGACTGTTTTCCAAAGTGGCGGCACCGTTCTACATTCCTACCAGAATGTGTGAGGTTTCTAAATTCTCCACATTCTTGCAAACCCCTGTTATTATCCATTGTTTTTTATTATAGCCATAGTAAGGTGCTGTAGTAGAATCTCCTGTGATTTTGATTCACATTTCCCTAATAACTGATGATGCTAAGCATTGTTTCATATGCTTGTTGTCCATTCATGTAGCTTCTTTGGAGAAATGTCTGTTGAAACGCTTTGCTTGTTTTTTAATTGGATTTTTTTATCTTTTTATTATTGAATTCTAAGAATTTTCCATCACTCTTGGGGCACCTGGGTGGTTTAGTTGGTTAAGCATCCAACTCTTAATTTCAGCTCAGGTCATGATCTTATGGTTCATGAGTTTGAGCCACTCATGGGACTCTGCACTGACAGGGCAGAGCCTGCTTGGGATCCTCTCTCTCTGCCCTTCTCCCTGGCTCATTCTCTCTTTCTCATAATAAATAAATAAACTTAAAAAACCTTGGGTGCTCAGTTGGTTAAGCGTCCAACTCTCAGTTTCAGCTTACATCATGATCTCACAGTTTTGTGAGTTCAAGTTTCAGTGCAGAGCCTGCTTGGGATTTTCTCTCACTCTCCCTCTCTCTCTGCCCCTCCCCTGCTCACACTGTCTGTCTCCCCCCAAAATAAATAAATAGAAATTAAAAAAAAAAAAAAAAAAGAATTCTCCATTTGTTCCAAAGACAAATCCCTTGTTAAGTATATAATTTGCAAATATATTCACCAGTTCTGTTTGTTGTCTTTTCATTGCCTTCATGGTATCATTTGTTAAAACAAGTTTTTTAACTGTGATGAAGTCCAGTTTTATTTATTATTTTTCCTTTTGTTACTTAGGCTTTTACTGTCATATCTAAGGGGACTTTGCTTAAGAGGGGCATTGTTTAAGCACCTGGTATTAAATTTGTCACACTATAAATTTTCCTTTTACAAACTAATATGTTGGTGTCTAAAATGATGCTTCTCAGGGCACCTGGGTGGCTCATTTGGTTGAGCATCCAACTCTTGATTTCAGCTCCAGTCACAGTCTCATGGTTCAAGGAATCCAGCCCCGCTAGGGGCTCTGCAGGCACTGATGGAGTGGAGCCTGCTTAAGATTTTCTCTCTCCCTCCCTCTCTCTTTGCCCCTGCCCCACTTGTGCACACGTGCTTTCTTTCTCAAAATAAACCTTTTTAATATGTTAAAAATAAATAAAAATGTGGTTTCTCAAATTTTAATGTGCACAGGCATCAATGTTGAAATGCAGATTTTGATTTGATAGGTCTGGAGCGGGACCTGAGAGATGCTGCATTTCTAACAGGTTCTCAGATTGATGGCAGTGCTGCTGGCCCAGGGACCATAATTTCAATAGATGGGACCTAGCAGTTGCTTATCTTTTATATCAAAGCAACAGGAAAGATTAATTAAGAAAAGTAATCTCAGTAGTTTGTATTTTGACTCTTTTGCTATTGTTGCTCTTCTTAAGATACGCATGCTCTTTTAGAGAAGCCTTTGAGAAATCTTAAGCTAATGGTTTATTGTTGTTTCAGTTTCTAATCTCGAAAGATTTTAGGCTGGCCATCTTTGCAAATGTAGAATTAAAACAAAAGAATTTAATACCAAAACTTTTATATTAGCCTGACATTTTATTTAATCTTAAATGTGGGCCTCCACATGTGTGTTGGTGGGGAAAACATCTTGCTTTTGTTTTATACTTTAATTGTTAGACCACAAAATGTGAAAATTGATTATCATGAATTTTCAGAGAAATGTACAATATAAAGATTTTATTGCTTCCTTTATCAAAAGCCTGTTTGATGATTAGTAGCTTTATAAGGATTAATTCACAGTCTGACTTTATTTTATCCTGGTTTTTCCCCCCTTCCCTTTTCCAGGGGCAGCTTCATGACTTCTGGGTACCAGATTCTTAATGGGAGTTGAAGCAGCAAAAATATGAACCAAGAGAAATTCAATGAGAGTTTTACCTAGAGGAGTAAAAAGAATACTACGAACTCCAGTGGAATGCTTAGAAAATGTGCTGCAATGTGCCGCTTGAATATCTAGTATGAAGCTGGTAATGAAGAAATTGCCGTTTCTGAAGCAGATATGAAATGTGATCTGCTTAATTTTAAGGCAACTGGCCTTTTAGAAAGAGCAGAATCCTATAACAAGAGGGGAGGGGTAGAAGCAGCTAATAGTTGCATGTCTAATCTGCCCCTATTAACTCCTTGTTAAATTGTAAGCCAGTGTTCTTTTTTTTGGGGGCGGGGGGGTGTATTTATGGCACTTGGATAATCACAGGAAATATGTCAGAAAGGGTTTGGACCAACTTCAGTAGTTGGACATGGAAATCAAGACCAAGTTCCAGTTGAGTTGAATTTTCCCTTGGTTATTTTAGGACTCAAAAAGAAATCTTAGAACTGAATTTAATAACAAAAAGGATAAATCTTTTCTGTAACTCCTATAAACCACAGGGAGATTTCAATCTATACATTTTCTTTCACTATTCAGGATTATAAATCTGTTAGGTTTTAAAAATACATTTAAAGTGTTGAGAAACAGAAATTTGGTATGTTGTTAGATCCCCCATAAGGGGAAGAGGTTAAGCTATAAAATAGTATCTCTGTTTTTATGCCAAAACATTCATATGCAGTTTGTTCTGGATTCCTTTTAAATGTATATATATATTTTAAATACTGGTTAAATCTTAGAATCTTGGCTAAATCTTAGAATTCTAGCCCTTCGTTAGACATATTACAGAAGTCTATATTATAGAAGCTTAACGATCTGGACAAGTTTCCAAAAACCTTACTTTCATGAGTATATAAGCTTGGTAGAGACCTGGATGGGGTTTAGTCTTTGGAATATTGCACACGTGTGTGTGCGTGCGTGCACGTGTGTGTGCTTCTATTTTAAAGATGTTGCACTTGAAAACCACAGCTGCTCTAAATTTTTAAACACTGGAAAGCCATCCTTTGGTTTAAATGGAAGGTTAGTAGAAGTGCACATGCTGGTCTTTGCCCAAGGGCCCTTTGAAGCCTTTGGTAGTAAATAGACTCTTACTAGCTAACGGAAACATTCTTTTGTTGATTGAGTGTCCTTTTAGGAGGGTTTGTTTCTTGAATGAAAATGCCAGCTTTTTTCTCTCAGTGTTGACTTGGATGACACTGCTTTCCTGAGCATTCTCTTGTCTCCACTTGTGGGGAGGAAGGGAATTGGACTGGGAATTTATGATTTGAGAGGGGAGAAAATAAATTTTGAAAAAATAGCTTTCTACCTCTAAATTGAGGCTTAGGAGTAAAAAGCATTTTATCTTAAATTTATCATTTACAATAGTATAAATAACTGTTGAGCCCATGTCAAGCATTGAGCAGTTAGAGATTTTATAGGAAGACTTAGTAAATCCAGTTCCCAAGAACCCCAGCTGAAAGAGGTTTCGAGAGTCTGACCAACAAAAGTTTTATTCTGTGTTGAGTTTACTGGTAAGAATATTATTATCTTGATACTACCTCTCAAGGGTATTATTAGAAAATGCCACTTACGGTTAATGAGATAGATACAAAGAGTTCTATTTGATGGAAGCTTGAAACTCTGGCATCTATCTGCCCAACAATGGGGGCTTTCACTCTTTGTAATTTAATACTTTGTAGATACATTATTTGTGTGTAATTTTATACGTGTTCATATTTTTCTCATTTTGCATTGTGTAAAGTGTACAAAATTTCAAAGTATAAAATACTGCTTATATTGCTTGTAATTACAGTGTGTAAATATTTTCTAATTGTGTACATTGATGGGGGGACAAGTGGGTTATTCAGGTTTTTTTTTAAGTGACCCTTTTGTATCGCAGTTTCAACAGATAACTGCTCATCAAATTTAAAACCACTTTGATACATTTTTATTTAGCAGTTCCAATAAGAAAAGTCTCTATTTTTAATTGCCTTTCCTCATTAGAGAAAAATACTTCATCTGTCCCTTTAAAAATGGCCAGACATGGGTTTGGGCCCTTGTATTTATGACTCTGGTTAGATATCTCTGTCTCCAGGTCATACTCCAGTCAGTATTTGCATTGGATTCTCATGCAAATTCTGTGATTCTCTCTTAGCACAAGTAGCTCGTGACTTTTCTCCCAAATCAAGTATTATCCTTCTCCCTCTTGAGTCCCCATGTTTTGTCTCCCTCCTGCTATTATTGCCCAGCGAATGGGATGGTAGTGGGGGAGAAAGTTTTCATTGCACAGAGAATGTCAGGCCACTTTTGGGACTTGGCAAACAAAGCTTGCACTGAGTGGTGGTGTGTTTGGCAATATTACTGTGCCAAAAATAATTCTTGTCTAATTTTCTGGAAATGTATGTCAAACTTATTACCCTTATTGCAAGCAAAAAATTAAGGTACTTGTAAGTGTTTATGCTTTTGTGTGTAACTGTTTGCCTTTTCTAAACTGTTTTTCTTGTTATCGGAAAATATAATTCTATTAGTTCTATCATGTTAAGTGAAGAGGCTCTCCATGCACAAAACGCATCTATATAGCAGTAAAGTAACAACATTTGTACATTTCCTGTCTCCTGATGGCAGTGGTGCCTTTGTCACCTTTTGGAAGGCTGGCATTTGGTTTTGTTTTGCAGTACAAATAATAGCTTGCTTTTGACTTCACAAAAATCTCCCCAGATGTAAAAGAGAGATAAGGTCGTGTTGTCATCCAGGCTCAGAGCATTTGCATTTTTATTTCTGTCGAAACAAGTATACTTGGTGGGGACTGGCCAGTAATAATGTGTGGAGTCTTTAAACCAAGGGTAATTTTTAAATTTAAAAAGAAAAAATTTAAGAGGTGACCCATTAACAAGTGACTGAGTTGGAAAATTAGGGAAGGGACTGTCCTGGTTTGTCTCTAAGGAGGCAGGACCAGGGTACCGGTGGCTGGGCATGTGGAGGATGATCTGTGGGTGTTATTTCTTACTCGTTAACAGTGTTGGTGCACCTCATTATCTGTGCATTGTTTTCCCTGGGCAGTCCTGTCAGCCAGTTATTCCACCAGCTCTTAGGCAGTTTACAAGTAAATGCAGATTTCTTTTCTCTTTTTTTTTTTCAAAGATTTTTTTACTACATCTTGTTTAAAGTCCCATGAATGTATGTGTGTGTTATTAAAAATGCTTTCTCAGTTTGAACATGTGTTTGGTAATATTTGTTTTGGAGTGGGGAATGGTTAAGTATCTAGAATGTCCTGTTTCTTCCCCTGCCCTATCCCCTACTTTTTAGAGTGATTTTCTTCTCCCCCTTGCTTTGGATTCTTCAGTCTGTTTTTTAGCTTGATGTCTCCTGTTGCTGGAAGACATAAAGCTGTAGTTGTACACAGTTCACTTTCACATAACCCCCCTAATAATCTGCTGCATACTTTGCAGTCAGCAGTTCAGTTATCTCATTCATAAATTACCTCATTCACTGCGTTCATCAACAACTATTGCGTACCTACTACGTGCCAGGCACTCCTGATGATTCAGTGGTGAACAGCACAGAGCTCTCCTGAATCTTACCTTCTGGTATCCAGGTGAAAATACTTTGGTACTCGACAAAGGACAGAAAAGGGACACCGATGGCATAGCTGCCTTGTTCTAGAGCCCACGGCAAAGAAAGGAGAAGCCATACAATGCAGAGGCAGGGCTCAGGACCACCTCCAACCTACCAGGCAGATACGGCTATGGATATGCCAGCTGAGGGAGGTGAGGCACAGGTTGACAGCTCCTCCCAGGAGAAACTGTTACGAGCTCATAGTAGAGTTACCAGAGGCCTCAGGTTCCAGAACCATGCATGCCAGTGTTTCTTTCATCTTCTGACAGGCCGGTTTGGAGGAGACCCCTTGTGGGCATTTTAGAAGTGGAGGGAGTGACAGCCAGGCGAGAGCATAGACATTGCTTGAAGTATGGGGAGGCAGGCAGTACGGCCTTGTGCAAGTTAAGAGTTTGACCATGCCAACCCTTTGATCTTTGTCAAGTTACTTAACCTGTCTGAACTTTCATTTCTTCATCTGTTAAAAGGAATGATGTCTATCTCAGAACTTGTGAGGATTAAGTGAACTAATGCGTGAAAAGTACTTAGCAAGGTGTCTGACATATATGCTAAGTGTTATTATTTAGCTCTAATTCAAAGCTCTTCTCAAATGATAGCTAAACTTGAACTTAAGGCACTTGGTGGGGAGGGTGGGAAGTTCACTGACATCTAAGCAAACCATATCTTAAAACTGTAGTGTGGGTGTGCTCTGTGCCTTCTGACAGGCAGCCCCAGAGGCTTCTCTGTCCAGCTCTGTTTCAACTGGTTAAAAAAATACATATATATATGCGCATATAAGTTCGTGACATTCTTCAGGACTCAGCATGCTAATATGGAGAGGGGGTGGTGGGTGGTGATTTTCCAGCATTTATGGACCTGTCCTGACATTCCCTTTTCCTTGCTAACCATTCCCCAGGCTGGCTTCAAGAGAGGGCAAACCAGAAGGCCCAGCTTTGGGTCTGACTCCAAGACGATTGGCTGGGAGGAAAACTTAACAGGCAAAATGGGCTTCTGAGGCACAGTGGAACAGTGAGACTACAGCCTTGGTGCCCTGGTGACAGTCCCTACCGAAGAAGCACCTCGGCTGTATATTTGGCCAAAGTAAAGAGCACATCACCTAAAGGGAGAGTGCTGGGCAAACTGGAGGTGAAGATGGCAAAGCAGGAACAGAAATGCTGCCACAGTGAACAGGAAGCAGGACAACTTGACTAGGCCAGAGTTCTTTGCCTCAGGGAACCTCTGCTCAAGTTTCAGGAGTTCACACCTACCCCCTTCACCTAGGATCCCTGCTACAGTGAGTAACTGCTCTGTGCAAAGCCTGGAGCAAACGTTGGTGTGTAGGTGGCTGAGGACAACAGCCACCGTCTTAGGAGTCGAGAATAGCCTAGCAAAAACAAAACCACGTTCTATGTTCTGTGCTTGTGAAGTACACCCGAAGGTTTTCAGATGGGGTCCTCTCACAGCTACCCTGTGACGCAGCCAGGGGTAGTGCCTTTAAGGATGACTGACAACCTGCTCAAAGAATGTCCTGCCTGTGTCCCAGGACACAGGTCTGTGGCTAGGTTAGGGTTCATTTCTTGGTTTGATTTCAAGTCGCTTCCACTGTCGGTATTCCCCTCATTCATATTTTATCAGCTTGATTTGCAGAGAAGAGCATCGTCCTTCAAAGGGGCTTCCCATAGAAAGTTCCATTAATTGCCATGACATCTGATCATTTCATTAGGTTCAGAGATTGAATGGAAGGACAGCAGAGAGAAATGGACTGTGATCTAAATCTATATTATCAGAGATACACTGCTCAACTACTGTTTTGCAAGTGCCATGCTGGAACTCTGCATTGTAATTTACACATACTGTTCACTTGAAATGTGTGAGGTTCTGAATCTGCCATCCTGCACCATTGAGGAGAAAGGCTTGCCTCGCAGTGTAGACAAGTGGGATGCTAAACAACCTGCCACCACATCACTACAGCCACAGAGGTACCTGAAGTCGGCACTGTTGAGTTCTGTGAGAACATGAGCTGTGTCTTTTAGCCCACTGGGCCCCTGCAGTTTCATTTCTCTCCTGCCTGGGACTGGGGCTAGCAAGCAGCCTTCCTGCCCTCCCTCCACTGTCACCCGCAGGCCACTTGCCCACAGGACTGCAGATTTATTTTTCTTAGCCATGTCTTTCCTGGACTTCCCAGCTTGGACTTCCTTAATCTACCAGGATTTTCTTCTGTGGTCTTTCCAGAGCTATTTGCTGACTTTTCCGTTCTATTTCCCACTAGGAACCCTCCTGTCTCATCATATCAAACTCACTTTTCTCTTTCACACCCCTTCCCTTCTGCCTACTACCCCAGTATACATCCGTGCACATTTCTGCCTTTGGTAATTCCTCTTCAGGTTTACCCTGTATCTCTCTTCTCATGTTTTTCCAGTACAGATTCTCCTCTCTGTAAACACAAGAATGAATTTCAAGGCCAGTTACTTAACCTCTTAGAACCTGTTTTCGTACCTATAAGATGGGGCTATTAATCCTTCAGGACAGAATGAGGGTATAGTGTTTTTAAATGAAGCCTGATAGTCTTTGTAAGTGTGTGTGTACACTTGAACATATGCGTTTCTCCCAGCCGCCTCCTTCTCCACATACACACACGTCCTATTTAGAGTGCTGGGGGAGGCGGAAGAGTAGCGTGGGCCCTGCTGTCTAGCGATCTGGAGTCACACACAGCAGCCCCAACTACGAGACTGTATGTGATGAAGTGCCAAACTAGCTTTGGGGAGTTGAGGAAAGAGGGAGGACATGTCTTTCCCAGAGTCCCTTCAGTTAAATAATGACAGAGCCACTTGAATCTTGTTCGCCTTCTCTCAAGCCAGGGTTCATCTGACTGTTTCCTGACACCCTGCCTCTCCAGAGCTCAGATTCCCAGGCACGTGCAAGAGTCAGTTACCCATGTCCCTGTGGGCATCATCATTGTAGTCCTGCTTTGGGGCCCATTTCAGTACTGGCATGGATGAGGGAGGGAGGAGCAGGCTGAGCCATGGCTGGAGCTCCAGCTTGATTCAAACCCTAGAGGGATCTTAAACAAGCCCTGAGGCAGAGGCGTGGCCTGAGTTGCAGGGAAACTGCAGCACCAAATGTTGCCTGGGAGGACCATCCTGGTTGAGTTAGAGGAGTTGGGGAGTTGATTATGAGGGGGGCTTCCTAGATCACTGCTGGGTGAGGTGGATTGAGCCTAGGAGGGCCAGGATATCTGATTGCCTATGAGGAGAGTTCATTGGAAGATCTGGATTAAGAATGATATTCAACATGAGCTGGCAGGGAAGGAAGGCAGTTATCCGAGTGACCTGGTGCCTGAGGCGGTGAACCCCGTTACCAAAAGGTTTAGTTGAGTGGACAGGTACAAACGATTGTGGCTTATTCAGAAAAACAGCATTTTCTGTGTGAATTTCTTGTCAACCTGTTACTTCATCCTTCCAAGCCCGACTCCTTTCACCCACTCACACGTCAAGCTGAAGCACCAGGCAGCTGGAGGCCGTGGAGCTGGGAATCCAGACCCGTTTTCTGTGTTCAGAGCTGCCCCAAGGCTTGGCCTCCACCTATCCTGGCTCTCAGCAAGCACCCTGGGCAGAGAAAGCCCAAGAGGGTAGCAGGAGCGCAAGAAGCGAGGTCCATATTAGAAGACAGGTCAGAGGGCCCTTGGAAAGTTAAGCCCCCAGAGTACATGTCTGCAAGTCCTCCGTAGTAGGCAAGTCGCAAGGTTCCTGGGGTTAGAGGGGAGGGAAAGTGGGCTGGAAGCCCATCGAGGGCGCAGTGGTGGTGAGGCCACCACCAGGGAGCGATGCTGGAGCTGCGGCCCTTGAGGGCGGAGGACGCCAGATGTCCGTCCGGAGGCCCTGTGAGCCTTGGCCTCAAACCTCTATTGTGTAGGGTGGGGGGCGCTAAAGGAGAGAGAGGCGCCCTTCCCAGCACCCCACCCTGTCGGCCCCGCCTCCCTGGCCCCGCCCCACCCCCTGCTCCGCCTCCACCCCCCGCCCCGCCTCTGGCCGCGGCCCCTTCCTCCCGCAGCTGGTGCTGTGGGGCCGCGGAGCTGCGCGTCGCTGTCTCTATGGCCAGGGATCCAAGCGCAAAGGTGAGAGAGGCAGGCAGTGCGGGCGGCGGCAGGGCCTGGGCCGGGGGGCGGAGGCCAGGCCAGGCCTTCCCCACATCCACTGCACCCTCCAAGCTGGGCCAGGCCTTTCTCACCGTCAAGTCCCCGGGTCCTGCATAAAGGCTCTGGAGGGGCGCGGGCCAGGCCTCGGGCCGTGCTGGGCGCAGACCCGCCACCGCGGAGTCGGGGACCGGCGCGGGGCGGGGATCCGCGTGGTGAACAGTGTTCCCCGGGATCTGGGTCACGTCTCCTGGCGTCCGCCGGGATCGAAGGAGAGCTTGTCCTCGAGCTGCAGCAGTAGAGACTGAGGTTAGATCTGAGGAGAGGGAAGACCCTCGCACTGTCCAGAATGGTGGAAGGAGAGGGTAGCGGGGGAAGGGCTCTGAGGCAGGAAGAGACGGCCATCCTACTGGGCAGAGGGGAATGCCGCCTACACTAAGCAGGTGGACGTCTGGGATGAAGGTCGAGAGCCTGCTGATCAAACATCGATCCTGTTTTGGGGGGAGGGGGTGTCTCTCTTCCTCAGTTTCTTCAGCCCTGGGACCTAATACTCGGAAGGTGATCAGAGTTCAGGGGGCTGGCCCTGGGGAGGAACCCAAACTATGGAACTGGGGGTGGAGTGTGGGGTGTGGACTGGAGACCTTGAAGCCTTGTGGCTACTGGGGGAGGGAGGGCAGCGGCTCCGCCCCCCCCCCGTTTAGCCCCGCCCTCCCTCCCAACAGGTTAAATGGAGGCTGGGAGCCCCTGCCCACCTCCCATATCTAGAAGGGCAGCATACAAGGGAGTGGAGCAATGAGTGCTAAGTTCCATTCCATCTTTCCTTTGCTGAAGCTAGGGCCCTCCTCCGGTCTGGGTTAAGTACCCCTTCCCTCCTTTGCGGAGAGGCCCAATGCATTTGAACATCTGAGGTCAGATGCCTCCCTACATCACCACACGCACACGCACACACGAGCACACACATTTGGAATCTGGCCTTAAAATTGGGACTTTCGGGGGGCGCCTGGGTGGCTTAGTCGGTTAAGCGTCCGACTTTCGCTTAGGTCATGATCTCGCGGTTCGTGGGTTCGGGCCCCGCGTCGGGCTCTGTGCTGACTGCCGGCTCAGAGCCTGGAGCCTGTTTCAGAGTCTGTGTCTCCCTCTCTCTCTGACCCACCCTTGTTCACGCTGTCTCTCTCTCTCTCTCCCTCCTAGAAAAAAAAAAAATTAAAAAAAAAATTGGGACTTTCGGGAAGGGAGGTAGTGCTGCTCTGCACCTCAGTGGACACTAGCAGCCTCCAAGCCTGCAGTGAAAACTGGACCCCTGTTTCCCTGTTTGAACATATGCTTGTCTCTGCATGCATATAATTTGTGTGTTGGAGCACTGTGTGAACATACATGTACTTGACCCTTCTGTTAAGATGAACATGCCTCAACTATGGTATCAGTGGGGGTTTGTGTGCATGTCCCTACACAAATGTGTGTGTGTGCATGACCTTTCTGTGAGTAGGCGTACAATCCTTCCTATGCACATGTGTGGATTTATAACCCTCCTTGTTAACTTCTGAGGCTGTGTGATCAGCCGAATGAATGGATGTGAATATGTGAATAGAGCCTTATTCATCACTGTGTATGGACACATCTGGCAGGCCCTTTATATGAACATATGTGTGCACAAACCTCCCTGTGAATGTACGCGTGCATGACTTTCCTATGAGTACATTTGTCCACAGCCCTTCTGTGAATGTGTGTGTACATACACCTATCGCATGCACGTCGCCCCACTCTGGTCCTGTGTGACTTCGGCTGTGAACCACACTCCAAGTGGTTTCTCGAACCTGGAGTGTGTTCCTCCTGCCCAATCCTAGAGACTGATACCTCATAGCCATAGGGCTCCCTCTGCCCTCCCCCTCCCCAACTTCTGCACTAAGCAAATAGGAGGCCCCAAAGGTAAACAGGTGTGCCTCCACAGTGAGGGGTGGGGCATGGGCAGTTTGCCTGGGGCCTCATACTGCCCAGCCCCCAAACGAGCTGATGCCCTTTCTGTGGTCCAAACACCCTCTTTACACTCCTACTACCTTTTCCTCCTCTGGGCTCTGACCGCTACAGTGCTGACCTTTACCTCCTGAATAAATGCTCCAAATTCCTGTTTTCCCTCTGGCTAGCTCCTGGTCCTTCCCCTCTCTTCAAGGCCACATAGTTAATATTTGACCTGGAAAAGAGGGGAGAGGCCAGTGGCCTTTGTGGCCCTGTCTGTGGGTGTCTGATGAGATTGGGTGGGTCGGGCTTCCTCCACACCCACCCCAGTCCAGGAAGCCTTCAAGAGCCACCTCAGAGATCAGGCCTATTACAGGGGTCAGAGGAGATCTGCCACCTACTTCCACCCCATCTGCACGTGGCTTGGGAGAGGGTCCAGGTGCGGGAACAGTCACCAGGATAAGCCAGGTGAGGTGGCCAAGAGCTCAGGGATCCCCGTCACTCACCTTTTCCATGTTGCTTTTGTCTCAACTGGCCACGTACACTAGAGCATCCTGCACAGACATTACACCTGTGCAGTGCAGCCAGGGGGCCCAGATACCAACCCCCCCATGTCTATGAGCGCCTGTTTGCAGGTAGGGACATGTGCAGATGCCAAGCCAGAGGGTGCAGTACAGACTCGCATGGGCAGAATAGAGATGTGCACCCCCTCGGAGAGGAATGCTGAGGAGGAGAAGTGTCTAATTAAAGAGAAATTCCAGAGGGAGCTCTCAGGCCAGGGAAAAGAAAAAACAAAGGGAAAACAGGACAAAATCAACAAAGGCCCATTACATGTCTCTGCCCAAGCCTTCTTGCATAAGGCACCCCCGCAGGCAGCAGGGGCAGCTGCTGCCCCAAGTTTGGTCCCATTGTTGGGAGGAGAGGACATTCTCCCTGAAGACGGAGCTCCACCCGAGACGGAGGCCTAGCTTAGCTTCTGACATGATCAGAGGAGGGCCGTTACTTTGGGTTCAGACTC
Source organism: Hyaena hyaena (assembly GCF_003009895.1). Taxonomy (NCBI): domain Eukaryota; kingdom Metazoa; phylum Chordata; class Mammalia; order Carnivora; family Hyaenidae; genus Hyaena; species Hyaena hyaena. The sequence continues at coordinate 701,699 of NW_024080965.1, read as the reverse complement.
AGAGGAGTCTAGGGTCTGTAAGGAGGGCAAGTTCTACCCAACTTGCATCAGAGCAGAGAAGTGGACAGAGTGACAGCCAATCCTGATGTGGGAGTTCCCTGGGCCCCTCCCACCAGTGCCCCCTGAAGTCTGGGGGCAATGCCACCTACCTTCCACCCACACACAGATAAAAGAGTGTTTTTACCCTGTTTTTTTCTTTAGAGAACGGACCTCAGAGAACCAGAACTAGTCCTGCTGTTGGGGCAGGGTGACCCCATCAGTGACCTACAACCTCCCTATGACCCCACAACTCCTTCTCACCATGCAGTTTGTATTTGATGCAGAAAAGCAGTGTGTGATCCATCCCTCCCTCTGACCTCTAACCTGGGATTCCATGGCCACACAACCCTGTGATTCCATGTCGCCTCGATTCCAGGACCCTCCCTGGCCCCATGACCCCTGACCTTCCAAGTGACCTCCCTGGACCTTGACCCCTGTGACTATTCTTCCCATCATACCCTGCGACTCTGGCCCTGGCTCCCCTTGGGGGTCTTACCGGTCTGGGCCTCCCCAGGAAAATGTGGGGGAGGCTCTGGCCCCTCTTCCTGAGCTTCCTCACAGCGTCTGCAGTCCCTGGACCCTCGCTGCGGAGACCATCCAGAGAACTAGATGCCACCCCACGGATGACCATCCCCTACGAAGGTTAGATGCCCCCTCCCCAACTTTGAAAGGCAGCAGGAGCCAGGTCTGGGAGTGGGGAGGACACCCCAGGGCTGGGCTCACTCCTCCCGCTCTCCCCAGAGCTCTCCAAGACCCGGCACTTCAAGGGCCAAGCCCAGAACTACTCAACACTGCTGCTGGAGGAGTCTTCGGCAAGATTGCTGGTTGGAGCCCGAGGTGCCCTGTTCTCTCTCAATGCCCGTGACATAGGAGATGGGGCTCACAAAGAGGTTAGCCCCTGGAACCCAGGACCCTTGGAGGGTCTCCAGTTTTATCCACCTCCCTGGGACCTCAATTTCCCAGAAGCCTCACCAGCCTGCTATAGCCCCCTGGTCAGATAGCACGGCCCTTCTCAACCCAGGGCTCCCTTACCATGCACTGCTCCTCCTGAAACTCACCCGTACCAGTTTCCCCTGTTCCCTGCAGTCCTATCACCTGGTCCCACAGACAGTGGTGAAAGGGAAGGGTCCTGGGGTCAACACATCAACCCATTCTCTTTCCCTGTCTCCAGATCCACTGGGAGGCCTCCCCAGAGATGCAAAGCAAATGTCATCAAAAAGGGAAAAACAACCAGGTATGTGGTCTGTCCTGTCCCCAGCTCCTTTCCTTCTCTTCAGTTAGGGATGCCAGGGTTGGTGGGGACGCAGGTGGAGAGGTGTGCGTCAGCCAGTCAGTTGCAGCAACCGCAGCAAACACGTGAGTGCAGCCAGAGTGGCGGGCCCTAGGTGCAGCACTTCTCAACCAAACATCTCGTCACCTACCAGCGTGGCCTATAGTGGCATCTTAATCTCTTCCCGGCTCCTGCGTGATAATCATGAGAGCGCTAGGTAATCTCTAGTAAATGTTGACTTAGCCGTTATCTCTCTTAATTCTAAAATAACCCTGTGAAATAGAATTATCCTCCATTTTGCAGATGAGAAAAATGAGGTTTCGTCAAAGAATAGCTCAAATATTCTATAGAGGCCTCTTAGTGAATTGCCAGTTCTTTCACACTAAAGAACAGGGTGTCCGCAGGGGTCCCATGCCTGGCTATGTAACAGATCCATCTGGAGAGCTTTTTAAAAATACACAGTCCCAGGGGCGCCTGGCTGGCTCAGTCAGTGGAGCATGCAACTCTTGATCTCGAGGTCGTGAGCTCAAGCCCCACATTGGGCCTAGAGCCATGCCCCAAAAGAAAGAAAGAAACTATATTCCCTGGCCCAGAGATTCTGATTCAGTGGGTCTGGGGCGGGGTCGCGATAGCTGTGTTTGACGAGGCACCGCTAGGAGATTTCATCAAAGGTGCTGCTGGTGCAGCATGGGTAGAAAGTGGGGCTGGGGAGGCAAGTGGAACCCAGGTTGCAGAGCACTGCAAAACCCAGCTGGAGATATGGGTGTTATTCTGTGACAGTGGGCACCCTCACCGTTTGTTACTCAGAGACTCTCAGACTGTAGTGTGCCCATGAATCACCCGGGTGTGTTATAAATGCAGATGTTAACTCAGTAAATCTGGGAAGGTCCACGATTCCGCCATTTTGTAACAAGCTTCCAGAGGAAGCTGATACTGGTGATCCCCAGGCCACACTTTGGATAGCAAAGCTTTGGGAGAACACTTCCCAAAGCATGTTCTGAGAAACATTAATTTTCAAAAGAGGAGTTTCATGGTCAGGAGTTTGGGAAATGCTGTGTGCTCAATCCCACAGTGCACAGCAGCATCTTTAAGGCTCTGAGAAGATCCCGGAAAGGCAAGTTCTAGCCATGATTGCCAACATATTTGACCACAGAATTCCTCCCTCCCCCCCCCCATTTATTTTATTTATTTATTTAAGTTTATTTTAAGAGAGAGTGTGTGTGTGCATGAATGGGCGGGAGGAGCGGAGGGGGAGGGAGAGAGACAATTCCAAGCAGGCTCCTCGTGGTGCTTGATCCCTCAAACCGTGAGATCATGACCTGAGCCAAAATCAAGAGTCAGACACTTAACTTACTGAGCCACCCAAGGTGCTCTCCTTCCCCTCCCAATGTCTTTTTTAATGTAAACATCTTGGGGAAACACGACTAGTGTAATACTAATCCAGCCCAGGCACTAGATGGATTAAAATAGAGTGAGTCTATGGGACGCATGGGTGGCTCAGTTGGTTAAGCATCTGACTTGGCTCAGGTCGTGATCTCATGGTTCGTGAGTTTGAGCCCCGTGAGGAGCCTGCTTGGGATTATCTCTCTCCCTCTCTCTCTGCCTCTCCCCTGCCCCCACCCCTCTCTCTCAAAATAAATAAAAATAAACTTAAAAAAAAACTTTTCTAAAAAATATCATAAAATAGTGAGTCTTGAGGCAGGAAAGGCAGCGAAGGTTGGGGGCCTCGTGGGGGTCAGAGGAGGAAGGCCTGAGCAGTCTAGTGGAGAGGAGGGACCTGGAGAGGGAATGGGATGAGACAAAGAGGCCTGCATGGATTCAGACCCTGGGTGGCTGGCCGGAGGAGGAATCATTAACAAGGCAAAGACGTAAGAGGGCCTTAGCTTGAGGCATCTAATGGGCAGAGAAGAGCAGCGTGGCTGGAGCCGGTGAGGCAGGGGAGGAAGGCGCAGAGCCCTACCATGCAGGGCCAGAAGGGGTGGCACCCTACGTTCAGGACTCTAGTGGGCCACTGAAGGTTTTTTATTAATTTTTTTTTAAGGTTTTTTTTTTTTTAATTTTTTTATTTCTAGAGAGAGAGAGTGAGCAGGGGAGGGTCAGAGAGAGAGGGAGTCACAGACTGAAACAGGCTCCGGCTCTGAGCTGGCAGTCAGCACAGAGCCCGACGCGGGGCTCGAACCCACGAACCGTGAGATCATGACCTAAGCGAAAGTCGGACGCTTAACCGACTAAGCCACCCAGGCGCCCCCACTGAAGGTTTTTTAAATCCAGCAATGACATGATTTGGTTTACATGTTTAAAATATGCCTCAGAAAGTGGATTGCCAGAGGGTGCTAATCAGTAGAATATCTCTGGAAGGGAAACTCCAGACAATGGAAAGAGCAGTCCCCTTTGAAGGCAACAGGGATAAAAGGAGACACTCTGTTTACAGCATACCCGTCTGTATCTTTTGAATTTTACATTGTGTACATGTATTTCTCACTCACTGAATAAGTACGTAGCTTTTATGGAGTGGTGGGGGCTCGGGAGAACTGTCAGGCAGTCTCTACAGCCGTCCCAGGAAGAGGCGACAGTGGTGACATGCACTAGGGTGGTGGAGGTGGAGGGCAAGTGGGCCACGTCAGGAGACGTTACCACAAAGAATCTGGGAGGACTGAACGTGGGGATGAGGGAGTGGGAAGCAGCAAGGATGAGTCCCGGCATCTGGACTGAGGAAGAGGATGGATGGATGAAGTGAGGTGGGAAAGACTGGATGAACAGGTTTAGGAGGGAGGGTGCGGGTTAGGGAGGAGGGATTGAGCTTGGTTTGTGACCAGATGAGTTGGATGTGTCCGTGAGCTACCTGGTGGGGCGAGGGCCAGAGCCTGGGGGGTACATTTGGTAGTGTCACCCCGCAGGGGGTGTGGGAGCTCCAGGACCAGGGGACACTGCTGAGAAGGAGACGTGAGAAGTATCTCAGGGTGGTGGGCGCCCTGGGTGCCCCTGAACCAGGGGTGCAGAGGACTGCAGGAAATGCAGGAGAAGCTGGCAAACGTGTCAGGTCACCCTGACAGTGAGATAGAAGAGAGAAGGGTCATGGCAGTGGGAAGCCAAAGGACAACGGGTTCCAGGGAGTGGTCTGTGTTCTGGGCAGTGAGCAGGCCCACTGGGATCTCAGAACTGTGTCCCGTGGGTGGGGGCAAGAGCCGGACTACAAAGCTGAATTAATGGAAAAGGCCCCTGAGCAGGCTGGGGGCTCACAGCCCTCCCCCACCTATCCTTAGACGGAGTGCTTCAACCATGTGCGATTCCTTCAGCGACTCAATGCCACCCACTTCTACGCTTGCGGGACTCACGCCTTCCAGCCTCTCTGTGCAGCCATTGTGAGTACGCCTGCCCCAGCCCAGCCCTGATTGCTGGTGCCTGGTGCTGGACTGGTCTGAGCTTGGGCCATAACCCCTGCCTGTCCTCGAGACCACTGACTTCTGGCCTCCTATTCCCCCAGGATGCTGAGGCCTTCACCTTGCCACCAAGCTTTGAGGAGGGGAAGGAGAAGTGTCCTTACGACCCAGCCCGTGGCTTCACGGGCCTCATCATCGGTGAGCGTGCTCTCCTCCCCACCCTGGCCCCTCATGCATCAGCATACCGTTTGGGGGACATGGATCTCGTTGCTAGGACTTGCCACTGATATGTGTTATGTGCCTTGTTGTATGTGACGTGTCTGTCACACGTGGCATGCGTGTGCTCCAGATGGAGGCCTCTACACAGCCACACGGTATGAATTCCGGAGCATCCCCGACATCCGCCGAAGCCGCCACCCGCACTCCTTGAGGACTGAGGAGGCACCGATGCACTGGCTCAATGGTTAGGAGGATGAGGCACAGGATAATGGGGGGCTGGGGACTATCCATCTTTACTCCCTTGGGCAGTTGACAGCCCATCCCCAAATTCCCAGGTGAGCCTGTCTATTCCTGTGTGTGGTTGAGTAAGGGGTAGCAGAGGGATCCCCATCCTGTCTCAGGGGCCACTTGAACTGCCCACCCCACAGATGCTGAGTTTGTGTTCTCCGTCCTGGTACGGGAGAGCGAGGCCAGTGCTGTGGGTGATGATGACAAGGTTTACTACTTCTTCACGGAGCGGGCCACAGACGAGGGCCCCAACAGCTTCACTCAGAGCCGCAACAGCCACCGTGTGGCCCGTGTGGCCCGTGTGTGCAAGGTGAGGAGGAGCAAGTGTGGGGCAAGAGTGTGCAGGCTGACCCTCTGACGTTGACCCTGTGCCCTCCCTCACCAGGGAGACCTAGGAGGAAAAAAGATCTTGCAGAAGAAGTGGACCTCCTTCTTAAAGGCGCGTCTAGTCTGCCACATTCCACAGTATGAGACGCTACGTGGGGTCTGCAGCCTGGACACGGACACCTCAGCCCGCACACACTTCTATGCGGCCTTCACGCTGACCACACAGTGGTCAGTGCAGGGACAGTGGGGACACAGGGAACTGGGGACAGCAGGAAGGCTGGCGCAGAGGTCAATGAGAGAAACAGGATCCCTTGTGGGGAGGCTGGCCTCCAAGAGAATTTCAGGCACAGCCAGCCAGCCTGGAGCCGGAGGCCACAGTAGCCTCCTGACCCTTAGGAGAGGCCCTGAGGCCTAGAGCTGGAGTTGGCTAGGCTAACAGGGGCTCCAGGCTGGGGCAGGTGGCAGGGGGCAGGCTCCACCCAGTGTGGCTCAGGCCCCTCCCCTATGTCCCTTCCTAGGAAGACCCTAGAGGCCTCAGCCATCTGCCGCTACGACCTGGCCGAGGTGCAGGCTGTCTTCGCAGGTCCCTACATGGAATACCAGGATGGTGCCCGGCGCTGGGGCCGCTATGAGGGTGGGGTGCCGGAGCCCCGGCCTGGCTCAGTGAGTGCCCCGGCCTGGGGTCAGTGCTGAGTAGTCAGAACCGCTGGGAGGGGCGGGAGGGCCTAGCCTTGGGGGGTGGAGGGCAGGCAGGCAGTAGATTCCTGAGGTTCACCGCCTCTGCCCTCCATCCCAGTGCATCACAGACTCGTTGCGCACTCGCGGCTACAACTCATCCCAGGATTTGCCGTCGCTGGTCTTGGACTTTGTGAAGTTGCACCCCCTGATGGCTCGGCCCGTGGTACCCACACGCGGACGGCCCCTGCTGCTCAAGCGCAGCGTGCGCTACACCCATCTCACAGGGACACCCGTCCTCACGCCTGCTGGACCCACCTATGACCTGCTTTTTCTGGGCACAGGTACTTTCAACCCCTGACCTGAGTCCTTGACCCTTGTTGACCGCTCATCTGGGAGGACTTTTGATCACAAAACCTTGGTGACCAATGATGTTGATTCTTCAAGGAGCACTCACTACTGACCCCCTATGGCCACTGGCTCTTGGTAACTGCAGATTCCTGCCACCAGCCACAATGATACTGGTCCCTGATCACTAATGCTTCTGGTCCCAATAATTCCTGCTATGACAAGCCCAGAGTTCCAGCCAGAGAACTGTTCCCAGTCCTGAGGAACTGTTACTGGCTGAATCCTTGTCCCTGACCTGATGACTCCCAAGCTACTCCCATTAGACTACTGCAGGGGGCTGAAAACAGATTCCATTGTTGGGTTCTGACCCTCTGCCCTTTCCATACCAGCTGATGGCTGGATCCACAAGGCCGTGGTGCTGGGTTCCGGGATGCACATTATTGAAGAGACGCAAGTGTTCAAGGAGCCCCAGTCTGTGGAAAATCTGGTCATCTCGACAATGCAGGTAAGCCTCTGACCCACGACTTGCCAGAGAACAGGGAGGGAGTAGGTGGCTGGGCAGTGGCTACGTGCGTCTGCAGGCGGGAGTCGGGGATGTTGCCAACTAGCTTTCCTCTCTGGCTCCCAGCATAGCCTCTACGTGGGGGGCCCTAGCGGTGTCATGCAGCTACCACTGTCCAGCTGCTCCCGCTACCGCTCCTGCTATGACTGCATCCTGGCCCGGGACCCCTACTGTGGCTGGGACCCCAGCACCCATGCCTGCACCATAATCAACAGGTCCCAGGGTAGCAGGTAAGAGGCAGTAAGGGTGTGAGGGTCCCATGTGAACAGGGGACCGGAGCCTGAGGGGAGGATGAAGGCCTGGTAGTGGGAGGGGGATGGGTTGCTTGTTGGTAACAGCACCACTGACTTCCACTAAAGCTCAATTCCCCTGTTCACGAGTTCAGGACAGCACTGATACAGGACATAGAGAGAGGAAACCGAGGCTGTGAAGGCAACAGGGACACAGGTAAGTGACATGCATGGACATGTGTAGGCCTGGCCGCACAGCCTGTCCTCTTTACATACACTGTCATTTGCCTGTGCACGTACATATCTGCGTGGTTGCATCTGTGTGCGCTCAGCGAGGATGTCCCAGCACGGTGTGGCACAGAGTAAGTGCTCCACAAATATTTGTTGTCCAAAAGAATTATAAATGAGGAGAAAGGCTCAAGGCAAAAAGTTTTTTGTCACGCCTGGAGCTTATAGCCAAGTGTGTGTTGGGGGGGGGGGGGTGGCAATTAAATGATCTCACAAGTCATTATTTCCATTAGTTTTTGCTACAAAAGGAATACTTACATCTATGACAAGGATTTGAAGGATAATGAATACTCCCCTGAGGAAGATCAGATGACCGAGCTGATGCCTAACAGAAGAGCAGAACAGTCATAGCTAACATGTGCTGAGTACTTCCCCTGTGCCAGGCGCTGACTGGACACACACACACGATCTCTTGCGCTCACAGCATTCCTAGGAGAGAGGTGCCACGATCCCCCTCCCCATGAGGGGCAATCTTTTGAGGTTCAGGGAGAAGAAGTAAACTGTCCAAAGTTAATAAGCTATTAGGTAGTAAAGTCAGAATTCAAACCTGACCCCAAGCAGTCTGACTGGAGCTTGTGCTTTTCATCACTTCTGTGCTCTTTCCTCCCGGTCAACCGGTGGAGGGCAAGGAGAGGGGGGTGACATCCAAGCGGAGGGGATAGCAGGCAGGTGAGCTTGGTGGGTTTGAGAAAAGGCTGGAGACGTGGGCGGCGAATACATTGAGGCAGGGGAGTGACCCGATCAGTGTGGTGGTTTTAAAAGGTTACCCCACTGCTGCGTGGAAAATGAACTAGATGGGGGCCAGAGTGGGCCAGCAGCTGGGGAAGGAGAAAAGTGAACAGGGCTGGGATGGATTCTGGAAGCAGAATCTTGGTGAGAATTAGACACAAAGGTGAAGGGGAGAGAGAGGCAAGGGAGACTCCCAGGTTCCTGACGTGAGCAGCTGAGTGGCTAGTGGTGCCATTCACTGTGACAATTCATGGGCCTTAGTTCCTGTGCCGTGTTCAAGAGACTGCACGCGGAGATGCCCTGCATGTGCAAGATGTCCAAGTGTGTCGGTCAGGAAAGAACTCTGTGCTGGAGCTCGAGATTAAAATCCCTGGCAGATAGCAGGAACTGAAATCACTGAGAAGGGCCCATGCAAACCTTAAACAGGAACATGAGTTGAGAGACCTTAGTCAGTTGTCACCATGATTGCAGACTCTGTGCTTGGTGCCAGGGACAGAACGGTGAGCCATCTGGCCTGCCCTCTCCGATTGCCTCCCTCAGGTAGACAAGCACTGACCACTCCTCTCACCCCCTCCAGGGCCACCACCACCCTTGAAAACCCGCTCTGTGCTCCGAGGTGATGATGTCCTCCTGCCCTGTGACCAGCCATCCAACCTGGCCCGGGCCTTGTGGCTGCTCAATGGGACCATGGGCCTGAACGATGGGCAGCATGGCTACCGCGTGGGCGTGGACGGGCTGCTGGTGACAAACATACAGCCTGAGCACAGTGGCAACTACGGCTGCTATGCTGAGGAGAACGGGCTCCGCACCCTGCTGGCCTCCTACAGCCTCACAGTGCGGCCCGCCACCCCTGCCCCAGCTCCACAAGCCCCTGCCATGCCTGGGGCACAGCTGGCACCTGACGTGAGGCTGCTGTACGTGCTGGCCATTGCCGCACTCGGTGGCCTCTGCCTCATCCTGGCCTCCTCCCTCCTATACGTGGCCTGTCTTCAGGGAGGCAGACGAGGGCGTCGAAGAAAATACTCTCTGGGTCGGGCTGGCCGGGCAGGGGGCTCTGCTGTGCAGCTGCAGACGGTTTCGGGCCAGTGTCCTGGAGACGAAGATGACGGTGATGACGGGGAGGGGCCTGGGGGCCTGGAAGGTGGCTGCCTCCAGATCATCCCTGGGGAGGGAGCCCCAGCCCCGCCGCCTCCACCACCCCCACCGCCACCAGCCGAGCTGACCAACGGGCTGGTGGCGCTGCCCAGCCGGCTGCGCAGGATGAACGGCAACAGCTACGTGCTCCTGAGGCAGAGCAACAACGGGGTGCCGGCGGGGCCCTGCTCATTTGCCGAGGAGCTCAGCCGCATCCTGGAGAAGAGGAAGCACACGCAGCTTGTGGAGCACCTGGATGAGAGCTCGGTCTGAGCCCAGCCTCCTCGGACAAATGCTCTTCCAAGCCAGCCTGTCTGCCCCAGGCTGGGCTGTCGCTTCCCCAACACAGCCACTCTACCTTCACCTCCCCAGCCCCCAACCCCAGGCCCTTCTCCCAACTTTTTGATGTCCCTGTAGGGCTGGCAGAGTCAGGCCCAGCCAAAGCCCCCTCCTCAGTCTCCACAGACCCATCTGTGAGCAGCCCAGGCCAACCGGTGCTCCTCAGAGGTGGGTACTCCCTCAGGCCCCGGAATGCTGTGGCCCCAGCCCCAGCACTCCATGCCCTCACCCCAAGCACTTGGGCGGAGAGGATGCCATCCTCCTGCCCCCTTTGTCTGTTCAAATCCTTCCTCTTTCTCCAGGCAGGGCTCTGCAGGTCCAGACGACCTCAATGTCACCACCCTCTGCATGGCCCTATGTGCTGGATGGTCCCGAAACCAGACAAGACCTCTGCCAGCCACCAGAGCCACCTGAGCCCTGCATACATTCACATGTGCACATGGATGAATGTCTATCAGCTGGGCTGCAGGGCCCCCACCCCATCTCCTGGTACATTCTTGTGTTTCGTCTCTCCTGGACTTTGGGTGCCCTTCCAATCGCCATATCCCATCCAACCTAGGTTTCTCCCCTAGTCCCAGCCCTAGGGGACTGAGGTAAGACTGTGTCATTCCCCTCTTCGTCCTTAATGTGCAGCCCTCTTCGGTCAACCTCCTCACCCCCTTAGTCACTCTCAAGAGTGACAGACAGAGTCCCAGGCATGTCCCTTCACACACACATGCTTACATTTCCACTTGCGTTTCTGAGCCTCCCTTTGCTGCTTCGGACCTCTATCTGTTGGGTTTGGTCCACGGACATTTCAGAGGGAGAGCCCTCTCCCATTCAGCTGTCCTCTCAGACATTTCCCTAGGACGGGTGACCAATACTGCAATGAGCCAGCCTCCCTTTTGGGGACCAAGCATTTGCTACCCCTGGACCAGAGCAGGGGGAGGAGATCTGATGTCTCGCCTGGCACATGACGCCCATTCTTGGAACTATGCAAAGGGCAGAGGCTGGGAGTTTGGATGCTTGGCTGCCATCCCTGTCCTACCTCACCGGGGCACTTTCAGGGTCCAGGGGCCTCTGAAGTCTCCAGGCCCATATGGGACAATCAAATCCTGACTGAGTTCCCCCATTCCCTTTGGGTGAGGATGACTGTTATTTTTGTAGCTGAGAACGTGGAATCCCACGGGTTTTTACTGCCCTTCACCCAAGTTCTCCCACCTCCACCCCACAATGAATGTATTTATTGTAAGAACGGCTATACTTCTTTAGGAATGCCCCCACTCACCACCTAGGCGGGCAGAACAGGCATGTGACCGAGTGGGGAGCCTGGGCTCAGCTCCTCCCCCTCCTGTTGGTTAATAAATACCCTCTTTCCCCACAGCTATGTGTGGTCTGCTTGGTCTAGACTGGCCTTCCCCTGATCGCCAGGGGGCAGGCTTCTGAGTCTATGGAAAACGGTGCTGCAGGGTTGGCTCTCCTCCCCATAAAACCATTTGCAGGGGAAACTGGGACCCTCGGCTTCCACCTGGCTGCCCTGGGTGGATACACAAGCCTTTACAAGGCTCTCACTACTCACTGATCACGGTGGTATGGGTATGACAAACAAAATTACAACAGTTCAAGAATTCATACAAAAGCTTCTAGGTTTTTATCTCCTGGCTCTTTTCCTCATGATTCCTCCCCCTTGTTTTGGCTAAGCCTAGAAGATGCTCCCTGTTTACCAGCTCTCTTGCCCATCCCCAAGAAGCTTTACAGTCCCTCCCCTCCCCCAACAAGGGAAAACATGAATTCATTACTGCAGAAGGGTTGGGTCTTGGGGAGTAGTTAGGACCACAGCAAGCTTGTTACCAGGGACCTGGCCTGAGAATCTCTCCAAGGGTTAGGACTGGATTAATCACATGGCCTTTAATACTAACCATCCTGAAGGGTTGTTATGTTTCCCTTCTGGTTTTAGGATCATGAAAAATGGCATTAGACTTAAAATATACACCTTCTGAAGACCTCAAGTGTAACCTTGGGCAAGTTTATTAATCTCAGTTTTCTAATCTAAACACTCACACGGATGTAAAGTGGCTGTCCTAATGCCAGGTTCACACCAGAATCTAAGATGCTAGCTGTCTTTAGTTCAATGGTTACAGAAATAGGATGGGGCGGGGGGTGCCGGGTGACTCAGTCATTAAGTGTTCAACTTCAGCTCAGGTCATCATCTCAGTTTGTGAGTTTGAGCCCGAGTTGGGCTCTTTGCTGACAGCTCAGGGCCTGAAGCTGCTTTGGATTCTGTGTCTCCCCCTCTCTCTCTCTGCCCCTCCCCCGCTCACACTTTTGTCTTTCTCTCTCAAAAATGAATGTTAAAAAAAAAAAAAAAAAGGCAATAGGACATCAGAGATTCTTCAGAAGCCAGTCTTGAAACCCCACACCCAGATTTGAGATCGCTAATATCAATCTGGATTTCAGAAATAAAAGCCTGTAAAATCCTTGAAGAGTCAGGTTTCAAGGATGTCAACTGGGTAATAATTAGGAGACTAACAAAGTCACTGCCCTTTCTCCTACGCAACGAAGACAGGCCATTCTTCTTTATCCCAAGCAAAAGCTTTGGCGTCAACTTCCCTCTTGGTGGGCTCCATCTGCCTGCAGGGGTTTGCAATTCCCTGAACCAAAGAGGAGGAACCACTACCACCAGGGTAAGAGTCCAAAGCCTGGGGCTGGAGTTGGCGGGGCAACGCGTCACGGCACATGCACCTGGGCTGGGGCAGCATCCTGGACTTCTCGCGGGCGCAGCCCGCCCAGCGCCGTCGCTTTGTTGGTGAAGGGGTGCCACTGGCCCTGGATGCTAGGGTTGTCCGTGTGGAAGGGCTTACGGATGCGGATCACTTCCAAGCCCGACTGGTCCGCCAGTTTCTGCACCAGCGTCGCAATCTCCGCGACTGACTTGCAGTGGATGCTCTCCTCGCGCACAGCCCCGTTAACTGGCCGAAAGGGGGTGGGAGGAAGGAAGGAAGCGGATGGATCAGGGTAAGACTAGAAGAAGGAGAGCCCGCGAGGAACCCCCAGGATGCCGCCCTCCAGCCCTCGTCCGGCCCCACTCACGGTATTCGGCCACTACTCTGGGGACACAGCACGGCCGCGAGTTCACGTATATTACGACCCCCGGGTTCCGTCGGGCGAAGTCGGCCACCTCCCGTTCCACGAACTCCCTGATGAAGCCGAGAAGAGTAAACACGGCGACGCCCGACCTCGGCGACCTCTGTCCCGAGAGCACCCCGCGCCCCTTCGCCCGGCTCACCTGGCGCCGCGGGACGAGGGAGCATCGCGACTGAGGCTAAAGCTGAGACGCTGCAGCTGCTGCACGTAGCGACCCAGCCCGTTGTGGAGGACACTGGCCAGGAAGCGGCTCGGGGTCCCGCGCGCGGTCATCGCCACAGCGCCCTGCAGCCCAGCCTGGCCTCGCGGGCTGGGGGCGGGACGAACGCCGAGGCTTCCGGTTCCGGGAACACACGCGTCCGGGGAGTTTTGCTTCCGCGGTCATGGCGCGGGGCGTAGGTCATAGACCCACGTTGCGGTAGAGAGGAGCGAAGGAAAGGTGGTGATGCGTGGCCACGGTCGTGAGCGGCACCGCTCTTGGCAGTAGAGCCGAGGAAGGACACGGGCGCGGGGACGAGGTGAGCGCGGGGACCGGCGGGAGCCACCCGGTGGCGCTCTACTTGTGAGTCCCCTTCGAAGGAAGGAGCGGCGAAGAGAGCCTCGAGTTGGGGGCCGGCTCGTTGGGGCCAGGAAGGACGCAGGCGGCGGTAGACATGAGGACGGCGAGGAGATCCCCTGGAGGGGCGGGAGTGGTGAGGAGATGATCTAGACAAGGCACGGCGGTGAGGGGCAGTGCGGAGGGTCGTAGAGGTGAGGTGGTGGCTGCACAGGGCCATGGAGATAGAGAGCCAGATAGAAGCCCCCGGACGTGGAAGGGTCCTGTAGATGGCCATAGATGTGAAGTAGCAATTCAGAGGGGCTGAAGAGGATTCAGAGAGGGAAGGGGGAAGTTGGAAGAAAGAAACCACCTCTAGTGGGTTCTGTAGGGAGCTGTGCAGAGGATCCTTAGGGTCCACCTAGTGAAAGCCTCGGAAAGCATTTCAAGTAGTGACTTCCTCGGTTTGACTAAGAATGTGGGTACTCCTTCGAGGTGGGTACCCCCTCCGTATCCTGCTGCCCCAGCGTGGGGAGTGGATGGGTCGCAGGGGCCTGCCCAGAAGCCTGGCCCCAGGCCCTCCTCGAAGACGGTACAGGAAAGAGGCTCTCCCAGCCTTGGAAGTACCAGTATTGCCTGTAACTGCAACTGAAATCCGCCAATATTTGCGGGCACATGGGATCCCCTTCCAAGATGGCCACAGCTGCCTGCGGGCACCCAGCCCCTTTGTGAAGGCCTTGCCGCTTAAGGACCAGAATGGTGCTGCTGCTTCCTTCAGCCTCTTCATCGACAAGACCACAGGCTGCTTTCTCTGCATGACCAGCCTAGCAGAGGGGAGCTGGGAAGACTTCCAGGCCAGCGTGGAGGGGCGAGGAGATGGGGCCAGAGAGGGGGTCCTGCTCAGTGAGGCCCCAGAAGCGGAGGACAGTGAGGAGGTCCGGAGGATCTGGGACCGAGCCGTACCTCTCTGGGAGCTGCCTGAGCCGGAGGAGGCCCAGCTGGCTCGGATGATGTTTGGCCTTACTAAAGTAACAGATGACACGCTCAGGCGTTTCAGTGTGCGGTATTTGCGGCCTGCCCGCAGCCTTGTCTTCCCTTGGCTCTCCCCTGGAGGTTTGGGATTACGAGGCCTGAAGCTGCTAGGGGCTGAAGGCCAGGGAGATGGAGTGCACTACAAGGAAACCACCATTCCCCGGCCTGGTGTCTACCACAATCTGTTTGGATTACCACTGATCAGTCGTCGAGATGTTGAGGTGGTACTAACTAGTCGTGAGCTGGACAGCCTGGCCTTGAACCAATCCACAGGGCTGCCCACCCTTGCCCTACCCCGCGGAACAGCCTGCTTACCCCCTGCCTTGCTCCCTTACCTCGAACAGTTTCGACGTATTGTGCTCTGGCTAGGAGATGACCTGAGGTCCTGGGAAGCTGCCAAGTTGTTTGCCCGAAAACTGAATCCCAAGCGATGCTCCTTGGTGCGGCCTGGAGACCAGCAGCCCCGTCCCCTGGAGGCCCTGAACCGAGGCCTAAATCTTTCTCGTATTCTGCGTACTGCCCTGCCCGCCTGGCACAAGTCGATCGTGTCTTTCCGGCAGCTTCGGGAGGAGGTGCTAGGAGAACTGTCGAATGTGGAGCAGGCAGCTGGCATCCGCTGGAACCGCTTCCCAGACCTCAATCGTCTTTTGAAGGGACATCGGAAGGGCGAGCTGACAGTCTTCACAGGTGAGCCTTTGGGAGATCACTCCTTGGGGTAACAGCCAGAGGATCAGGTGATGAAGCACATGTGGCTTTGAGCCATGGTCAGTGTTAAAGAGGAGGCTTCTCCCAACTTGGAAGCCCTTGCTCTGGGTCTTAATTTTAAGGGTAGAACTTTCTTCCCTTACCCAGGTCTGTATTCAACCCCCTGCAGGGCCAACAGGCAGTGGGAAGACCACATTCATCAGTGAGTATGCCCTGGATTTGTGTACCCAGGGGGTAAACACGCTGTGGGGTAGCTTTGAGATCAGCAATGTGAGACTTGCCCGGGTCATGCTGACACAGTTCGCCGTGGGGCGGCTAGAAGAGCAACTGGACAAATACGACGAGTGGGCTGACCGCTTCGAGGACCTGCCTCTCTATTTCATGACTTTCCATGGGCAGCAGAGCATCAGGTGAGATTCCAAGGCCTAGTGTTTTCTGAGAGTGGGAGGGCAAGAGAACAGATTCCCAACAGAGATTTCAGGAATGCTGGCTTTTCTGCTGGGATGGTCTGGAGACTACTTATAATTGACTCTTGAATTCATTGCCTCTTCCTCTTCCCAGGACTGTGATAGACACAATGCAACATGCAGTGTACGTGTATGACATTTGTCATGTGGTCATCGACAATCTGCAGTTCATGATGGGGCATGAGCAGCTGTCCACAGACAGGTGACACCCTCTTGTGTAACTGGACCCCGCTTTAACACACATGTCTTCTTAGGCAGCTGGCCCTTAGGCACACACACTGTATTCTTGTTTTCTGACATGTGTGCCGGCACACACCACCCCGTGTGTATTTTGTGTTCATAGAAGTGCGGGTTGTGGCAGTAGGAAGTACAGATAGGGACCTAGGTGTGAGTCCTTGGGGACAGTGAAGTAGTGGGTTTGTGGCATGGGGAGATGTAAATGAATCAAGAGTGCATGTATGTTCTTGTCTGTCGGTGTCCGATGACCTCTTTACTTTGTTGGTGTGGGGGCAGGATTGCAGCTCAAGACTACATCGTTGGGGCCTTTCGAAAGTTTGCAACAGACAATAGCTGCCATGTGACACTGGTCATTCATCCCCGGAAGGAGGATGATGATAAGGAACTGCAGACAGCGTCAATTTTCGGCTCAGCCAAAGTAAGTGGCTTTTAGAGGAGCCCAAGCTTAGGAGGGTAGAGGGGGCAGTTGTGACCAGGGATGGCCCTCATTCAGCCTTAAATCATCCTGACTGTCCACCTGGAAGAGGCAGGAGATAGCTGTCACTGCCTCTGGGGCCATGACCTGAGAAATACGTGTGCTAGGAATATAAAGGCTGCTAACAGTTGGTCCTCTGCTCCCCCCCCGCCGCCCTCTAGGAGCCCACATCATCCAGTGGGGAAAATAGCAAGACAGTGATTGTAGCTCAGTATGATAAACACTACAGTAGGCAACACAGGCATTTGGGGAACAGTGAAACCTCTGAGTCTGCCTGTGACATCTGGGGACACTTCTTCACCCATTTGGGGAGAGGAAGTGTCAACAAACGTTGGCTTGAGTTTTGGCAGACAGTAAGTGTTAAACAATCAAATAAATGGGAGGGTCTTCTGGGCAGCAGGACCAGCCGAGTCCCGGAGCTTCCAGGGATAACACTGAGGGCCTGTTAGGTGCCAGGCCTGGGCACGGGGCATACAGGCTGGGGAGCACTAACTCCGCCACAGTGGAACAGACATGGAGCTAGGGAAGAGAGGAACACAGGAGTGGAAAGATGACGGATGGTTTCTTCTTTATTTACGGGGATCAAGAATGGTCCCCGATGGGGGCGCCTGGGTGGCTTAGTCGGTTAAGCGTCCGACTTTCGCTTAGGTCGTGATCTCGCGGTTCGTGGGTTCGGGCCCCGCGTCTGGCTCTGTGCTGACTGCCGGCTCAGAGCCTGGAGCCTGTTTCAGTCTGTGACTCCCTCTCTCTCTGACCCTCCCCTGCTCACACTGTCTCTCTCTCTCTCTCTCTCTCTCCTAGAAATAAAAAAAATTTAAAAAAAACCTTAATAAAATAAAAAAAGAATGGTCCCCGATGAAGGGGACCTGAATGATAAGCAGCAGGGGTTGAGTGGGGTGCTGGGCTGTGGAGGAGTGTTAAACCATCAGAGGGAATAGCATGTACACAATCTGGGGCAGCAGCGAGTAGTCAAGGAACTGAAGGATTCAGGTGGCCCCAGGTTGTGGTCAGTAGTTCATAGCTCTGCCCTTCTTCCCTGGACCCTCAACCTTCCTTTCTGCTTCTCATGTGTCTTCTCACTGCTCCTTCCCTCCCCCACCCCCATCCCCCAGGCAAGCCAGGAAGCGGACAACGTTCTGATCCTACAGGACAGGAAACTGGTAACTGGTCCAGGGAAACGGTATCTGCAGGTGTCCAAGAACCGCTTTGATGGAGACGTAGGTGTCTTCCCACTTGAATTCAACAAGACCTCTCTTACCTTCTCCATACCACCAAAGAGCAAGGCTCGGCTCAAGAAGGTCAAGGATGACAATGGGCTAGCGGCCAAAAAGCCCTCTTCTGGCAAAAAGGGGGCTGTGCCCCAGAACTCTGAGGCTTGCTTGGATCAGGCGCACCAGCCCTGCCAGCCAGACCCCTCCAAGCCCTCCAGGTGAAGGCAGCGCAGAGCTGGACACTGAAAGGAGCCTGGCCAGACAGGCAGGGGCATAGACCTGCTTAGCCCTCTGCCAAGGCTACCTCTGTCCTGTGGGCCTAAGCTAGGGATCCTCCGCAGTCAGAGGGGCCTAACCTAGGGCAGAGTTCCATTGTGAGAGACTTGAGAACTTCCTGTGTGCCAAGCTTCCTTCTAGGTCTTGGGAGTATGGCACTGACAAGACAGATGAGGTCCCTGCTTCCCTAGACCCTGTAGTCTAATAAGGGAGACAAGAAAAATAATGAACAAACACAAAACGTATTTTTAGACAGTGAGATACGTCATGTAGAAAAGAAAACAGCGCAGTACATACAGCCTAGTGCAGATGAAGATCTGAACAGGTATCTCTAAGAGGACATCTGAGATGGGTCTCAAAGAGCTAGGATTGAGCCATGTGAACATCTGGAGAAAGAGGGATCTGAGCAGAGAGGAAATGAGATACAGAGCCCCTCAGGTGGGAGTGAGCACATGGAGTTCAAAGCAGCAAGTTCAGGCCCCCTGAACGTGGAAGGGAATAGAGGACTTCTTGCCAAACTCCAGCCCAGGCATCTGGAGCCAAAGGGTGAAACAGTGGGTATCAGACTCCTCTGTTACCCATTCTGGACCCTACCGTGAGGTGGCACTGGCTACCATGGGATCCTAGGTGCTTGACCCTGTAGCATCAGGGCCCCAAAGGTGGAAGCTGGCCAAAGAGCCATGGAAGAAAGCTGTGAGCCCAGAGTGCCTGCTACGTGGACACGCATTCCTTGTTCCACCGCCTCAGACCACTGGAGTGGATACAGTCAGGACTTTTTGTAGAGCCTTTTCTAGTTTTACTGAAAACAATTTTTCCATTGCCTTTGTTTCTGTGTGTTTTCTCATTTGCCCACCAGGTGTCTCCCCAGTCCAGAACTGTATTTTCCTCTTGCTTTCAATAGGGAGTCTCTGAGCTGTGCACTCCCAAGGAAGCAGGACCATTAAAGGGCCTTCACCCACACACCCCCTTACACCTCTTCGTGGCTTAGGGATGACAGGATGGTGTCTCTTTATCCTTATTTTCCCTGAAGATTTCCATGTGATCCCTGGCACAGGTGTGGGTCACTGGGCCACATGCCTAGGCCCGGCCTGACCAGCTGGCCCTCAGTGATCCGAACCACTCGCTGACCTCTCTGAGTGCGGGCTCACGAACACAGTCTTCTTATCTGGCTCCCCATTCATTTCCTCTGTCCTTGTTCGCTCAGTGTTTCTCTTATATCAGTATGTGTCAGAGCTTCTAAGATTCTTTAAAAATGAAGAACCTAGGACCTACTCTCCCCCACCCAATACACACACAGATGTTTCTAATTCTGGAGGTTTGAGAAAAGTTAACAGGATTTCTCATCTTCAGCAAGTACTGAAGGGGATTGTAATTTAAGAGACCTTGTGAAAAATAGTTCCTAAATGATGGTACTTTTCCGTTTCACTTCCTCTGATATCCTCAAGCGCTATTTTCCCTTTGGATTTGCATGCAAGAGTGGTCACAATGCTGGGTGTTCTGAGGGAGGTGGGGAGATGCCTTTTGTAAGGGTAGGCGGAGGCTTCCTGCTCCCTCCAAGCAGGGCTGCCTTACCAGGTTCCCCCAGTCCACCCAAGTGGGCTTCTGGGGCCCTGTGGAAGGCTCTGGGAGTTCTGGTCTTTTGGGTGTGAGAACTATGGCTACAACTCGCTCCTGAAATAGACCCTGGAATAAAGCTGTTCTCTGGGGAAGAACCTGTGGGGGGAGGGAAGGGGTAGCTCCTCCAGGGCCTCCCTTCTTGGGGGTCTCTCCCAGACTGGCTGGAGCCAGGCCTCCTAATCCTGCAGTAATCATTCCCAGCCGCCGGCTGGTCTAGGCCTCATCCAGTGCCTGTAACAACGTCAGCCATGCCTTCCAGATGCACGCCACCAGGTCAGTCCTACCTCTGAGGATGTGGGTTCTACATTCTGGTCTGGGAACTGCTGGTGTGTTCTCAGGAAATCCCTGAAGTCCCTGTGAATTGGGGCTATAAAGGTAGATACACACTTGTCTGTCTGTCTTGCCCCACCCTCCCAGCTGACTCCCCCGACCTCAGCACAAGCCAGAATGATGGGGGTGGGGGGCAGGGGAAGCTAATGCTCCCCCAGCCCCACTCTCTGTTCAAGCCTCTGTGGAGCCTAGAAAGCAGTGGGGTGATCCCTGGGTCCTGTGTAAGGTTCCTGGGAGTCACTGTCCCTGTACCCAACCAGACCAGGTTAAGTCAAGTTACCTGGGATTCTGCCTATCTCCGATTGGCTATTAAGAATCTCCCTGAGAGTTCAGGAAGGGCCTGGCCAAGCAGGGACCAGCTGGGTCTGCAGCCTTCTCCTCAGATTCTGGGTCACATTTGTCTGGGGGTGGGGTTGGGGGGCAGCTTTGGTCCTCCAGCAGCTTCTTTACTGCAGATGGGTTTGAGAAGGGACTAAATCCACTGGACTCCGGCTGCCCAAGTAGTCAGGCTGCAAAGATGGCCCAGATACCTATAGACATCACTGTGTGCCCTCCCACAGGCTGCCTTGGGTGCCATGGAGGGAGGGAGCCCTAGGTGCCTCCCTGCAATACAGGGCAACTTCCTGTTTGTGCCTGTGGGTGGAACTTCTGAGGCTAAGGGAAGCCTGGCCCTGCTTGGGGGGGGGGGGGGGGGGGGGGAGAGAAGACAGGCGAGCACTCTCACCTGGGCAGACACCTACTCCAGGGGAGGGGGAGGTCTGCTAGGGCAGCTCTGGCCAGAGGGTGGGGCGGGATCTGTTTTGGTGAAACCCGAACCTTCTTTGTCTGCTTCCTAGGGGTTTTCCCTGTGCCTGGGGAACGAGCTGCGAGCGGACTCAGTTTGGCTCCCTACGGGGCTGGGCAAGTGGCAGTAAAGCCCTATCGCCAACTTGGTTAGGGCAGCCAGGTAGTTTAGCTCTCGGTCACGTGCTGCTCGCCCCTTCCCCTGGTCGAAAACCAAATCCAGAAGGCTGTGAAGTCGGAGGCCAGCGGGGGAGCCTCCGGCCACCGTTGAGCTACTGCGGGTCTGGATACCGGGTCCGCTGCTGAGGGGGTGCTGGGCAGACCACTCCCCTCCTGAGTCGGGGGCGCGGCCTCGCCCGCCCCGCCCCGCTCCACCAGGCCGGGCCAGGCGGGCGCCCGGAGTCCGGAGCTGGCTGCGAGCCGGCGGATCTGCGGCGAGGAGGTGCCCGCGCTGGAGCAGGAGCCGGGCGGGAGCTGGAGCGGCGGCGCAGGTGGCCCTGGGTGAGTGGTGGGGACATGGCAGTATCGGAACTCCAGCCTTCCACACACCCCGGCTCCGGAGCGAACTTTCCCGGTCTGGAGAAGCCGAGGATTGGAGTGAGAAGGGGGTCCCACTTTGGGGGACGGGGAGGGCGGGGCAGGGGAGAGTCTAAATAGGGAACCGATACAGAAAAGTCACACCAGCGAGCACACACGCGCGCGCGCACAGACCCACGCACTTGGGACACACGAACACACGTGCACTCAGGAAAGGACGCGCCCCATAGATTACCCCTGCAGTCCCTGGAGCAGCGCCACTGGCCCGCACGGACCCCCAGCGGACAGAGCGCTCTGCTGTCGCGCACTTGACCGGGGTTGGAGAAAAGGGCTGCCCTGTGACCGCCGACGGGGGCGGACCGGGTGGGACACCTCCGGAGGTTCCTGCTTCCTGGCCGCCCACAGGTGAAGACTAAGACGTAAACAGGCGCCGAGCACGTGATCGCTTCGCAGACATGTGGGCTGTGCTCCCCCACCCGCGCATCAGGGCGAGGACCTCCCTCCCCAGTCCTGCGAGAGTCTGCGAGGTCTCCAGCCGGGCAGTATTCCATTCTCCGCCTGGAGAAGTGTTAAACCTTCCGGTAGAAACGGGAGCAGAACGCCCCCTGGAGTCCGGGTAGCGCAGGACCGGAGACTTGGGCTAGGTGGGGTGACCTGGGCTCCTCTCCTTTCTTCACCCGAACATGTTCATGGTGCCCTCATCCCTGAAGTGTCGGAGAAGGGCATTATTTTTGATGGCACTGTACAGATCCCCTGCCCCATACCTCCAGTCTGGGGAGCAGATGCCTGAGCCCCAGTGGGTCGCCTTCCTACCACTCCCCTCCTTGAAGAACTGGGAGCTCTTCCCCCCAATGTAGGGTCAGAAAGCCCACTCCTGCGAGGGTGGGAGTCCTCGCTTCCCGGAGAATGCATGAGGGTAAATGTCCCTAAATACAGGAGTAGGCCTGGCTCCCTCCCCTAGAAGGGAGGATGAGCCCCCTCCCCCAGGGAATGAGGGAGTGGGCAGCGGCCCTCTGCCTCCCTCCCCACCCCACCCTCCACCCCTACACACATGCTGAGCCCAGCTGCTGCCTGAGCTTCTGGGCTGCCTGCCAGAAAGAGGAGGAGGCTCCTGGTGCCCCAAGAGGCTGGGATCAGAGCAAGGCCAGGGGAGGGGGGTCTCTCCTGGGGAGGGGGCTCAGTGTCTTCTTGTAAGGCTCAGGGTCTGGGATGAGCCTGAGGGTGATTGGGTTATGTCTCCCTTTCCAGGGAAAAAGAAAGAAAAACAACCCTTTCCATAGAGCTAAAAATAGAGCTGAGAGCCGGCCAGGGCTGTGGCCTGGAAGGGGGGGGATGCTCCTTCCTGGGGCAGAGGAGCTCTGGCAGGCCTTGGCCTTGGGGGTGGGGATGCAAGCGGGGGGTGGGAAGCTGTCCTTGCCCAGGGGTGTGGGCATCAGCTGACCTGACTGGGGCACAGAGACCCCTCAGGGAAAGTGTGTGGTAGAATGTTTGTGAAACACATTGCTATGAAAGTTGTCTGACTGTGAATAAGACCACCAGTGTGTGAAAGATGCTTAGGAGAGGAAGCCTACTTAAGATTGTGAGTCGGTAGTAAGGACTTTGAGTTGTTGTGAAAGACTGTGCACAAGGTATGTGACACGGAGTATGTCAGTGTGTGAGTTGGCCTGAAAGATTATGGAAAGGAGCGTGGAGCCACGTGATGGAGGAGACTGCGTGATTGTGGCTGCGTGGGACTGCGTGGGAAAGCTCGTGTGGGTGTTACGATTGTGTTGTTTGCCAGAAGGTGAGAATATCTGTGATCCTGAGAAGACAGAGAAATGCTGTCAGCTGTGAGGCTGGTGTAGGTTTGGACCGGCTCACCCCAGTGATTGTTGGGAGACCAAGGGCTGCGTCTCTCTCCCAACGGGGATCTCCCTCCTAAATGATTCTGAGGGAAGGTTGGGGAGCAGAGAGCCGCGCCTGGGACAGGCCTGGGCTCGCGCAGGAGAGGGTACAGGGCTGAGGAGCCGGGTAGGGGCCCCCAAGGTGGCGGGCGGGGGTGGGGGGGACTGGGTGTATTCTCCGAATGCGCCGCCAGGTGGCGCCACCTCCGCAAGTCCAAATATCCCTCCATCAACCGCTGGGGGTGGGGGGCAGGCCCCGCGCGAGCCTCGGCCCCCGACTCGTCCTGGGGCGCAGGGTCCCGGCAGCACGGGTTGGGGGCGGGGGGCAGCCGACCCTCGGCGTCGTGCTCTGGACTTCGAAGCCGGAGAGTGTGTCTTGGAGGGGAGGCTTCGACCGGAGAAGCGGAGGGGGAAGGGCGGCCGCCGTGGCGCCCGGCCCTTTGTGCTCGAACAATGACCAGCTGCCGCTGGCCCCGGGGCCCGGGTAGGGGTAGAAGGTGACCCGCCGCCGCAGCCGAGTCCTGAGCCGACCGGCTCTCGGAGTGGGGGGGCGGGGGAACGGGGATCCTGGGTCCCGCGGCGCAGCCCCTGCGTGCTCCCGGCTGGCCTCGCGTGACGCGGGCTGCCTGCGCGTGTCCGCGCCCGGGGCGGGGACGCCCCTCCGACCCCTCCCCTGCGCCGCGCCGCCCACTCGGGCCGGACGGGGGCTGGCCGGGCTGGGGGCGCCGCGGAGGCGGGGCCGGGCCGGGCCGGGCGGCTCCGAGTGGCCGCGCGCGGGCTGGAGCCGGGCGGCGCGCCTGTGGAGCGCTGGGGGCGGCCCGGGGCTGAGCATGGAGCGGCGCGGCGGAGGTGAGGGGGGGAGGGGGGCGCTGGGCTGGGAGGCGCCCCGGAGGCGCCCCCAACTTCTGCGCCGCGGTGGGCCGGTGGGGAGGCGGTGTCCCCCCAGCCGCCCGCACTTAATAGAAGCGAGGGGGAGGAGGGGCCCCGGAGGGTGGGTTGGGGGCTCCCGGCTTCCTGTCGCGGAATGGGAACTCGTGATCCCAGACTCGATCCCGCTTGACTAGTCCTTGGAGTTTGGGAGGGGGGGGTGGAGGGGCGGGGGGAGACTTTCCCCAACTCTTCAGCCCCCAAAACAGGTCTGTGGGAGTTCGGCTTAGCCAGAGCTGCCCGGGGCCCTGGCCGAAGCCGGCACTCGGCCGCGCCCGGCCCCCTAAGGGGGTGCGTGCGCGCTGTGTCAGAGTGACCACCCCAGGAGTGCCGCGGGAGCCAGGGGCTCCCTCTCCCACAGACACGGCGCAGTTCTCAAAATGGAGCCTCCACTTGCCCCTCCTCTCTCGGGCTCCCGCTCTTGGAGCCCGGCTGGCTGGGCCTGGCTTTCCACAGGCCTGGCTCTGGCTCCTTTGGTGTCTGGCTCTCAGGGCCCAGCTTTTATGTCGTCTCTCCTGGGTTCAGGGGCCCCTGGCTCCGTGGGCTTCGGGGCCCCAGGTTCACTGGTTCTCCAGTCTCCCTATCTGCCTGACCCTGGGGCCTCCCTGAGTCTTTGTCTCTTGTCGTCGTTTGGGCCCCTGTCTTTCTCTGAGTCTGTCTGTCTCCTCCCCTTACTTCTTACTCTCTCAGTGCTCATTGAAGTGGGCAAATGCAGACGGAGGTGCCAGCCTCCGTGGTCCCTAAGAAGCCCCTAACCCCACAGCTCTCTCCATGCCCTGGAGTGCGGTGGGAGAGGGCCGGAGAGGGCGTGGGCCAGCTGCCGAGCTCTGGGCTGGCCCTGGCGGGTGGGCTCCGCTCACCCCTGCGCCCAGTCCGGATGCCCTGCTGGTGGAGGGTGAGCCTAGTGGAATATAAGCAAGAAAGAGGGGGAACGAGTCAGGCAAAGGAATCAGACGATGTGTCTCTCCTTTCCCCACCCTCGAGCGAGTGACAGAAACCAGGCTCCTGCTCCCCTGGCTGGCCCTGCTTGCCACCCAGTCTCCCCCCCCCCCCCCCCACTCTCACACATGCTCCCTTCGCACACTTCTCTGTACACAATTGTGCACACTCGCTTTCCTGGTCACACGGTCGAGTTTCGCATAAACTCATATACATTTCAATGGACATCTATCCAAAGATATTCTCCTCTCTCAGTCACGTTCATACACTAGAAGTTTACTTCTGACGTACGCAGTTAACGCTTTTACATATTTTCCAAGAGTGATCCGGATGCATGCACATACTCTTACACACGTATGAATTCACACATGCCAATACATGAATGTACTCGTACGTCCGTTCAAACGTACACATACACTCACACACATTCATGATGTTTTCACACGTTTTCACATACCCACAAAGCAAATTCATTTCCGTGCGCCTGCGCACAGCCTCACGCACGCAAACAAGTACACATGCACACTCCTGTTCCTACGCGATTCTCTGTCCATTTCTTGGCCCCCGCTCTGCATGATGACTTCAGCAGATGCCTGAGTGCTGGTCTTCGGCCTCAGCACTGGGGAGGGAGTTCCGGTGGAGACTAGCTGTCCCCTTCCTGGAAGGAGCAGAGCCTGGCGAGGTGGAGCCCTCTTCACTGGGTTCCAGGGAAATGAGATCTTAGAGCAGCTGCCAGAGGTGATGGGGGGGCTTCCACCCTCAACCCCCTGGGGTTCCTTTGGGGAATGTCTAGAGCCGGGGTTCCCCTGGGGAACGTCTAGAGCTGGATGGTTTCCTAGCGCTTGGGGGATGGTTTCTTAGAGGTTAGCGGCATGCCCACGGGGGCTCCTGTAGGCCTGTCTGATTGGGTGTGGTGAGGCTTGGAGTTGCTCTGGAAACAAGCATGTGCCTCTATCCACCTCTGGAAGACAGGAGACCCCAAAGGGCACCTTTGGGCTCCCTGAAAGCTCTGGGTTTCTTGTTTGGCCAGCTCCACCCTTGCCTCTCCGTCTGGGAGAAACTGAGGCCCAGCTGGGGGAGGCCCACACGGCCTGGCCCTGGCTCTTTATTCCTTAATTACCATCTGGGTTGTTGACTATATCCCTGAGGTTGCCTGTGCCCAAACTGCCCTCTAATGAGGCCACCTGTCCCAGGGGACCAGGAACATGTGCTGGGAGCTGGCCGAGAGCTCCCTCCTAAACATGAGTCCTAGCCTCCGTGAGGGACGCAGGTTTAGGCTGGGGCCTGGGCCTCTGCTGCCAGGGGCCCCACAGAACCACCAGGCCTCGCATCCCATCATCCTCTTTGTGTGTAGAGTCAGTCCTTAGGCCTGTCCAGACCAGAGTAGGGCAGTGGTCTGGGTCCCAGGAAGAATGGAGGTTTGTGCTTGGAGGGGGAGCCAGGGGACAGTCAGGGGGGCTGTTTGACCTGGGACAAGGGGTCTGGAGAGGGACTCAGGGACCTGGGTAGGGAGGGACCTCAAGGTGAAGGGACTCTTACACCCCTGCCCTGCTCACAGGTTCCCCTGGAGGCCCTTGGCCAGGCCTGAGCCTCTCTCACCATGGCCATTGTGCAGACTCTGCCAGTGCCCCTGGAGCCCGCTCCTGAGGCCACCACTGCCCCACAGCCTCCAGCCATGGGCAGCGTGAGCAGCCTCATCTCGGGCCGGCCCTGTCCTGGGGGCCCAGCTCCTCCCCGCCACCACGGACCCCCTGGGCCCACCTTCTT
This sequence comes from Hyaena hyaena, assembly GCF_003009895.1. Lineage (NCBI taxonomy): Eukaryota > Metazoa > Chordata > Mammalia > Carnivora > Hyaenidae > Hyaena > Hyaena hyaena. Next base: position 675,027 of record NW_024080965.1, on the reverse strand, counting down.
CCGCCAGCAGGATGGCCTGCTGCGGGGTGGCTACGAGGCACAGGAGCCACTGTGCCCAGCGGTGCCTCCTAGGAAGGCTGTCCCTGCCACCGGCTTCACCTACATCAACGAGGACTTCCGGACAGAGTCACCCCCCAGCCCAAGCAGTGACATTGAGGATGCCCGAGAGCAGCGGGCACGCAGTGCCCATCTACGCGGCCCCCCACCCAAGCTCATCCCAGTCTCTGGAAAGCTGGAGAAGGTGAGGACCAGCCCTTCCTTTGGGGCCTGGGTGGAATCAGGAGCCCCTGAAGAAGCTGGAATTGGGGGGTCAATTTAGAGGAAAGAATGTGGGCTCCAGATTCACCAGACCTGGGTTCTAATCCGAGCTCTGCCTCATTCTAGCTGCCTGATCTTAGGAAAGTCACTTAACCTTTCTGAGCCAAAGTTTCCATATCTGTAGAGAGGAGGTAATAGGTTGGCTCTCATAGGATTGTTGCGAACATTCAATTAATTAACATACATGAGGGTTTAGCCTAGTACCTGTCACATAACATGTACTCAATAAATGTCAGCAGCTCACATTACTGTTACTGTACAACAACTACACATCTGATTTTGAACAAGGCCTTTAACTTTGCTGAGTCTCCGTTTCCTCATCCATAATATGGGGATAGTGATAATCTTTTACTTGTATGGCTGTTGTAATGATTAGAGACGAACCTTTTACATTGCTTGGTGTAAAGGACGTCAGGAAGCCCTCAGCCAGAGGTAGCATTTATTACTAACGTGGGGGTTGGGACCCCAGATGGGAGGGCAGGGAATGTGATAAGGGCTTTGAAAGATCAGGCAGCTCATCCCCGGTGTCACATGGGACCTCCTTTCAGAACATGGAGAAAATCCTGATCCGCCCAACAGCCTTCAAGCCAGTGCTGCCCAAACCTCGAGGGGCACCATCCCTACCTAGCTTCCTGGGTCCTCGGGCCGCCGGACTGTCTGGGAGCCAGGGCAGCCTTACACAGCTGTTTGGGGGCCCTGCCTCGTCCTCCTCTTCCTCCTCCTCCTCGGCTGCTGACAAACCCCTGGCCCTGAGTGGCTGGGCCAGCGGCTGCCCATCGGGGACACTGTCTGACTCCGGCCGAAATTCACTGTCCAGCCTGCCAACCTACAGCACCGGGGGTGCAGAGCCAGCCACCAACTCCCCAGGCGGGCACCTGCCCTCCCACGGCCCTGGGCGGGGGGCACTGCCCGGGCCAGCCCGAGGGGCCCCTACTGGGCCCTCCCACTCGGACAGCGGCCGATCTTCCTCCAGCAAGAGCACGGGCTCCCTGGGGGGCCGCGTGGCTGGGGGACTCTTGGGCAGCGGTGCCCGGGCCTCCCCTGACAGCAGCTCCTGCGGGGAGCGCTCTCCACCCCCACCCCCGCCCCCTCCACCCCCTTCGGACGAGGCCCTGCTGCACTGTGTCCTGGAAGGAAAGCTCCGAGACCGGGAGGCAGAGCTGCAGCAGCTGCGGGACAGTCTGGACGAGAGTGAGGTGACCGTGTGTCAGGTGTGGCCTAGAGGGGGTGGCATGGCAGGACATCCAGAGGTGCTGGGAGTCCTCAGAGCTTTTCCATTTGTGCTGGGGTGGGGGTGGGGGGCCGGTCCCCAGCCCAGCCGTCCAGCTTATCCTGCAGGGTGGTGAGGATTCAAAGCCAGCACCACCATCTACTATCTTTCAGACTTAAGCAGGATATTTAATAGTACTGAGCTTCAGTTTCCTCATCTGTAAAGGAAATATTTATCATGAGGATGAAGTAAGGCAAAGACTGTAAGGAGCTTAGAATAACGCCTCGCACCTAGAAACGCCTACCGAAGCCCTTGCTAACGTGGATATTGTTTCCAGCATCCCCAAAGTGGTCGTGGCTGTTGTCGTAGTCATTATCCTGGTTTGGTGGAGCCTGCCATCCCTGAGCCCAGGCACTGGGCCGCCAGAGCAGCCGGGGGCTGGAGAGCTGTGGGTGGCCGGGGCTCGGGGCCAGGGCAGCCGCCCGGGACCCAGAGCTGCCCTGTCGTCCCCAGGCGTACGAGGACCGGCCGCGACCCTGGCAGCGGGAGCGCGAGGCCCTGCGGGAGGACAGTGCGGTGCAGGCCCAGCGGGCCCAGCGGGCCCAGCAGCTGCTGCAGCTGCAGGTGTTCCAGCTGCAGCAGGAGAAGCGGCAGCTGCAGGACGACTTCGCGCAGCTGCTGCAGGAGCGGGAGCAGCTGGAGCGGCGCTGTGCCACCTTCGAACGGGAGCAGCGGGAGCTCGGCCCAAGGCTTGAGGAGACCAAGTGGGAGGTGGGCCAGACCGGGGGGAGGGGCAGCAAGCGGGGCGTACTGGGAAAAGGGGTCCAGCCATACACCCCCTTTGGCCTGCTACTCCCAGAGGACCCTCCCATCCTCCCCTCTGACACCCCTTTCTGGGTGGGGGGTCTCCTTGTGGCACCATATAGGGCTCCTCAGCAGTCGGGTTTAGCACTCACATAGCCGGTGGTGTTCCTATCCACTGCCCCTCAGCCAGTTAAGACTAAGAACGTAGTGCTTGCTATGCGCTGGGCTTTATCCAAAGTGTGTTACGTAGGGAGGATCCCCTAATGCTGGTAATGCCCTGTGATGTGGGTGTTGTTAACAGCCCCCTTTGAGGAAACTGAGGCCCACGAAGGCTGGAGCCCAGAATTACAGCTAGTCCATGGCAGAGCTGAGGTTTGAACTTGGGCCATCTGGCTCCAGTGTCTGTGCTGTTAACCAAGACACTGCCATGCCTCTCAGTGGAAATGTGGGAACTGCCCTCAGCTGTGCTCACTGTAGCACAGCCTGCCCCCAGCCTGCCCCCAGCCTGTCCCCAGGGCTCTGCAGTGCTTCATGATGCTTAAAGGACCCCCGCTCTGAAGGAAAAAGATCTGGGTCCAGATTTTACTTTAGCTGCTTGCCGGATGGATGACTCCAGACATGTCACTGATCTTGCCTCAGTGTCTCCATCTGCGTTATGGGTGTCAAGATCAAACAAGCTCTCCCCACATACCCCGCACGATCTCAGGGCCCGAGCCCCTGGGAGAACTCTTCTCACCATCCTTCCCGATTCCTCCCCCGCAACAGGTGTGCCAGAAGTCGGGGGAGATCTCCCTGCTGAAGCAGCAGCTGAAGGAGTCCCAGGCAGAGCTGGTGCAGAAGGGCAGTGAGCTGGTGGCCCTGCGGGTGGCGCTGCGGGAAGCCCGGGCCGCGCTACGGGTCAGCGAGGGCCGGGCGCGGGGCCTGCAGGAGGCGGCCCGGGCTCGGGAGCTGGAGCTGGAGGCCTGTTCCCAGGAGCTGCAGCGGCACCGCCAGGAGGCTGAGCGGCTGCGAGAGAAAGCCGGCCAGTTGGACACCGAGGCCGCGGGACTCCGCGAACCCCCTGCGCCACCTGCCACCGCTGATCCCTTCCTCCTGGCGGAGAGCGACGAGGCCAAGGCACAGCGGGCAGCAGCCGGGGTCGGGGGCAGCCTGCGGGCCCAGGTGGAGAGGCTGCGGGCAGAGCTGCAGCGGGAGCGGCGGCGGGGCGAGGAGCAGCGGGACGGCTTCGAGGGCGAGCGGCTGGCCTGGCAGGCCGAGAAGGAGCAGGTGATCCGCTACCAGAAGCAGCTGCAGCACAACTACATCCAGATGTACCGGCGCAACCGGCAGCTGGAGCAGGAGCTGCAGCAGCTCAGCCTGGAGCTGGAGGCCCGGGAGCTCGCCGACCTGGGCCTGGCCGAGCCGGCCCCCTGCATCTGCCTCGAGGAGATCACCGCCACCGAAATCTAGGGCCCTCTGTGTCCCGGACCTGCAGGGAGTTTGCCGAAGGCGGGGGGTGGAGTCCCAGGTCCACCGAAGGCCCCTGGACTGCGCATGCCCCGCCCCCAGGCTCCAGGCCTCTGCCAGGAACTTGGGGCTGCCCTGCCACCCGGATGAGCAAGATCAGCCTCCTTGAAGGTCCCCGTGTTCACTGTCACACACAGGTTCCTCCTCACTCGACCCATTTCACTCTCCGGCTACTGCCATCGCCACTCTGCCAACTGCATTCAGCCCTGGACACTCGCCAGCCCACCCAGCCCTGGGAGTGGGGGCGCTGGGAGGAGGAAGGGGTTCCCTCATTTCCACACTCCCCTACCCCAAAGCCAGAGAAAGCGGACCAGTGCCAGCTGCTCCAGACGTGCCTGCCCCTACCCTGCCCGTGTCGGGGGGACAGGGCTGGGACCGGGGTCTGACCCTCCAGGTTCCAGCTCTGCAGCCTCTCTCCTGGGGTGAGGGGGCTGTAGTCAGACCAAAGGAAGAACTCAGAAGTGTCTTGTTTATTTGTGTTTGTGACCAAGTGGCCCCTCCCCACACCCAGGTTTATGGCCTCGTTTTCACTTGTATATTTTTCCACACTGTAAATTTCTTGTACAAACCCAAAGAAAAAAATTAAAAAATTTTTTGTTTTTAAAAAAAGATGCGTGTACTAGATAGAGATTATGGGAACTTCTTTGACCCCGACCCCCTCCTCTCTCAATCTGACCCCTCATAGAGGTCTTGGGGGGAGAGAGGGGGGTGGGGGAACAGACAAATCCAGTAGAAAGTGTGAGGTCCTAGTGGACCACCGCATGAAATGGTCTCAGGATTTGAGAAACTAGAAAAGCTTTCCATCCTGTCCCTTGCACAGAACGCTGCATGGGGCTGGGGGATAGATGCAGCGACCCCTAGGGGCCCTGAGAGTCCATGTCCCTCAGTGCTTGGGGACATTAAAGGAGGCATCGTGAGAAAATGCCCACCAATCCCAAGCTCCAGACCTTGGCTTTCTCCCAACCACTCCCTGTTGTGGGAGGTTGGGGGCAGTGAGCGGGTGACACAGGCTACCCAGTAGCACCTTGTCCTTGACACCAAGTTTATCTGGAAAGGGCAGAGCCCAAGTGACAGCTGGGGAGGGAAGAAAGTGCGGAGGTCTGCGCCATTAGTATGGCTCTCTGGGAGGAGACAAGTCAAGGAGGAATGAGAGGTTGCTGAGCCCGAGGGGAGGGGGAGTCAGGGAGGTCTGGGAGATAGCAGGGGGGCCTGGGAGGCTGTGGGAGGATCTGAGGCCAGTGGGAAGAGTCACGGCATAGGTGGGGAGAGTCTGGGGTTAGTATCAGGAGTCTGGAGGGGGTGGAGAAGGGTCGGGGCTGGTGGTCTGCTGGAGGAGCCTGGCATCAGTGAGAGGGATCTGGGAATTGGTGGGAAGAGCACTAATGGGAGACAGTGGGAGGGAATGAGGACCAGCGTGTCAGCGGGCAGGGGAGTGGTCAGCAGGAAGGCACTGCTCCCGTGAGGGCTGATGAGTCGGGGGGTAAGGGTAGTGGGCTAGGCCCAGGAACCCTGACCACAAACTCCATGGGCTCCCGAGCCTTGTTTCGATATGCTCGGCGGATGGTGTCTACTGCTCGCTGGTGGGTCACCTGCTCCAGGCTCTCTCCATCCACTGCCACAAGCTCGAAGCCAGCCTGGGATGGGGGGGAGGGGTGGGAAAATCACAGCCCTCCCTTCTCAGGTCAGCCCAACACCCAACCTCTCACCTCCACCAGCTCGGACACTCCTCCCAAACTGGGTGGAGGGGATGGACAATGGGACTTTTGTGCCTGGAGCAGTCGGGGGCAGGGTGAGACACAGACAATGGCCCTTTGTCCCTTGGGGCTAGGGGTGGAACAGGATGGGCCACCCTCAGGCCCAGGCTGGCAGAGGGGACAGATGTTTCCCTAGGCTTGTTCATCTTGCAGTCCTGACCGCCCCCTGCACCCAAGCCTCCTCCCATGGCCTGGTCTAAACCTGTCCGGCTGGAAGATGAGCATGTTCTAGCCCCACTTCTGCCAGTCTGCTGTGGGCCTCAGAGGTGGGCCTGGGTGCTCTTCACCCACCTGCAGGGCCCCACTGATGAAGGCAGCCCCACCAGGGAAGATCTTTTCTATCTTCACCATGGGCTGCACCTTGGACTCAATGCCCCCAGAGATGCTGATGCCTAGTGAGAGAGAAGCACTGGATGAGCTTGCCACCTCACCCCTCAGCCCAAAAGAAACCCAGGACCCCGACAGCAGGTCCAGTCCGGACTTCTCCCTAATCCTCTACTCTCACCTCCGCAATCAAGACCTTCCCAAACATGCCCCCATCCCCACATCGTTTCTTAAGCCCAAGCCCCCCAGGTATACCCCAAAACCAACCCCACGGACCTCACCTACCCCAAGAGCCCCACCTGCCGGCCCTGTCCCACCTAGACTCACCCAAGGACGGCTTCATCTTGGACAACGTGACTGTCCTCAGCTCCCCATGAGGGGCCTTCACGGCTGCCTCCTTAGCTGTCCCACCAGCTTCATTCTCAGCGGGGCCCGGATGGTCTCCTGCCTTGGCTGCCTGCCCGTCCAGAGGTCGAGGCAGAGGTGGCCTGGCCTTCCGAGGCTTGTGGTAGCGCCCGTTGGCCACACTCTGGGTGGGGATAGGTGCAGGAGATGGGGAGCGCCTGCGCCCTGGGGACTTGCCCCGGCCCCGGCTGCGGCTGCGGCTACGGCTGCGGCTCTGCGCACGGCCATGGCTCTGGCTCTGGCTCTGCCGAGTGTCCTCCAGGGTCAGGGGCTCTGTCAGCAGCCAATTAGGCCTTGGGGGTCTGGGAGCCACAGGGGGTGGTTGTGGAGGGGGGGTGCAGGTGCTCTGGTGTGGGGCAAACGCATCCACCGGCACGTCTTGGAGAGGGAGGATCCCTTTATGAGGCTGACGGGGGGCAGAGGTGCCCAGGGAGAGCTGGAGGCCCCCCAGCCGCTCCCTCAGCCCCCCATCATCTTCTTCCTCCGAGAAGCCGTTCACAGGCAGCAGATAGAAGCCTCCACGGCTGTCTGGGGAAGAGGGCCAGGGTCAGGCGGGCTGCCCCTCCTCACCTTTGCTGGTGCCAGGCCCCAGCCCTTGCCCTTGTTGGTGCGCAGCCTGGGAGACACGGGCATGGGTTTGCCCGGGGCCCCGTGGCACCTTCCCACAATGAGAGACGCTGCCTGGGTTCTGCTGGGATAGTATGTTCGGACTTTCCATTGCAATATGCCTCTTAGGAAAAAATTTTACTCGCACGCCAAGCTGGTAATGTCTCAGAGATTATTGCTTAGAGTGAGACTAGCTTTAAAAAGTAAGTGGGTTTAAAACCAATTATTAAGGAAAGAATAGTATGGGTGGTGAGTGGCTAGGATAAAAATGGTTCCTGTGAACAAGGGATTTCATTCAGGGATCCAGACAAACTTTGGAAGCCTGGACGCCCTACTTGGGGGTGGGGACAGGAGGCCCATTTTCCCTCCCCAACACCCCAGTTGTGTGCCCCTCCCCAGGCTCTGGGACTCTGACTGACCAGGCACAGGTGTGATGAGGTGACGCTTGGGTGGTGTGTCTTGCTGGGCTGGTCGCAAGGCAGGAGGCCACACTGGGAGGGGAGATCCGGTCAGAGACAGGGAGCCCGGTGGGGGACACAGCTGATGGACACAGGTCATCTCTGCCCCCTCTCTACCGGGAAGCTCCGTTCCCATCTCCACCTGGGGCTCAGGGTCTCCAAGTCCTACCCCACCAGCCGCTGACCTGCCCGGCTCTTGAGGGCCTCAAAAGCCTCCAGCTCCACGGGCATCACCATGCTGTCAAAGCGGCCCAGGTCCGTGGGAGCCACCACACTCCTGGGGAGGGCAAGCGATAGGGGGTGGGCAGGGGCATAGTTCTGGAGGCAGAGGGAGTTATGAGAGGGCCCCTCTCTGCCCGCCCCCCTCCCTCCCCACAGCCTCCACCCCACCTGATGTCCCTCAGTAGCAGCAGCTTTGCGGGCCTGTCCAGAATGGCCAGCAGGGGCCTCACCAGGTCCTCCACACCGCCCTCGTGCACGTACTGCAGAGAGAGGCACCCGGGTCAGACAGCAGCGCAGACATCCAGAGCCGGGGGGGTTGGGGGTGCTGCTTGGGTATGTGGGCTTCCCCACATTTAGGAAGGCTTCTCCCCAACCCCAGGCTGTCCACAGGACAGTCTTATGTGGGTGACTAGGTAGAAGCCTGCAATAGTAACACACCTATAATAGCAGCAACGACAATGACAGCTTTGGAACAGGCACTTTTTTAAGCCTTTTACATATGGCCTCTCATTTAGCAACCCTGAGAGATGACATTAATTATTCTCATTTTACCGATGAGGAAAACTGAGGCTCAGAGAGATGGGCTTTGCCCATGGCCATGCAGGTAAGGAAGTGTGAAGAGGGACTAGAACCTGAGAAGTCAGGCTCTTGCCTGCTCTGGTGCCGGAAAAGGATGTTCAGGCAGCGAACTCTCTTCCCCGCCTCCACCTCCCAGGCAGAAGGAAGGAATTTGAGCCAAACGCCAGGCCTCGGGCCTGGGAGGCCCAGCATATGTCTGCACATAGACCTACCAATTAAGCTTTGTTCAGGGCTGGAATGGGGACCTTGGGGAAGGGGTGGCTCTACAGAAAGCCTATCCAGTCAGTACCCGGGGGGTGGGAGGGGGAGGCCCTTCTGCCTGGCACTGCCCGGATGCCACCAGCCACACCCCACTAACGCAGGCAAACTGGTAAACTGAACACTGGGAGCCACCCTACTTGGATTACTTGGATAGCACACCGCCCCCTGGTGGTGAAAGGGAGACAAGTACTGATTCAGGGAGACACACACAGGGCATCCTGGACTGGAATATACACAGAGACACAGCAAGCCCTGGTGGTCAGAGTGAGACATTCATAAATACCTGGAAATAAATTATAAACTATGGGGCCCTAAACCACACCCAAACGGACAGGGACTCACACATACACATATAAAAAATACAACCCCATATGTCTGGAGAGAGATACGTATAATTGCACAGAATCAGTCACATATATACACACTTCAGGCTCGCAAACCTGCATTCAGCACCTACTAAGTGCCTGGCCCTGTACTGGGCAGCGGGGGCACAATGAAGAAGACCCTCTTCCAGCTCCTTCAGAAGTCAGTCTGGTGGGACCAAGGGGCAGAATGAGCCCCGTGCCCCAATGAATTACAAACCCCTGGCAATGAGGCAGAGGGAGTCTCAGAGCAGGGTGGTAAGACGAGAGTTGGCTTCTTGGAGGAGGTGGCATTTATGCCACCCCCTTTTGGTTTCTTTCATTTACCCTTTCTCTGAAGGGTGAATGCAGGGAACGACATGCAACTTGGGAGGAAAGGGCTCCAAGGGTGACATGGCCTATTGGGTGGACAGAAGTTTAACTTAGTGTGGGGTGCGTGAAGGACCTCTGCATAGGCTGAGCTCGTGACTCCCAGAGTGGTGCTCTAGAGTTGTGCCGTTCGTCACCTGTACACACCTATGTAGCAATCAGCAGAGGATAATGACGTGGTAATGTGGTGTCCATGCGAAAGCTGAGGCTAGTGGCTGGGGAGTCAAATCAGGGAAGACTCTGTGCACATCAGGAACTTGTAGTCTATGCCGTCAAAGATAAGGGGTTGCAAAGGGGTTTAGGGGGTGTAAAGTGATCCAAGAGGTGACTTACAAAGCCTGGTCTGGTGGTTGTGGAGAGAGAGCTCAGAGGAGGAGAGAGAAGGGGGCGCCTGGTGATCTGAGTCACTACGGGAGATTTACTAATCATTCTGGCCAGAGCTCTGCCGCAGAGGGTCTGATATCTTGGTGTGGGTGTTGTGTGGGTCAAGTTTGGGTGGTGTGCAGGTGCTATGGGGGTGTAGTGAGAGGTGGTCCTGGTTTGGACAGGGGTGGGGAGAACAGAGGGATGGTGGAGAAGGACCTGACCAAAGAAACGGACACAGCACGCCACTGAATGGCCAGACCCCAGAGTTGCAAGCTCACGGTGGCAGGTGCACGCAACCCCACTTGGCACTCAGAGCATGATGACACTTACAGAGTTTAGCCCAAAGAACCTTAGCTCCCCTGTCCCAACATGCACCCCATCTGCAGCTCTGCTGTGAACCAGGCCTTGGTAAAGGGATGCATGAATTACTGTGCCTCAGTCTCCACGTGCCACACCCGTGCCTTAGCCAGACACAGGCACACTCACACACAGATCCATCGAACTGTTAGGGTGACACATACCTCATTGCCCCCACAGACACACAGATGTACACATCACAGTCAAGCAGCACAGCCCTACCCTGGCCAGAGTGAGAGAACAGTGGCGGGGCGGGGGGGTATAACAAACAACATCCTGGGGCCCCCCAGCTTGTCTTTGCACACAGGCTCACATGTACACGGATGCAGGCACATCACAGGGATCCCAGCACAGGAAACCTGGAGGGGGGGGGGTTGAGGCAGAGTGACAGGGGAGAAACTACCAATCACCCTTGAAGGGATGACCTGTGTCTCCCAGAGCCTCTCCGACATTCAGACCACAAGGACGACCTCACCGCTAACTTGCACCCCGCCCTGGAGCCCTACTTCTTGTCTGAAGTAGAAGGAAACAGAGGATAACAGAGTGGATGTTGGCGGAGGCTTGGGGTGTATGGGCGGGGACAAAGGCTCACTTACCAGGGTAACAGGGGAGGGTGCCTGGCATGCGGTTGGGCCTGTGGCCGACCCAGGGGCTGGTGTGGGGGAAGGCTAGGGTTTAGAGGAGAAGGAAGGCAGTGCCTGCAGAGATTATGTGCCCCCACTCATCGCCTGTTTGGCTCCTTCTCAGCTGAAATACCACCTCCTCAAGGAGGGCCCCCCAGACCTAATTTGTACCTCTTGGGTTATGTTCTCATGTTCTTTTCTTTCACAATATTTCACATAATTTGTCACTATGGGTGTTTAGGTTCTAGTCACTGTATCTCCCCTTACTGTCTGTAAGTTCAGTGTGTGTGTGTGTGTGTGTGTGTGTGTGTGAGAGAGAGAGAGAGAGAGAGAGAGACAGGAGGGACTTCTGCATTTTCTGACCACTGACCTCACAGCCTCGGACCCAGGTACTGGCCAGAGACAGTGGCCTGAAGGAATGTGGGGCTGGGTGACTGGGTGACCGTGTGCTGGAGCCGGGGGACAGGCTGGAGGCTCACCCGGGAGCAGTGGCGGGCGACAGCCAGCACCTCATCATCAGTCAGCAGTCGTCGGGCCAGGTCCTGAATAAGGGGTCGTCGGCTCTCCCAGGTTCGCACGCGCTCATTCACATTGGGCAGCTGGCTGGAGGGGCTTCCAGACCTGTCAGAGAGCAGGGCTCGGCCCCTCTCCCGCTCTGTGGGGCAAGGACAAAGGTGTAGGATGAAGGAGCCAGGGGACATCAGCGGAGGAGGCAGGGGCTTCTCTCAATTGGGTCAGACCCCAGAACAGTCCAGCCAAGAGGCCTAGGTGCCCCTGACAGTACTCCAGCCTAACCCAGGCTCTCCCCTCCATGGCCTCCCATAGTAATCTGCCCACCAATGGAGCACCGATCCAGACTCCCGGCCCCCAACACAGACCCCTCTACTGGTCTGTGCCTTAATGGTGTCCTAGCCCAGTGCCCTCTGGGCCCCCAAACATGCACTGTCATAGCACTCATTGGGGTTCTAGCACAGGCTCCCTCAGTGCCCCACCAATCTGTTTTGGGAGTCCAGACCAAGCTCCCCAGTCCTCAAAAACACACTCCAACGCCTGTCTGCAGCCCTGTCTTTCCTAGTAAGCTTAGTCCAGTTCTTTTCGCTGTCCCCAGTGTGCACCCAGTCCCCCATGCTTGACCCCAGCTGAGTCTAGCCCAAAGATCCTCAGCTGCCCCTCACAAGCACCCCATCTGCAGCTCTGCCGACCAGGCCTCGGTAAAGAGAGCTGAATTACCGCGTCTCAGCCTCCAGGTGACAAACTTCTGCACAGGCCCCACTGCCCCTGCTGTGAAGAAGAAAGGCTCATCTGCGGGCCCTCGCTCCCAGTCTGTGAACGGGCCTTGCGGGGGCTCGGGGATGGTGGACCACTGGCTGGGGTGAGGAGCTCAGGCTGGGAGGAGGTGGAATGGGGAGGCAAGAGGCCGGGCCATGAAGGTTTTGAGGGCCATGATCAAGTGGGGGCTTCATTTATAGGCAGTGGGGAGTCGGTGAAGTTTTTGGATCAAGAGAGGGTGCAGTTTGACCTTTGCTTGTGGAGGTTCGTTTAGAAGCAAATATATGGGACGAAGAACCCACAAGGGAAGGTAGGGGGAGCACCTACCTTCAAGGGACAGAGGGAAAAAAGAGGAGCCTTTGGAGGAGAGAGAGGAGGCGCCAGAGGGATGGGAAGAGAATCAGGAGAGAGCGGGGCCCTGGGGCTGCGGGAAAAGAGATGGGTTGAGGAGGTGGAGCTGGCCTGGCCTCATTTGAAGAGATTGTTTCTCCCGTGGGATTCTTGCTTTAGCCCCTCAGGAGGGGCAGGGCCAGCTCCTCATCGGCTGGTTGTTTTTGCCCACCCAACACCCTCTCTCCCCCTGGAAACAGCACTCCGATTACACCTGGGGACCCCCATTCTCAGTGCATGTACTCCAGAGTGGGCACAAGACGCAGGCTGGCCCATCAGAGCACCCCCCACCCCACCCCACAGCCATTTGTTGGGCATGTGGCCCCAGCTGGGCCAGTGAGAACCTAGGACTTCAGCCAGAACTATTTAAGAAGCTCTCTGGGGCGCCTGGGTGGCTTAGTCGGTTAAGAGTCCGACTCTCGCTTAGGTCATGATCTCGCGGTTCTTGGGTTCGAGCCCCGCGTCGGGCTCTGTGCTGACTGCCAGCTCAGAGCCTGGAGCCTGTTTCAGAGTCTGTGACTCCCTCTCTCTCTGACCCTCCCCTGCTCATGCTGTCTCTCTCTCTCTCTCTCTCTCCTAGAAATAAATAAAAACATTAAAAAAAAAATTTAAAAAAAACAAAAAAGAAGCTCTCTTGTCCCTGGGTTGCTAAGCGACAGCCGCCATCTTAACTCTGAGTGGGCAAAACCTGCATGATAACGAAGCCAACCCAGGGGAAAGTGGAAACAAAGGTGAAGGGGAGATGTGTGAGGAGACTGGTTAAACCTTTAGACCCACTTAGAGCAGGAGCTGAGCCAAGGAGTGTCTCTTAAACCTAATTTGAGTTGAGTTTCTGGCCCATGCAACCCCAAGAATCTCAACTCCTCCACTCTCGGTCCGGCCTCTGAACCTCACCTGAGAGACGAGAGGCCCTCTCTGAGGGTCCTTAGGAAGCCCCTGACGTAAGCGGAGGCTCCCGAGGCCCTTCTGCTTGGGCCCTGATCTAGAAATGGCCTTGCTCAAGGATCGTTCTAGAACTGGGTAGGGCCTGTGGAGCTCTGGCCAGGGGAGGTGAAGCCAAGTAATGGAGGAGAGGAGCCCCTACCCACCTCAGCACCAAGGGCACAGAGATGTGACCCAAGCCCTTCAGCTTCCTTGCTGTGTTGTGCCTCTATCAGATTTCCTTTCTGGAAAGTGGAGATGAGACAGTACAACAACGACCACTGCATTCTCTAATCACTTCTATATGCCAGACAATGCACTAAGTGATTTACATACATCCATTCACGTATTCCTCACTATTCCTCACGAAATAAGTATCATTAGTCTCACTTTACTCATGAGGAAATGGGCTTACAGGGGCCAGTGGTTACACCTAGCTAGTAATAAGCAGTGTGGGATTTAAGCCCTGAGCTGGATGCCAACGTGGGCCGCACTCATCCGACCGGCTCCGTGCTTACCTTTCTCCGGGTCTAGGCGAGGGCGGGGCTTGGCCGGGGTCCCTCTGTCCAGCGTCCAGGCCTCTCTGTGCCCGTCCCCTGCCAGCCGCCCCTGCCGCCCTCCCTTGAAGAAGAGGTTCATCAGAGTCTTGGAGCGCTGCAGGGCCCCCTTCTCCCCGGGAGACCCCAGCTTCTCCTTCTTCCGCTGCTTCTTCTCCTCTGCAGACATGAGGGAGCCCCCCGGGGGGCTGGAGTGGTGGGCAGAAGGGAAGGCCGAGGGGCAGGGGTATGAAGAGGGACAGAGAGGAGAGAGAGTAGGGGGCAGGCCGGACCCGCAGCTTTGTGGGCAGGTGGGGATGGAGATAGGGGTGGGTGTTCTCCTCCAACTTTCCACCCTCCCCCACCACACAGCTCCAGTTCTTCAAGGAGTCTCCAAGAGGGCTGGTGTGTGTGTGTGTGTGTGTGTGTGTGTGTGTGTGTGTGTGTGAATAGAGTGGAAGGGATGGGCTAGGACTGGCTTGGGACCCAGAACTGACAGGAGCTGAGACTGGATCTGAGAGTGGGTTTGAGGCCCAGGACCAGTTTAAAATGAGGCTCAGAGCAGCACCGCAGTGCATTCTGGGGCTGCAAGTGAGGCTGGGCCGAGGCCTGGAGCAAAGGGAGGTTTGGGGCCCAGGACAGGGTATGAGGCAGGTTTTGGACTGGGAGCTTCAGAGAGAACATCAGCCACCCATCCTCCTACATACCCCACAGGGTCAGGTGGCTCTGGGACCTCGTGATGGGGGGCCGAGGTCGGCTCAGGGCCAGCAACAGAGCGGTCTTAGGGGACTCTGAGAGCGCAGAATCGAGGCGGCGGGCATGCCGGGGTCCATCGGAGCGGATGGCTGTGTCCCTGAGGATGACTGTGGGCCTCACGCTGCACCAGGTCTCCACGCGGCCCCCCGGGTCAGGGTCCGTCTGCATGGCTGTGTCCGCCCGCCCCCAGCCTGGCCCTCGGCTGCCCGGCTCCTCTGGCCCCAGGCAGACATCCATCCGGTCAGAGGGCAGGGAGCAGCCCTCGGCCGAGCTGTAGGGAGCACTGGAGGCATAGGAGGAGACGCTGGAGCTGCTCTCGGAGGCTGGGGACAGCTGCTGCAGCACCCCGTTGCTCACTGCAGGCAGAGGGGCATCTCAGGAGGAGGCCGGGAGCTTCGGGGCCCTGCCAGCGCTGCAGACCACCCAGGGCTCGGGGGTGGGGCAGCCAAGGCTGGATGCACGGGCTCTGGCAGACGGCCACCCAGCAGTCCTGCCCCTGACTTGTTGAGGGACCTTAGGCAAATCACTTCTCCTCCATTCACTCCAGAACTCTAGAGCAAAGAGGAGCCTGGAACCGAACCTGCAAACTCCTCAGAAGAGAGCCCGCAAATGGCTCTGGGTGGTATGAAAGTCCCAAGGAGGTCTTGCTCCTCCAGCCCAATTATTCTTCAGACACTCTGACCCACCCTTGGGCCTCAGCCCTTTCCCTCCAACCCATGGACCTGAGCCACTTACATCGGTCCAGCCAACAGTACTCAG
Source organism: Hyaena hyaena (assembly GCF_003009895.1). NCBI lineage: Eukaryota > Metazoa > Chordata > Mammalia > Carnivora > Hyaenidae > Hyaena > Hyaena hyaena. The sequence goes on along the minus strand of NW_024080965.1, from coordinate 659,872 downwards.
AAACCATCTCTTTGTAGGCAGGGTACCGGCCAGTCTCCTGGGAAGAGCATGGTGGGGATGGGAAGGCATGGGGTAGTGGGCAAGAAGGGGGTGGGTGAGAAGGGGAGATAAGAAGAGAGGCAGGTGAGTAGGGGGAATGAGAAGGGAGTGGGTGAGTAGGGGGGGATGAGAAGAGGGTGGGTGAAAGGGGAGGTGGATGAGGGAAGGTGAGAAGGTGGGTGGATGAGAAGGGGGATGAGAAGGGGGGTAAGTGAATAGGAGATGAGAAGGGACGGTGGGTGAAACGGGAGGTGGGTGAGGGAAGATGAGAAGGGGGTAGGTGAGAAGAGGGAGTGGGCAAGAAGGGGAGAGGTGAGAGGAGATGGGGGTGAAAAGGAGGAGTGATAGGACAGGAGTAAACTTTTCAACCCCATCTCTCTCCTCCAAGTTCACCATGCTCTAGACAAATGAGCTGCTTCATTTCTGAACATGCCAAATTCCTCTATACCTCAGGGCCTTGTACTTGCTGTTCCTTCTGCCTCAATTCTCTTCCTTCAATTCATCTGCTGGCCAGCTCCTCCCTCTTTGCCCAGAGAGACCTGCCCTGACTGCTCTGGCTAAAAGGGCCTTCCCAAACTCCTCCTCCCACCTCTCTGTTAATTACAGTATAGCATGTGTCATAGTTGGCATGCATCTAGTTTGCCCGTCTCCCCTGAGAAGCAGAGGCCTTGTCTGTCTTGTTCACTGTGGTAGCCCCAGTACCCGTCATAGTGGCCATCACGTAGTATGTATTTAAAAATGCTTGGTGGATGAATGAAGGGCAGAGCGGGAGAAAGGAGGAGTGTTTGGGGTCAATTGAGAGGAAGGAAAGGGAGACACGGGACGGGGGGGATCGTGGGACGGGAGATCAAGGTGGCAGAAGTGGAGGAATGGCGGAGGAGGCCCTCAGTGTGGGTGAAGGCTTGGGAGAGGGAGGAGAGCGGAGCAGGGGTTGGGACTGGGCACTAGTGTGGAGCGAGACATCACCTCCTCTGGAGCCAGAGTGAGAAAGAAAGACCTGATCCTCAGGCAAGTGTGAGACCCACATGAATAATGAATGCAGGTGCCTCCCCTGAAATCCAATCTCTGGCCCCAGCCCAGCCTCCTTGCCCTGTGCCCAGGTCCTGCCCAAAGCCACAGCTACCACCCCACCCTCCAGGTGGGACATTTTCTCCTTATGGTCCAGGTCCTCCACCACTCCCATGAAGGGGCAGTGCCCTGGGCATCTGGAGAGCAGGACTGGACCCAGGCCCTGCTACTGACCAGCTGAGTAATTGACTGTGGTTCCCGAGTTACTCTGCCTCTCTGAGCCTCAGTTTCTTCTTCTGCGAACTAGGGATGAGCACAATGCCTGCCCTCCCTCGCAAATGGCTACAGTAAAGTCATAGACAGTAGAGCGATGGGCATAGTGAAGCACTCGAGAGGTCAGGGAAGTCCTTCCCATAGTCTGGCCTCTCCCTGACACCCACAGCCCTGCCCACCTTGATGGTCAGCATGATGTGCGTTTGGCCCTTCAGCACCTCCACGGCCTGGCTGTGGCTGATGTCGTCAAACCTGACACCGTTGGCCGCCAAGACCTGGTCCCCCACCTTGATGCCGTTCTCCTCCGCTAGCCCGCCATGGTCCACTCTGGGGTCAGACAGGAGGCAGTCTGATCGGCTGCCTCGCCTGCCCTCTCTCACCCGAGTCCAGGCTCTCTTCACTTGGACACAGGGATGCCCCACCCAAACTCCTTGACTCTCTTGCCAGAGCCCCCACCCCTCTCCAGACCCCACCCCTGACCAAGGCCCTCTTTTGGACAGGTAGCTGGCCAGGCCTCACTTGCCGATCCGCCCCCACTGCATGCCCCGCCCCGGCCCTCACTTGGACACATAGATGCCCAGGCCAAACTCCTTGCCCCCGCGGATGTTGAAGCCCAGACAGAAGTCATCTGACGTGGTGTACAGGTGGACGATGCGCCGCACGCCGTCCTCTGAGCTGCTTTCGGATGGGGTTGAGCTGCACTTCTCCACTACCAGCCGCCGATTCACCACATCCACCCTGGACAGCAGCAAGGGGCCCTCAGCCTGGGCCCCCCCCCCACCCTCCACCCACCCCCCCACGCCCTCTCCTCCCAGCATCCTTGACAACTGCACAGGAAAGCAGAGGTTGTCTTGGGGGACTCCGCAGCCCAGACACCTTCAGTGGGACGTAGATTTCATCACATTTGGGAAACCACCCCAGTCTCCTCTTTTTATGCAGCAGCTCCACTGGGCCAGGGCCCATTTCCGAATCCCCAGAAGAACCCTGAGGGAAAGGCCCCGTTACTATCCCCGGGCTCCTGGCAGCGGCAAGGCAGCGCTGGGGGCAGGGCCTCTGGCGTCTGGGGTAGCAGGGCTGGGGGAGAGATGCGTGGCCTTGTCTTATTTCAAGGTCAGGCCTTGGGATCCCTGTGTTTCCAGTGCCAAGGGTGGCAGGGAGAGCAGAAGCCATACTAGCCAAGTTCTACACAGAGCCCTGTGACCTGAGCCTCTCCTGGCCTGGCTGGATGCGGGGGGGGGGGGGGGGGGGGGGGGGGGGGGGGGGGGGGGGGGGGGGAGTGGAGGGGAGGAAGGCCCGGGCTGGGGCCAGGCGTGCTCACCATGTGGTCTTCTCTTTGGAGAATTTGATGCCGGGCACTCGGCCCATGCGCCTCACCATCATGTGCAGGCGGCTGCTGCCGGTCAGCACCTTCACAGCGCTGCCCATGGTGGTACTCTCCAGGCTCAGCCCATTCACCTCCGTGATCTTGTCGCCCACACACAGGCCAGCCCGCTCTGCACAGGGGAAGGTGTGTGGCTGGCACGGGCCACTTGGGAGAAGTCCCCCAGGGTGAAGCTAAGCCTCTCCCACCACACGAGACTCCCTGGGGTAAAACTTCTTCCATGAAACTGGGGAGCCCCAGGTGAGGTCTGAGTATTCCTTATTAGTCTAGGGACCTGCCCATTAGCCCACTCCACCCTGGGAAGGGGGGCCCATTTCCCCATTGGATCAGATCCCCCAAAACTGAGGACCCTTTCCTCTCATCCCTAATAATAGCACTCCTGAACCTCACCAAAATGGGGCTCACATCCCAAGCCAGAACCTCACTCCCGGGTGCCCTGCTCACCTGCACTGCTCCCCTCTTCCACCTTGCTGACGAAGATTCCCAGCCCATGCTCCGAGCCGCCCCGCACACTGAAGCCCAGTCTCCCCGCTGGACTCTTCTCCACCCGGACTGCATGGATGATGTCGCTCTCATCGCTGTTGGCTGTGTGGTGGCGGTGGTAGGGAGGGACATAGGCATGACTCCCATGTCCTTTCTGGGCACAGAAGGCCCCTGCGTTTCCCAGTTTGGGGCCTGCAAAGGCTGGGTTTCTAGGCAAAGATCCCTAAGGCCCTAAGGCCTAAGGGCAGCCAATTTCTGAGTTCCGTGTTGGTGGTTTTGAGGCTATGGGCCAAGGAGAGTGTGGGAATAGGCAGGACAGGACTCCATAGTAGAAGACACTGTACTCCTTCCTTTATATAGGTATGTGTGTGTGTGCACGCGCACATATGTGTGTGTGTGCAGGTGTGTGTTTCTAACGCTTACTCAGAATCTCATGCCCACAGGCCTGAGATAGGACAAATTCCTAAAAATCCTGTCATTCTGAGGATCAGATGAATAGAAAAGAGGTTCAAGATTCCATTCTATAGGGCAGAGTTGAGCAAATTTGGGCTCTTCAGCTTGAGCAGAAATGAGTATGCTAGCTCTATCTTCAAATAGGTGAAGGGCTAGTCTGTGAAAAACTTTAGGTGTTTCTGTTTGTGTAACCCAGAGGGCAGAGCCAAGCCCGAGATAGAGGCTAATTTAGAAAGGAGAAACTTCCTAAAACCTTCAGCTGTCAGACAATGGAATGAGTTTTCCAGAATAGATAGTGAATTCCCCATCTTTGGAGGCATACAAGCTGACACCTGATAAATCCCTATCTGGGATATTGTGAACAGATCCCTGAGACTCCTTCTCTGTCTTCAACTCTGTGATTCTGGAGGTAAGGGCTCTCAGAGCTACTTAACTATATGAGGAGAGAAACCCAAAACACCACTATGCCACAGAATATGCCCAGAGCCCAGAGATCCTCTCGGTCAGTGCTGGGGAAGTCAGAGGAGCAGAGTCCTTAGGGGCTGGAGCTGTCAGTGAAAGTGTTTTGGAAGTCTCAGATGAGTGGGATTTGGATGGCGGTAGGTAGAAAGGGAAGACACTAATGAGGAAGGGGAATGAGTGAGTAAAGGCACTGAGGCGGGTCCTTGAGAAGGCCTTCGGTTAGAGAAGAGTAAGAAGACTGCAGAGGGAAGGTAGCTCCCAGCTGAGAAGGTGAGATTTCTTCTTGAATAAGTCTTACTCTAGAGGTGTTTTGGGGAACAAATCTCTCTCTCTCTCTCTCTCTCTCTCTCTCTCTCTCTTTCTCACACACACACACACACACACACACACACACAAACACACACACACACACAATTTGATCTAAGAGAAATCAGGTTATGGCACATGAGCAGAGCCGCTCAGGAAGAAGTCTCCGAGGGCAGTCTGTGAGCACGGATGGTGCAGGACAGAGGTGAGATATGCTGACGCTTCCTGGCTGATTCTGACTGCACAGGTCTCAACCCAGCCAAGGAGTCTATTGCTTTCCTGCCCCCCCGCCCTGCCCACCAACCCTCTTTCTTCTAAGGCCCTCCCTGGGGACTTCCTCGTGCCCTGGGCCAGGGGATGCCACGCTGGGGTTTTGGGCATAGGAGCTTGGGGCCTCTGAGGATGGAAACTTCTCTACCTCCACTACCCCAACCTAGGCCACCGCCCTCTCCCTCTAGGGACTCACAGCCTCCTCAGTGTCTCCCCACCTCTATTCTTGCCTCATTTAGACCATTCTCTACAGTGGCCAGAGTCAGCTTTTACAGTAGACCATGCCTGCTTATTGAAAACTTCAATGCCTGCTCTAGCTTCTAGAAGGAACTCCACAGCCCCCCCTGTCCAGTAAGGCCCTCCATGGGCTATCCTCTGCCCACCTCTCTGCCCTCACCTCTGGCCACCATCCCTAGCCTCACTGAGCATTGGCCACACTGGCCTCCTTCCTGTCCCTCTCATGGGCCAATCATTCCAGTATTTCCTCAATCCTTGATACTCTTGTCCAGACCTTTATAAAGCCAGCTCCCATTCTGCAGCCCCCTCCTGGCTCAGACACCACTTTCTCGGAGAAGCCTTCCTGGACTACCCTACCTGCAGAAGTCCCTTCCCCTCCTCCCAGATGGTCCCTATTAGAGTGGTTCTCAAAGCATGCTCCTCAGACCAGCAGCAGCAGCGGCGCCCAGGAGCTTATTTAAAAAATAAGTATACTTGGGGCACCTGGCTAGCTCTGTTGGTAGAATATGCAACTCTTGGGGCACCTGGGTGGCGTAGTCGGTTAAGCGTCCAACTTTCGCTTAGGTCATGATCTCGCGGTTCGTGGGTTTGAGCCCCACGTCGGGCTCTGTGCTGACTGCCAGCTCAGAGCCTGGAGCCTATTTCAGAATCTGTGTCTCCCTCTCTCTCTGGCCCTCCCCTGCTCACGTTGTCTCTCTCTCTCCTAGAAATAAATAAAAATATTAAAAAAAAAAAAAAAGAACATGAAACTCTTGGTCTTGGGGTTATGAGTTCGAGCCCCAGGTTGGGTACAGAGATTATTTCAAAATAAAATCTTAAAAAGTTATATAGCAACAATGTTTATTCTTGGGCTTCGCTACAGACCCAATGGATCAGAAACTCTGGGTCTAGACCCATCAAGTTATCTCTTAACAAGCCCCCCAGGCAATGCTGATATATTCCAAAGTTTGAGAACCATGACTCTGTCATACCATCCAAATTAGTACCTCCAAGATTCTTACCATCCTTTCTCATTATTTGCTTATTCATATACATTTATGTATTGTCTGTCTCCTTCCACTAGATTGTAAGCTCAATCATGGTAGGGACTTGGTAATTCTTTTCTGCCAATGTATCGCCAGTGTATCTCCAATGTGTTGCACAGCACTGGATATCTGCTAAGTCTTTTTTGAGTAAGTAAAAGAATAAATGGATAAAGGAGTGAATAGACAAATGAACAAGGAGAGTGAGGAGAAAGGGCTGGTGTGGATTAGAGAATGCATTTCCTTTGGGGCCAGTTGAGTTTGAGGAGCTGGTGGGAATTCATGGGGGTGTTGTGGGTAGCAGTATCTCCCTTCTCATGGTCTCTCCCCTATCAGTTATTCTAGGCCTCTGGAATGGTCTAAATAGTAACAAGGGGAAGAGGCTCTGGGCTGCGGTGAATCGGGAGATATTTGTGCTTGGGCAGAGGGGAAGTTTCTGGGCTCAGAGGTTCCCAGCCCAGACAAGGGTAGGGGCCAGCGGGTCCAAGCCATGCCCCAGTCCTCCCGTTGCTGGGAGGTCCTGCTCCCCTGGCTGCTCCGGGGCTCTAGGGTGAGGCAGAAGGAGAGCGCAATCCTGGAACTTCTGCAAGAGGATCTTTCACGGGACACTGTACAGAGCTGTCACATCATAGCTGGGCATGGTGTGCGTGGTTGAGAAGCGGAGGTGTAACGTAATTCTTGTAATGCAATGGGATTTACAAGGGTCATGCCCCAGTGCCTTCCCTGTCCCCTACCATGTCTCCTAACTCCTCTGAGGACCTCCGCTCCATGACTCCAATGACAGTGGTGACCCTCACCAGGGCCCTGCAGCTCATCTAGGGGTGAGACCCAGTGTGGTGGACGATGGGGGTGGGCATGCTGGGCCACTGGTGCAGGCAAGCCTGCTGCCTGGGCAACACTGCCACCCCTGCCCCAGTGGCCTAGGTAGGAGAACAGAGATGCCTAGCTGGGTCAGAGGGGAGGCACAGCATCTGAAAAGCCCACTCTGTGATCCAGCCAGGGGAGTTCTGATCGCTGAGAGACAGAAGGGGAGCTGGAGATATCTATGCCATCTGGCCCACAGAAAGCCCAGCCCCAGGGGGTCCCCATTCCCCATGGGCATTCAAGGTCCTGCCTTGCTCACTGGCTCTTTGTCCCTCACATCTGTCACTGTAGGCCGGCTGTCTCCTAATTGCACTCCTCCCCCCACCACTTTGTGCTCTTATTTTCCACTTCCAGCCTTGTCTGGGATACCTCCACCCCGGCAGCAGCTGTTCTCATTGCTCTGTCTCTAAGCTCTGCTACGCTGGAAATTTCTGGAAGGTCAAGATTGGCCTTTGTTTTTCTCTACATCCCTTGCAGGACCTAGGCAGGGCTTGTATAGAACAGGTGTGCAATGAAACAGCACTAAGCAACTATGCAAGATTAGGCATCCCCCAATTAGGTATCAGGGCCCAGTCCTGGGTTTCCTTTCCTGACCCTTAACCCTCCTCTTCTCCCCACTTTTTGGAACACTTGCTGCTCTACCTCTATTTCTTTTCTTCTGCATCTGAAACCTTTCTTCTTTTTTAAATTATTTACTCATTTTAAGAAATCTCTACACAAATCTCTACTCAAGCAATATGGGGCTTGAACTCATGACCTGAGATCGAGTCGCATGCTCTTCTGAATGAGCAAGTCAGGTGTCTCTGCACCTGAAATCTTTAATTCTGTCTGCCCAGCTGGGCACTGACTCCTCACAGCCCTGCACTGAGCTGGTCACAGTAGGCTGGTTGATGGAGATATCCTGCCCCCCTTCAAAGGGATACACAAAGGGAACGGAGAAAGGCAGAGTCCATAGGATGGAGGGGCCAATTCAATGCCCTACTTTGCTCACTTGGGGGCTAGCATACCACACACACTTTTCCCTGCCGCCATGCTCCTGTCTCCCACCTCTGACCTCTCTACAGTCCTGCAACACTAAAAGGTTGGCCTGAACATAAGGAAAGATCTGATGAGGTAGAGCGTAAGGGTAAACAGAGACCCTCCACCTTCCACATCCTTAAAGACCCTCATCTCTTGGGTTCCTCCACCCATATTGGCTCTGCTTCCTCCCACCTTGTGCCGCTGTCCCTTATCCCCACCCTTCCCTCCGGTCCCAAGCTGGGCCCCGCCCCCACCTTCGATGGGAGAGTTGATGAGGATGACACGGCCCATGGGCGATGAGGCTCGGATTCCGCGGGGGGGCCCATTCAACAGCCGCTGCTGCTTCCTCAGCAGGTATCGCGTTGCGGAGCCCGAGTCGCTGCCCAGGTGGCCTCGGGAGGAGAGGGAGCTCAGAGAGCCCGAGCTTAGGTCTCCAAGGCCCAGTGGGTCGAAGCCCACTGCAAAGCTGTGCGCCATCGTGGCTAGACTGGGGCGGCGCTCTAAAGGTCCAGAAGGAACCTGCTAGCCCTCGAGGAAAGGGCCCCGTGTGCCCCGCGCTCCATGAGCCTTCTGTGCGGGACTGGGGTCTCAGTGACTGGGAGTCTCCCACCTCCGTTGCCTCTCAGGAGTGTGCGCTCCAGGCCTGCGGAGGAAGAGCAGGGATTGGGACAAGGATGTGAATATCACCCTTGTGACCACCCAGAATTTCCACCCCTCGCCCTGATTTGAGCATCCTGCCCTCCCATGCCTTAGGCCCCTCACCTCTCCCACCCCTGGCGCAGTCCAGGCACCATTGTGGATTGTCGGAGCCATTTACACAACGCCAGTGGGAACCTCTCATTCACCCCTCATTCCTGCTCTCAGCTGAGTCATCCACCCCAGTGCCCAGTTCTCGGTAGAGGTTGAGCGAGTGGAGATGGATTCTTGCGGGCCCTAGGGTTTCAAGCGGTGGGAGAGAAACAGAGGCCAGGACAATTCACTGCACACCTTTCCTTATGTTTGCGGGTAGGGGGCTCAGGTCTCGAGGCAGGTCTTCAGAACCTGGGGCAGCGGCAGCCAATGCCCTAGGGATTCCCCGACCCCTATAGATCCCCTGGCTCCAGGCTGCTGTCCCCCCAACCCCCTCTCCCGTCTAAAGGGTTTGCCTCAACGTCTCCCAGGCTTGTGGAGAAGACCTGCTGGCTAGAGTCCCACAGCATCGCTCCCAACACCCGGAGCCAAGTCCCCCAGAACAGCTCTGGGACTCAGAACGCAGCATCCCACCTTCCGGTCGGTCCTCTTGGCCCCCACCTCTTAAGCTCGGCCCCGCTCACCTGCTTGCTGGTGCGGCGGCCGCCGTGGGCGCGGGCGCGAGAGCTTGCAGCCTCCTGGGGAACCCCGCCCACGCCCCGCCCGGCGGCTGGAGTCGGGCTGGCCTATGTAGCCCCGAGCTCCCATTGGCTGCGAGGGCCGCCAGTCACTCCCTCCGCCTCCTCCCTTGGGCGCGCAGGTCCGTGGTTGGTAACCTGGGCTGAGGCCCCCGGGTTCCGCCCGCTGTAGTTCTGATGCCCCGCCACGCCCCCACGAATTTAGGGTTTGGGTCACGCCTCGCCCGCTCCCGCTGCCGGTTCAGCGCAGGGGAGCCCAGAGCCACGTCTTCTCCAAGCCAAGCTAGATGCTAGGGCTTGGAATTGCCACTCCTCCGCGTCACCTCTGAGGCCTCAGTGAGGGACTGTCACCTGGGCAGAGGGGGCGCGAGCATGCGGTGGGCAGGAGCGTGGGATGGCGCCTGGGTGTGCGGCAGGCGTGCCTGTACGGTGACTGGGTGAGTTGTGAGGTGTGTGTGTGTGTGTGTGTGTGTGTGTGTGTGTGTTGACTCTTTCGCATGCATCTTCCTTCTATGTCACAAAGTGTCTCTCTGGCGGCTGAGTTCTGGAAAGGCGACAGAGTGGAGCACCGGTTCCAGGACACTAGCGGGAGGAAGAATCTTTCTGATCCACTTACTCGATGCACACAGAGCTACTTTGAGTCTTCTTCCCCTACAGTTCCCAGGGCAGGGACTGGGGCTAAGGTCTGTGGTGCAGGGGTAGGGATTCGGGGCATAAGGAAACTGGGGGCCCAGTGGAGCTAGGGAAGGAGGGGACTGGAGGAGGAAAATGATGGGGACATAGAAGGGGCACAGGCACAAGCGGAACGAGATTGTGGAGGACTGCGAATGCCCAAGTGCTGCGCGAAGAGCTTGTGGGAACTGGGGTAGGAGCCCAGGGGGCCAAGTAGGCAGAGGCCACTGCCAAGACCGCCATCTAGTAAACAAGTCGGGCGGTAATCCGAGTCCCTCCGGAAGCACCATCAAAGGATGGCCCCTCCACGCCGCCCGCCTTCGTCCTGCGCCCAGCGAGCCTTCGCCTTGAGCACCTAGACGCGTTGTTGCCGAGGCCGGGTGCCTCCCTAGGCCAGCGAGGGGACTGCAAGTAAAGGGGGCAGCACCCGCGGCTCCTCCCCTCGTCTCCAGCCCTGGGGACCGGCCAGAACTGACTCCGCGAGCCCTGATTGGCTCTGGCAGGCGGCACAGAGCCAGCTCCCTGCAGCCGGGGCTGGGGGCGTCGCCCCAAATAGCACCCACCGCCCCCAGGCTCTGCCAATCCCTGGGCACGCCCGGCGGACGCGCGGGGGAAACCCCCGCCCCTCCTGCCGGTTAGCGTCACGCGTGACGTTACGCGTGATGGGTTGGGGGGGGGCGGAGGCAGGGGCGACGCGCCCAGAGAAAGGCGGGTCTGGGAGCTGCAGAGGCCAGAAACCCAGGAGCTCAGCAAAGCGTGAGTGCTGGCGGTCCAGGGCGGGGTTCTCGGGGTTCGGGGGGGTAGGAGGCTGAGGGCTAGGAGGGAGGGAAGCCTGCCTTGGGTGTGCTCTCCGTCTATCCGGGTTCAGTATCTTCAGTTCTAGGGAGGTTCTTGGGGCACGAGGGGAGGTTGGTTGGTGGGAGTAATGTCAGGGTGGGGCCTTATATGGTCACACATTCTAGTGTCTGCAGTTGATGGATATGGGGTGTGTGTGTGTGTGTGTGTGTGTGTGTGTATGCGCTCAAGTAACGGACTTTGTGGGCTAGTGTGTGCAGGACGTGCCCACCGTTTGTATATCTGTGTAGGGCATGTACATATCTTTGTGTATGGGTATGTGAGTGTGAGCTTGGGAGGGGGGAAGGGTGTCTCTTCCAGTGAGGGGGGAAGTATGGTTGGAGAGGATTAGTCATTCTGTAAGATTCTGCCTAACACAGCCAGATGGCTGCTTCAGGCTTTCCTCTCAGTACTGGGTGGGGAAGGCACTTACCGAATCCTCCTTTCTGGATGGAGGTCGCGTGGGGAGAGGTGGATGGGTGTCTGTGCCCAGCTGAGGAACAAGGAGGACCTTGGGCCTTTCAGTGTGGGTTGAGGAAAATGCCCTGGAGAGGGGACTTGTGTGTGCCCATGAACATGCACGCCTGGCTGGCGTCAGAGTCCCCTATTTGAGATCTGGAATAGATAAGCCCTGAAGTAGCCAGTGAGCCCTTGTTCTCCTCCAATCAGGGGCTGGGGCGTGGGACGGCTTATGCCATCTTCCCACACAGCCTTGGAGGGTTGTATCTAGGTCTTAAGGCAGCTGGGGCCTAACGCTGACACGAGCATGCATGTATAATGCATAGAGTACACATTTTTGTGCACGCAGAGCATACGAGTAGCTGCATGGGATTAGTTGCTGCTGTTGCATCAACCATACACATGTAAATCCTCGCTGATGAAAATCTGCACCAGGCCAGCGTGCAGAAGAGACCTGTGTGTTCTGGTTCTGTTTGCCCCTGCCCCCTCCTCCAGTGGCTGCAGGTCTCTGAGCCAGGACATTGCCTGGAAAACAGCTCCTCCCCCCAACCCTTGCTTACCTATCTTGAGTCACCTTGAGCTCTAGAAGGGATTGGTGATAGGCCCAGGGACCAGGGCAGGGCCACCAGAGGCCTCCAAGAGGTAGAGCTCTTGGACCCCATCCTTGGAGTCCTCCGATTCTGATCTTTGCTCTGCAGAAAATGGGTGAGTTGCCTTTAGATATCAATATCCAGGAGCCTCGCTGGGACCAAAGCACTTTCCTGGGCAGAGCCCGGCACTTCTTCACCGTTACTGACCCCCGAAATCTGCTGCTGTCAGGAGCACAGCTGGAAGCTTCCCGGAACATCGTGCAGAACTACAGGTAGCCCGCTACCCCATCTGAGTGAGGGGTGCTCAGTCCCTGCCATTAATATAGTACCTTTTGCATGTATCTCCTCAGGCTTGAGAGTGACCCCATCCCACTCCTCGACCCCCTTGCACCCTGGCTCTGTGAGTTGGAATCACAGGCGACTATGACACAGAGCTTCAACCCAGAGAATTTCAGGGTGTTCGGGTTGAGGAGGTGGCATTGGTATTTGTGGGTGGGGGGCTACTGCATGCTTCACAACCTCCACAGGGGCCTGTCCCACTGCTAGGCCCACCCTCTTCAAGGACTGAAGGGGCTCAAAATTGAGTCCCAAGGAGGTAAGAGAGCACCCACCTTGTCCCCAGGAGGAAATACCCTTGTGATGCCCCCAGCCATTTTTGACCCATTGGGAATCACCATTACCCATGACCAGGCATTTAGGCAGAAACAGAAGGGCACCCTTCTTTATGTGGCTAGAAGGAAAATGGAAAAAGGAGTCCCCCCTGCCCTTCTGGGAAGATTTGACTCCCCCAGAGACAAGTAACTCCTTTATTCTGAGACTCAGAGCCAAAGTTCCTGGTCCCCTGCCCAGACTTCCCCTGAGCTGAGTGGTCAGGGCTGTGGGGGCAGATCTGCCCCTTAGAATTGCCTGTCTGTTCCCTGCCATTCTCTGCAGGGCCGGTGTGGTGACGCCAGGGCTCACTGAGGACCAGCTGTGGAGGGCCAAGTATGTGTACGATTCTGCCTTCCATCCGGACACAGGGGAGAAGGTGGTCCTGATTGGCCGTATGTCAGCCCAAGTGCCCATGAACATGACCATCACTGGCTGCATGCTCACCTTCTACAGGCAGGTCCTGCCCCACGTGTCCCCTCCCTGGGCAGCCCGTCCAAGCTAGAGTATAGCTTGATGACTAGGAGAGACCGGTTTGGGCAGAGGATAGTGGGTGAACGAGAGCTTGTGTTAGAATCCCTTACCTTCCTCAGAACTCAGCCCCAGGGTTCTTCTCACCCCAGAGACAAGTGTATGTGGTTGTGTAAGTGGGGAGGGTGATGCAGAGGTCACCAGAGCAAGTTCTAAGGTCATCGGCCGCACTCCTCCTGAGGGTTTGGGAATAACCTTTAGGGTTGCATTATGAGGGTTTGAGGACGAGGGACCCTGTAGAGGAGGCAGAAATAAGTGTCTTTGTTCCCTCAGGAAGACCCCGACTGTGGTGTTCTGGCAGTGGGTGAATCAGTCCTTCAATGCTGTTGTAAATTACTCCAACCGCAGCGGCGATGCCCCCATCACTGTGGGGTGAGAGCTCATCCCCAGGGGCTCCCTCCCCCCCGCCCCGCCTCCCCAGACCTAACATCGCTCCTTCTTGTTTTCTCCTGTTCCCCAAGTGCTCCTGCAGCCTGTGACTCAGCACCCTCCCCTCAGCCCACCGCTCTCCTTGCTCTCCTGGCCTGAGGGCTCAGGGTCCTCTTGCATGAGCTGTGGGGGACCCGCTCCAAATGGGACAGATTGGAGCTTCTAGGCAGGTCTACACTGTAGCAGGGGAGGAATCTCTCTGCCTGTCACGCCTCATGTTTGAGGAATTTGGCATGTCCTTGAAGCAAAGAACCACATGCTGGGCTGGTCACCTCCCCCGCTTGTGTCCTGACTCTTCCACCCACAGGCAGCTGGGAACAGCTTACGTGAGTGCCACCACTGGGGCCGTGGCCACAGCCCTGGGCCTCAAATCCCTCACCAAGGTAAATGCCCCACCCCCCGCCTTGTACTGCCCCTTCACTCACCTTCATCTGTCTCCTTCCTCCCCATCACGCATCCACACCAACCTACAGGCTCCCCACATCTCTCCTCAGAGCCCCTCACCACTCCATGGCCCTTAGGGCCACTGAGTGACGTCTTTCCTCCCCTCCCAGCACCTGCCCCCTCTGGTGGGCCGATTTGTGCCCTTCGCAGCTGTGGCGGCTGCCAACTGCATCAACATCCCCCTGATGAGGCAGAGGTGAGTGGCTCGGGCTCCCAGCATGCAGGCCTAGTGTGCAGGTGGGTGTGCCATCCTGCCGCGCACACTGGCCCAGGGTGGGGACATCCTCTCCCTCTCCAAACAGAAGCTTCTGGGCACAGTCTCAGTCTGACTCTGGGACCCTAGAGTGGGAGAAACAGTCTTTGAGTCTGTGAAATCTGATGAGAGCCGGGGGGACACTGCAGGTACGATTTGGGGCTGTGATCTGACCCCCCACCCCCTTTCTTTTTCAGGGAACTGCAGGTGGGCATCCCTGTGACTGATGAGGAAGGTCGGAGACTTGGCCAGTCAGTGGCCGCTGCCAAGCAGGGAATCTTCCAGGTGGTCATATCGAGAATCTGCATGGCCATTCCTGCCATGGGTGAGGCAGGGGTGCCTGGGTGGGGCATGGGAGGCTTTAAAAGAATGGGGTGAATTCTCCAGGGGTTTTGAGCCCTCTGGGGGGAGTGGGAAGAGTTGTGAAGGGGATCCACCCCTCCTCAGGATTCCGACTTTGATCCCACTAACCCCACTAATCTCGTGCAGCCATTCCCCCCGTGATCATGGACACTCTGGAGAAGAAAGACTTCCTAAAGGTAGGCCACTCCCGGGGCGCCTGGGTGGCTCAGTTGGTTAAGTGTCCGACTTCGGCTCAGATCATGATCTCCCGGTTTGTGGGTTTGAGCCCCGCATCGGGCTCTGTGCTGACAGCTCAGAGCCTAGAGCCTGTCTGGATTCTGTGTCTCCCTCTCTCTCTGACCCTCCCCTGGTCATGCTGTCTCTTATCTCTCTCTCCAAAATAAATAAAACATTAAAAATTTTTTTTAAAAAAGGTAGGCCACTCCCACCTTTCCCATCCTGGAAGAGGTGGTGGCTGGAAGCAGAAGTGACCAGTCTCCACCCCTTTCCAGCTTGGCCCGAGTCTGAGATTTGCCCCCTGTTGGCCTCACCCTGTGCTGCCCCCTCCACCTTCATTCACTCAGCAGGAAGGAGTTGGCTAGGGTGAAGGAACACTGAGGGAGCAGGAGGAGATGAGGGAAGGAAGGAAATGGTTTCTGTCCCAAAGAGAATAGGTGTCATTCCAGAGGCCTCTGACACACAGGGATGACCCACCACCATCACACTTGGCATCATATTCATGCTATCACCTACTAACAACAGTGAGACACAGAGGCTCCCACCTGCATGAACAGAACAGAGAAGAAGGCACAGGACCACAGGCTCATTTGTTGAATCCTTTATTCACCAATATTTTTTGAGTACCAGCTGTGCCCACGGGAGGGACAGAACGGCGGCCCCCTGGCTGGAGTGAACAGAGAAGGGTGTGCAGAACAGGAAAGGGACAGGTTCATGTGTGCCACTGGGACGGGAGGAAGTGAGCGGAGGGTTGGCCGAGGCTTCCTGAAGAAAGCAGCTCCTGGGGGGAGGGTGCAGAACGTATCCTGTGAGGGGAGAATGGGTGATGGGTGCCAGGGAGGGTGTCAGCGAGCAAGCCTGGCTGGCCTGGAGGCTGGTGATATGGCAGTTCCGGCCCTGTTACCGTCTTGGTAACAGGGAGAAAGGAAAGGGCCACGTATCAGGGTTGATGGGATGGAGCTGTGGAGGGGAAAAGCGGTGCGGGCTAGAGTGGGGGTGGCACAAGCCATTCCATTGTCTCTGTCGCCCCACAGCGTCGCCCCTGGCTGGGAGCACCCCTGCAGGTGGGACTGGTGGGCTTCTGGTAAGTGTGCGGGGACTTAGCTCGGGTGTGTGGAAGTGCCCTTTCCATGGTGGATGTGGGTGGGTACTTAACTGATTTTAGGATGTTCATGTACATCATTCATTTATATATTCAGCTGGTAGGGCTCTTAGACGCTTGTAGGGCATGCTGTGTGTGTTAGCAGGTGATCTCCATCCTTGAAGGTCAACAGTCTAGTTGAAAACATTCTAGTCCTCATGTACAAGAGGAAAGCATGGAAATACCCGTTTTGGCATCATCCAGGAGTTGTGTGCACATTTAATTTCTGATTCAGGCACTCACTGGCTGTGGAGCTCTGGGTCACTGCCCTGGAGGCTCTTCCCTTAGCCAGAACCTAATGTCAGCATTGGCTTTAGTCAACCTCTACCCCTAGGGGCTGTCTCCAGGGACGGGGTGGGATACGGGGAGGCAGCAACCATAGGCCAAAACTTCACAAACCTTCCCAACACTCTTCTTCCCCAGCCTGGTATTTGCCACCCCCTTGTGCTGTGCCCTGTTCCCCCAGAGAAGGTAAGCGCTGCCCTGGGCTTGGTTAGGGGGCTCTGGATAGGTCTCCACATCTCTGGAACCCACTGGCCTTAGGACCCTTTAGTGTGTTCCAGGAGGAGGCTTGGCAGGTACTAAACTTATTCGGAGGGTGGGGAAATGATAGTGAGCTGGGCTTTCTGGCAGTTGAAGGCGATTACTCAGCCTGGGAGGAGGAGGGAGGGTGGTCCCTGAGGCAGGTTGGGTTCAGGGGATCCTGAGCCTGCCTGTGCTGTTCCGTTGCAGTTCCTTACACGTGAGCAGGCTGGAGCCAGAGCTGCGAGCTCAGATCCGTGAGCAAAACCCCAGCATCGAAGTGGTTTACTACAACAAGGGGCTCTGAAGGAGGGTCAGCCGTTGGACCCCTCCATCACCTCCTTGGGCTGCTGTTTTAGTGGAGCCTTGCCATCCCTGCCACCGGCCCGTCTGCCTGGTACTGGGCGGGGCTTGGTAGGGAAGCAGCCATTGAGACCAGCAATCTATAGGCTGAGAGGTGCCCCCATTAAGCCTTTTTCTCTCCTCTCTGGTTTCAAAGAGCAGGGTCACATAATCCCTTTGTCCTGTGCTTCTATGTCTGTATATGTACACACGCGATACGTGTGTGTGTGTGTGTGTGTGTGTGTACATGCTGTCCTGGAAACGAGGAACAGACGTGCTGTCCTAGGATGTCTTGATATCTTGGCTTCTCCTCTCGGCCTCTTGCCACCTGTCAGCCAGCCAGGCTCCAGGACTTCCCTGCCTAAATGGTTCCACTGGCCAAGTTGTTTCTGACAGCACCTCGCCCCTTCTGGACACAGGAGTAGCCAGGATCTCAGGACAGAGATAGAGGGATACCAGCAGGCCAAACTGGGCTGAATCCTTCAGATTTCTGCTTCCTGGCTCCCAGGGACTGGGCTGGCAGAGAAAGACATACCAGGGTAAGGGAGACAGGGAGTTTATGCATCCCCCACATCCTGAAATAGCTCATTTCCTCTCCTCTCCTCTATCAGAACAAATGAGTGGCAGTATGCTGTACCACTCTTGCCATCTTCCCATCCCCCCACACTGCAGTGTGAGCATCTTTAGATACATTCTTAGGAGTTCTTGGTCTGCTCTGACATCATAACCTCAAATCTACACCTACAGTCCCAACCCCCCCTCCCCCAACCAAAAAGCCATGAAGGCAGAGCAAGCATTCCCCTTTAAGAGCTCCCAGCACCCCCCTCTTGCAGAGGGACACAGCTGTGGGAATGGTGCTTAACCTCCGCAGGCAGCTGAGTGGAGACAACCAGCACACCCTCAAGGGCAACTAGGCCCTGAATGTACAATCTTAAGACAGGAAACTCTGTGTTCTCTTGACTCTTGTTAGATATTCAGCAGAACCCTGATCTTAGCTCCTCTTTTTTGTGGCTTGGCCCTGCTCCTACCTCCACTCCCACCCCCATCCCCCAAGAGGAAAAAGGGCCCAGGCATCCATAGCTGGTCCAAAGGGTGGGTAGGCTTGGGAATGGGATATGTGGTGGTACACTCACAGGATACAGGGCTGGTGGACCTTGACTCCCAACTCCCATGAGCTCTAGCTGAAGCAGTGGGTAGTGTGGATGATTGCCCCAGTGGGATCCCCTAAGAGCATTTGTGTGCTCCCCCAACTATCTGCTACCAGTGACTAAAACTATGATGCCATTGTTACTCAATAAACTAAAAACCTGTCTACTTCTTGGTCTTCACTTGATTCCGTGTCCTGAGTGCCCAGGAAGAACCAGTCTCCTGCCTTCGGCCTTCCCTTCCCTCCCCACAAAATCTAGGTCCCAGCTCTTCCCTCCCTTCTGTATGGAACCTCAGCCCCCAGCAGAGGGCACTCTGAGATTAGAAAATCAGTCCTCCATCAGCACCCGGAGTACTAACTAAAGGGATGTAGATGCCTTCTGTTCCCTTCGCAGATAGAGTCCTGGCTTCATTTCATTCTTGGCTAGGAAGGCTGATCACACCTATGTACTTGCTCAGGCACTGGGCTTCTTGGTTCCCTTTAGGCACTTGGCATGGGTTGGGTGGGTTGGTGGCCTCTGGGTCCCAGGGAAGCCTCTGGAGAGAAGAAGGCTAAGGACTGTTCAGCTCCATCAGAGAGAACTTAGGGCACCGGCACACCCTCCTTACACCTCCTCCATGCCCCCATCAATACAACACAGGAACAAGCCTTGTGGGGACCATTTTCTAGTTGTCACCCCTTCCCCCCAACCCAGGACCCTCCACTCCCTCCTTATGTAATTCCCCTTTTTTTCCCCCTGGGAGAAATGGGGCCAAAAGTTCATGCCTCTGGACAGATGGTGAGAGCTTCTGTTAAACACTTTATAGTTAGTTGCCTCTCTTACCCCAAGTCTTGGCTTTAGAAGATTCAAAAGAATAAACATGAATAAATCTACAATGAAATCCATTGCCTGCTCCCTGCAGGACATACCCCTCAGCTCCCCCTTTGCAGCTCAAAGCTCTCACACGAGGGGGTTGGGGGACTCTGTAGGACTGCTGGGTCCTACAACAGCCTGAAGTGACCCTGGTACCTTGGCCTGGGCTCTTTCACTCCTCTTGGGAAATGGAAGTTTCCCTGCATGGGCAGTGGGGGTGACACCAGCTACTGCTCACTGAGCCATACGTGCTGGGCCAAGTGCTCCAAGTCCATCATCTCTTGTGATCTTCACAACCCACTATGGGACCAGACATGTTATTGTCCATTCTTAGCAAAAACACAGGCTTAAAGACATTTAAAACATTGCCCATAGTTACACAACTAGGAAGTGGTAGAAGCAGGATTCAAGTTTAGTCATGTGACTCTGAAGCCACTGTGCTAAGCTGCTTCCTCACCAGCCAGCCACCAGCCAAACTTGAAGCAATTCTTCTACTCTCTCTGACATTCCAGGGCCTCTCCTCCCTGGGCCCAGTTTGTTTATAGGCCCACAAGTGTACTCAGACCTTTTACTAAAGCCTGAGGAGTGTCCAACCTTGAGAGTTTTGCAGCTGAAGGATCATAAGCAAAGATTCCTATGCTTGATTAAATATGAGGTGACAGGGGGCGCCTGGGTGGCTCAATTGGTTAAGCATCCAACTTTGGCTCATGATCTCCCCGATTTGTGAGACCAAGCTCTGGGTCGGGCTCTATGCTGACAGCTCAGAGCCTGGAGCCTGCTTCAGATTCTGTGTCTTCCTCTTTCTCTTCCTCCCTCCCTGGCTCACATTCTGTCTCTCTCTCTCTCTCTCAGAAATAAATAAACATCAAACATTTTTTAAATATAGGGTGACATTTAGATGGGCCTGGCTGGCTTGGTCAAAACAGCATGTGACTTCTGGTCTTGGGGTTGTTGAGTTTGAGCCCATGTTGGGCCTAGAGTTTAATTTTAAAAAGTGTTTTTAAATATGGAGTGACGTGTGGAAAACCAGTTTCAATTCCAACCTGTCCTGCCGGTCTTGACCTGTGCCTCCTACCAAGCCCACGGGGCCCTGGGTCACCTCCTGAAGCCTCTTTCTGCAGTTACAGCTTTGGTCTTTGGTAGTCTCCTTGAAATGTGGCCTTGCACTCTTACTGGAAAATCCATGTAAAATAAACCTACTTGGGGAGGGAGGTACAGGAACCTCTGTTAAACAAAATCATGAAGAACATTTTATAACATACTTACTGTGCTCTGCAGATAACACTAAACCCTATCAGGGAGAGGACTGGCCAAGGCACCAGTGAGGCTAGGAGGAAGGAATGCTTTGCTGCCATCTTTCCTTCCTAATTCCACACCAGCTTCTCAAAGCCAAAGTTAGCTTTAGGCTAACTTCACAGGCTCTCTAGGGGCAAATCCTTGCCAGGTACCTTTTCCAAACTGCCCCCGCCTACTTGGAATTTTCCTAGAAAGTCAGCATTTGGGCAGAGGTAGCACTTTTCTCCCTGGAAAATAATCTCCCTCGTTCTTGGGCCTCCCTCTGTCCTCATGTTCAGACTCTGGGGACCTTCTTTAGGAGCCTACATCTGCCTCTTAGGGCTTCCTCTCCAGGCTTCTTCCCCTGGCCTGGCCTCATCTGCTCCAGAACTTCCACCTTGCCCATTATTAAGATCACATCTCTCCTTCTCTCCCAACCCATGTTCTGAGGAGAAAAATGGCTCAGGTCTGGGTTAGGCTGGCCAGAGAGAGACGGCCAAATGGGCATATCCTCTTTTCTAAGGTCACTGACGCTAGCATCTTAGGGACAGTACTTGGGGCCAGCTTCAGCTCCAGCTCTGTGGGTGCATGCCAATCAGACCAGGCTAGTCGCCCCCTTCCGCCAGCTCTCCCGCCAACACCCTTGCGGTGCCCTACAAGTCACAACCAAAAAAAAAAAAAGTCACAACCAAGCCCATTTCCTCTCAGTCAGGCTTGTCAGTCTCAAGCCAGTCCCACCCCGGGGCGTCTGTCAGTCATCGGTAAGCCACGCCCCCTGAGGCAAAGCCAGTCAGCGCAGAGTCCCGCCCCTCCTCTGGCCCTTCTCAGTCAAAGTTAGGCTCGGCTCCCCAGCCTTTCCGTTTCCCAGGCAACGGCATTATCGCCGCTAGCCGGGAATGCAATTCATCTTCCCTACCTGAACTAGGAACCTTCGTATCAAATCCGCTTTCCGGGTGACGTCGGTCCTGGACCGTTAAATCCGCCAAATCGCCTCCCTCCTTTCCAGTTTGGAAGCCCCCGAGCGCCCCAGCGCCCGCCCTTTGACTTCCTGCCCGGAAATCCGCGACGTTTTCGAGGAATTGCGGGATGTCCTTCCTGGGTCCCAAGCCCGGATTTTTTGGCAGCCTACCGGGTTATTGGCCCTGACAATACTGCGCTTGCATCCCACAGCTCAGGAAACGTTTACAAAACCCTGCTAAGAGTGGCTCTATGCTCGATGCTGAGTAGAAATGGTCTGTTGGGTGAACAAACTCCTTTCCCATCTGCAGGGACACAGCCTGTGCCCAGCAGTCATTAGGGTGCCTCACCCCATCCCCTCTATGTCTATCTCCCTGCATGTTACAGCGATCTCGGTTTTATGCTCCTGCGGGGGCATTCTTTTGCTAGGAATTGTGGAGAAATCGTGACCCAGTTGCATCATACCCTCCAAGGGAACTTCCTGGGCAGCTCTCTCTTCTCTTTCTAAATATACACACCGTTTTCCTCATGGGCAGTCGTCCCAGCTCAGGCTGCCAGAGGGACAACCGCAGGCCCCAATTCTGGGCCCCAGCCTCCTCCAGCCTTTTCTTTCCTCTTTCCAATTTTAAACCAGCAAGCTTTTGAAAAACTGAATAACAACCCTTAGGACAGGGGAGGAACCCTGCCAAGCTTGGGCTACAAACAGAGCCCCTTCCTCCCCCCACCCCATACATCCAAGGGAAAGTAACCTATCCCTCTTAACAAGCAACAAGCAGTTCCTTTGGGATAACATGTTTGCTTATGGAACAAAAGTTTGCTGTGTAAATCTCTAAATTAACCAATCCACCACCTATATTCTTTTCTGACTGAAGACCTCCTTTCCCCTATCACCAGCAAGTTGACAACTTTCATTTCCCAGAAGAAGCACTCTGGTTTGAGTTTTACTTCACGCTATTTTGTGGAAGGCAATAGAGAATGGTTGTGGCGAGCTTCAGGAAATAGAGGGAGGTACTGGAAGGACTCTGGAGTGGCTCTCAGACCCAGAGATGGAGCCAACCTACCTGGCCTTTGGAAAGAGCAGGAAGCTGGGCAGCTCCCTGGGCCTCAGCAACTGGAGTTTATGGACACTGACATAAAGTAGCTTCAACCGGCTCTGGTTTCTGATCTGCCCATTCAAGTTTCAGATATTGGTACGACTTAGATCAGTTGTCTCCTCCTAGGAGGTGGCAGGAGGTCAGGGTCAAGTTTCAAGGACATTGGACATCATTACTTCATATTTGTCTCTATGATTGGGGCTGTTCTCAAAGCAGGGCAATAACTGTTAGGTGGAATCATGACTGATATTTACTACACCATGTATTATTATTGCCCCTATACAGATTCTCTCCAGTTTACAGGAAACTTCCCCTGAGGGAAGGCACCTTATCTTCACTTAAAAAGAATTGTGATAAAAAACACATAACACAAAATTTACCGTCTTAACCATTTTAAGTGTATAATTCATAGTGTTCAGTATATACACATTGTCGTGAAACAGGCCTTCATAACCTTTTCATCTTGCACATCTGAAACTCTTTACCCATTAAACAACAGCTCCTATAGTCACTTTTTTATGCCCACAACACCTATCATACCGCCTGACTCACAGTAAGTACTCAATACACGTTTGCTGAATAAATGAATGTGGGGTGCAAAAGAGCCCTAAACCCCACTCATATGTTGGTCCTAGGTAAGATCACTAATGGTGTTTCTCAACCTGTTTTATTACTCCTCAGCAAACCTAAAAGATGTCACATATTCACAAAAGAAACAATGGCTCCCGTCTTTAGTGACTTTCAGCCTGGAGGGGGGGTGGGGGTGGAGCGTATGCTCCCTGGGAGGCATATCAGAACTGGGGGCTTGAAAAGTCCCTCAGGCAAAGTGAAGCTTGCCTCAAGCGAGGTCCCTGCACAGGATGGCCAGTGAGAGGAGGGGCTCAGCCCTTTCTCTTCTGTGTCTCTCTCTCGGAGTCCCAAATGAAAGGGGGTGCGAGAGAGAATGTCTGACATGTAACCAGAGCCACTGTCTTCAACTCTGTTGTCTGTTTCTCAGCATGTCAGTGCCTTTTTCCTTTGGCAGTCATTTCCCGGGGTGCTGACCTACCCTCTCCCTCTGCAGCCACCTCTGGGGCTGTCACTGAACTGCTATCATTTAAGGCATGCTGGCAAGGAGACACCTTCACCTCATTCTTGTCCAGTCCCTACTGAGTGGTCCCTCAGCAGAGTCGCTTGGGCCTCTGGTGATAGAGTTTCATTTTCATGGCCCGTTTTCCAGGGCACCAAGGCACAATGGAGTGGGCAAGGTGCTGGGTAGTAGTGATGTAAGATTAGGCATCACCCCACAATATACCTACAAGCAGTCCTTTTTACGATACTCAACTCTCTGCTGGGTCTGATTCTTCTTGCTGGACTTGATTTCACTGCTAGTGATTTTCTTTCAAGGCCCCATTTCTACAAGCTGGCTTCCGACACCTAAAGCCCCAGGCTGTCAGACTACCCTGCTTATATCTGATCTCCGAGTTGTGGTTAAGATTCAAGTTCTTTTTCTTTGGCCAAATCAGATGACTTCCATTCAATTGTCCCAAACTTTCCAAGACCACTAGAGGCTTGCTGTGTAAAGAAAACAGGCCGGCTCCCTAAATCTGTGGTTTCCGAACTGTGTACTTAGGCCCCCCAGAGTGCCACAGTGAATTCGTAGGACTGCGGCAAGGTATTTTCAGTTTTCAAGAGGAGCCCAGCAATATTCCACATATGCTGGACACTGCACAAACTACTAACTCAAGTTCACGGTTTCAAAATTAGATTGTGCTGCATTACTTTCAATGTCTTCGCAAAACTGGGTTTTTGATGGTTGCTGGGCTAAAAAGCAAGAACCACAAAAAAGTCAATGTGGCACAGGCAATGAGGTGGCAGTAGCAAGCCGATTCCACGTTTGGAGAAGTTAGGCAGATCTCAACTGGTGCACACATCCCGTTAGTAAGTAATCAAGGTTAAGAATTATATTAAAATATTATATATGTATGTGTGTGCATTTGTTTTTCAAACAGGTACGAAGGAGTTAGGATGGAAATAATGGACTAAATTGCTTAGACCTAAGTACTTACAGTGAACTGTTAACTATTTCTTTTGGCCTAGGGTACTGGGGAAAAAATTACTGGAAAACTAAAGGTCCTATAAATGTAGAAAGTTTGAGAACCCTTGCCCTAAATGCATGAAGGAAGGAACCAAGGCATGAGGGAGTATCACTAGGTTGTACTGGGTCTCACACCTGCCCTCTATAATCTTCAGGCACTGGGACTTTGTAGGGACTTTCTCTCATTGAATTCTTAATAATTCTTTGTGGGAAGTTCTAACCTTGTTTCAGGGACCCAGGTTGTTCACAATGTGATCAGAGGGTGGTAAATACTCCCCAGGGACTGGGGATGGTGGTGGCAACTTAGAAGCCAGAGCCTCGGTTGGCGGGGCTAGCCGAGATCACAAGCAGAGAGAATGAAGGCTGAGGAAACTGGGGCCGCTTGCCTGGCCCTGCTCTGCAGCCAAGTGTCCTTAATATACTCCATCCCCAGAGACCGGCCCCACATTGCGCCCCCTGGAGGCCACACTGGGTCCGTGGGATCCGACTGACAAGCTGTCTCCTGACCACTGGAAATCTGGGGGCCTTTGAGCCCCAAATCATCCCGTGGAAAGGAGGGGGGCTGCCAAAGGGCCCCCACCCTGGGATGCGCTTTTCCTTCCTTCCCCACCCGCATCCTCAGGTGACTAGCGGACGCCGTTCTGGAGCAGAGACGGCAGAATCGGTGGGTCCCTAGCTCCCTGGCTCATACATTAAAGATGCGGAGACGCCGGGACTGCGATGCCACAAGCATGAAGACAAATTTTTAATCCCGAGCAAGAAGATGCCGGGAGATGGGGGACGCGGGAGAAAAATGAATTAGGTTTTTATTATGTGTTTTATTATGCTGTAATTGAACAGGATTAGGTGAGAATACAATATATTTCTGGGGCGGCTGGAGGGGGAAGGGGGCGGGAGAGAGAGGCTGACAGCAAGCGAGAGACCACGAAGCCCGCGCGGAAGCCGCGGTTCCAGAACGCAGCGGTTCCCAGGGGAGGGCGAGACCCGCGCGCAGAGCCTACGGGACTGGGTGGGCCCAAAAGCCACCCGCAGTTTGGGCCACATGGGGGTGGGTGAGGGGGCGCTGTATTGGTAGGACTAGGTTAGCTACAGGTCCCGCTAGTATATGCCTGCCGGAGGGGGTGGGGGTGGGGCGTGCTTGAGAGTTGGAGGGCTGGGAGCTCACAAACCCGCTCCGGAAGGGAAACTGAATGTCGCAGAGGGCAAGGGGCGCAGCTGTGAAAAGACAAGGCGCTCTGGAGTCCTTAGGGTCCCGGAAGCCTGCGAATTCACACTTGCTTCTAACATCTCTGCCCTGCACACGTGAGCACAGGCCCTGTAGGTCAGCAACATTTCCGAGCGCCCACTTTGTGCCCAGCCCTTCCTTATTGCAGGGCGACCCCCTCCCTCCCCCCCATATCCCGTCCAACTCCTGTCACCTCTGAAAGGATCCATTAGCTACTCAGGTCTAGCCCAGCACCCCCACCGACCCCAGCACTGCGCCCCCAGGAGGCCTCCTCGGGGAAAGGGCGCCCAGGTGAGCCCCCGCGCTGGGCTGAGCTAACCGCCCTCTCACCCTGGAGCCGCCTCGCTCCCCGGAGCTCGCCTCTCGGTGCGCCCAGGCCGGGCGGCTTCATTAAGGGCCGCCGCCAGCTCCGCGTCTCACCTGCCGCAGCGCCCCTTGCGCCCCACCGGGGACCCGCTCCTGGCGGTGATGAAGAGGCCCATTAGCCGCTTCTACCTTTAGGGCGGACTGGGCCGCTCTCCCCACCTCCCAATTAGGACATTAGAAACCGTCAACCAAGATTAATAGTTGCCCGGCTCCGGGGCAGGGAGATGAGCCCAGATACCGCAGCGGCGCCGCGCACTCCGCTCGGGCCAACGCGGTGTGCGCCCCGCGTACCACCTGCCGCCGCCGGCCCTCCCTCCGCCTCCCAGGCTCGCCTGACACTCTCAGGTGAGCCCTGCGGCGGGGTCGGGGGTGTCAGAGACCGGAACCCCGTTCTCTGCTGGGTCTCCGTCCTGGGCGCCCTCCAAAGCAAGGCGAGTTGGGGAGGAAGGCGCGTCCTCTCCAGGAGACTCCTCCAGTTTTTCCAAAGACTCCCCTGAAGGACTTCTGATCTTAAATGATGGGCGTTCTCAGAGGGGCTTCCTTGACCCTCTCTTCCCCAAATGAATTCCTCCTCTTGCTCATGACTCCGTCATATTTTTCACTATATGTACAATAGGTGTGCTTTTACTTTCATTCGCGTGATTAGATCCTTGCTGTCGGTCTCCCCCACTGCACCGCGGGCTCCAGGGAGAAGGGACCATCGTTTTGCTCCCCACGGGCCCTGGAGCACCTTCAGTCGTCGTGTGTTGAACGAGTTAGTGGGCAACAGGCGTTCCCTGCGCCTTTACTGAAACATCTGCACCCTGTGCAAGGTCCCTCCACTTCCTTCTTCAACAGCCTCATAGCACCTGCACTCTTCCTTCTAGTTCCTATCATAATGGTAACTTATTAATTATTTCCATGATTATCCATTCTGTGTCTTCTTCCCCTCGAGGCCATAGCTCCCGGAGGTCGGAGGTCAGGCAGATGCTGGGCACACAGCTGCACCCCCAGGCCTGGCGGCAGGAGCTCAGCACTTTGACAGATTGTTGTGTCTGAGGGCGTGGGAGCTCTAGAGCTCTTCCAACCCCATTCTTTGCAGACTCTGTGGCCTGAAGAGGCAAAGTCACTTGCCTCCGGTTACGCAGCTGGCTAGGAGCAAAACTAGGATGAAAACAACCTTTTTCTCTAACACACTGTGATTTGTCTCCACAGATCTCATCATCGGCGACCCTGGGGAAGTCCTTTCTTAACTCTGAGGTTTCTAAGCCTTGGGGGGCTTTGGGGAGTGATCCTAGGTATATCTTCTTTTAGAGACAGTGGTGGTCCAGAACGAACCACCCCTCCCTGCGGGGTTTGGGGTTTGAGGCCCAGAGACACCCTATACTCTGTGTCAACAGGGGGCAAATACTTTCGGTCAGTTTCAACTTTAGTTTATCTCCCCTGGATATAAATCGAGGGGAGCCCCCTCTGCCACCCTGGAGGGATGTGAATTATCTCTGGTCTCCCCCCCCCCCAAAGTAACACGGGGGAAAATAATGATTTGGAAGCAGAAAATGTAAAGGAACTACAGAGGAAGTGCTAAGACACAGAGTAGGGGCCTGAGATCTTCTTCCCCCTCATCCCACCCCCCAGTGTCACCTCTCCAGACCCTTATACACTCTAGGGGGAGGGCGGGGACTGGGTTTGGGGATAGGGGTAAGATCAATACTTCACTGGGGTTTGATGACCGCAGGCTTTCACCTTGCAGATAATGGGGTGAGCGGCGGTAAACTCTCACCGACCGAGCGGGCTCCCCCGGCCTTAATGAGATAATCAATACTTGTTCTCGGCTTAATTTCCATCTAATTGCTCTTTAACGACGCCGGATAATGGGCCGCCTCCTGTGAGGAGAGAGCTGGCTGGGAATCCGACCCGCCTCGGACTCCCGCCCCCCTCCCCCGGGCGGGGTGCCCTCGTGCAGGTGGGATGGGGGCGCACCCTGCTCCGGGGCGGGGCTGGAGCTCCCTCCTCCGGCCTCCTCGCCGGATCCCGCCACCTGCCTGCGGTGTCCTCGGCCTCCGCAGGGGGCGCTCTAGGCTTTGGCGGCGGGATCCCAGGCAAGGCGCCGGGCTCTAGGCTCCGGGCCATTCACTTGACTGAGCCACGGAACCGCGCGGTGCCCTCGCCCCGCTGACTGCGCCTCATCCTTCCTGCTACCCACCCGGCCAGGCAAGTGTAGGCTGAGGTCCGCCCCCACGCCCCCACCCCCCGCGCAGAGGTGATGGGTCTCTGAACTTGTCCTTTCTCCTCCTTGTCCTTCTCACGCCCTTGCACTGCAGGGGCGCCGTGGCCCTGAGGCTTCAGCTAAATTGCTGCATCTAAGAAAGGCTCCGATCCAGTTTTTCCCTGTGAGCTAGCTGGGCTGCGTCCGGCACAGGAACCTGGTTCGTTAACACGGATCCTCAGACCAGAGGGGGGAGGGGCAAGAGGGAGGAGGGCATGGGTGGGAGCCGTAGGCCTCCTGGCTCAGAGGCTCACATTGGCCCCAGCTCAGAGGGGGCCACCTGATTTCCACTCTCCAGAACCCCCCCACCCTAACCCCCCATAGCCGGGAGAGTTCAGGTATCAGCCTGCACTCTCTCACCTTCTACCTACCTGTCTCAGCACTAGGAGCACCTGGAGGTTCTCCCCAAGGCCTCTCAAAGGCCCTGGCATCTCAGGAGACTGACCCCCGTGCCCTCCAAGCTCACAGCTCTTGTCTTCTGTTAACACTAAGCCTGAGGCACTTTGGCCTCAGGCGCCCACATGCTTTAACCAAGGATGTGCCTCATCACCTCCCCACCTCCTGATTTTATGCTCCCTGGACATATACTCACCTGCATCTCTACTGCGTGGCTCTTGAATACGGGGCATTTAAACTTATAAACCACCAGCTGCAATTCTGGCTCTAGCTGCGCTGAAGTTAGGCTGACCAAGATAACAGTGACCGTGTCAGGATAGTGTGATGGTAGAATCATGTCTAGGCAGCCCAGGTTCAAGGCTTGACTCTGTTGCTTGCTGGTCAATGGGACAGTGGGCAAACTTACCTACAGGTGTGAACCCCAGTTTCCTTATTTATTTATTTTTTTGTGGTGTATTCCTTTTTTTGAAGTTTATTTATTTTGAGAGACAGAGAGAGCAGAGTCTGATGTGGGGCTCGAACTCACGAACCCTGAGATAATGACCTGAGCTGAAACCAAGAGTCGGATGCCTAACTGACTGAGCCACCCTGGTGCCCCAAACTTACTTTTTTTATAAAGTTATTTTTTGATGTTTTATTTATTTCTAATGTTTGTTTTTTTTTTTTTTTTTATTTCTAGGAGAGAGAGAGAGACAGACAGCGCGAGCAGGGGAGGGTCAGAGAGAGAGGGAGTGACAGACCGAAACAGGCTCCAGGCTCTGAGNGCGCGAGCAGGGGAGGGTCAGAGAGAGAGGGAGTGACAGACCGAAACAGGCTCCAGGCTCTGAGCTGGCAGTCAGCACAGAGCCCGACGCGGGGCTCTAACCCACGAACTGTGAGATCATGACCCAAGCGAAAGTCGGACGCTCAACCGACTAAGCCACCCAGGTGCCCCATGATGTTTTATTTATTTCTGAGAGAGAGAGAGAGAGAGAGAGAGAGAGAGGCAGCGTGAGCAGGGGAGGGTCAGAGAGAGAGGGAGACAGAGGATCCGAAACAGGCTCCAGGCTCTGAGTTAGCTGTCCCCACAAAGCCCGATGCGGGGCTCGCCCACGAACCGCGAGATCATGACCTGAGCCGAAGTCAGACGCTTAACCGACTGAACCACCCAAGCGGCCCCCAAACTTACTTTTTAAATAAGGAAACTGCGGGGCGCCTGGGTGGCTCAGTCGGATTAAGCGTCGGAGACTTCAGCTCAGGTTACGATCTCACGGTTTGTGGGTTCAAGCCCTGCAATGGGCTCTGTGCCAACAGCTCAAAGCCTGGAGTTTGCTTTGGATTCTGTGTCTCCCTCTATCTTTGCTCCTCTCCCGCTTGTGCTCTCTCTCTCTCTCAAAATTAAAAAAAAAAACCAAAACATTAAAAAACAAGTACATTTAATAATCCTACCTTACAAGGCATTGTAAGTCTGCAACAGCTAATGTATGTAAATTGCTGGCCAGTGCCTGGCACTCTGGAACCATTGCTCTGTTGTTGTGGTGGTTGTTGTTGCTATTGCATATTAGAGCCAAAGAACCACCTTGTTCAAGGATTATAACCGCAAAGGCTACTGGGGCAGGCAAGAATCTTAAATGAGGGAAGTTGGGCCCATCATCCTATCACCCACCCAGGACGAGGGTGAGCTGGAGAGGGCCAGCCTCACCTGAAACAGCAGCCACTACTTATCTTCAGTGGTTGCCAAGTGGACCCAATTCCGCAGGTTTTCTTTTCTCTCTCTGCCTTTCTCTCTTTTTTGGCAGCACCAGCAGCTTGATAGCTTAATATTAGCTTGACTTCTTTTACCTCCCTGGCTCAACCCAAAGAGCAGCCGAGACCTCTCCCCCAGGCCTCTCTGAACATCCTGGGCCTGATGACTCTGGCCCCCAAATTCTGGAGTTTCATACTGAAATATTGGCAATTAGTTAAAAACTCCAAAACACCGTGCCAAATACAACATGTCCGAAGGCTGAGTCCACCCTCGTTTCTCAGAAGAAACTGAGGTTCAGATGGATCAAAGCTGCTGGCAAAGCTGACTGGAAGCCTGGATTCTCAGTTAAAATCAGAACATGTGTGAGACCCTTCCCACCTTTTGGCAGCTGGGCCAGTGTCAGCACATGGTAGTTCCTGAAGCACATGGGTCACGGTAGCCTTCTCTCTTATGATGAATCCAAATTCTCTAAAAGTGTGGTAGACGGCAGCGTGACATTAAGTCACATCTCAGGACTCTGGAGATCTCCACTTTTAGTTTAAGGCACCATTTTGTACACATTCCTTGACCTCAACTTCAGTGTGATCCTACTCAACAAATTCCCCACTTGGGTCTCCCTCAGTTGGGAGACAGAGCCAGCAGCTAGGTTCGCTAGCATGGTCCCCGAGTGCTCTCTCTTGGTACGTCTCTTCCTGTACCTTACCATTGGGGAGGAGGAGAGAAAATGCACAGATGTTCTGGGGTTTCTTGTGACTGAGCATATTGTCATACAAGGCTTGGGGACTCTTGAACATGCGCAGAGGTTCATGCTGAGCCTCATGTTTGTTCTTCTTCTTTTTTAAAAGTCCATTTATTTATTTTGAGAGAGAGGGAAGCAAAGAGAGAGGGAGAGAGAGAATCATGAGCAGGCTCTGTGCTGTCACCGTGGAATCTGACATGAACCGAACCATGAGAACATGACCTAAGCTAAAATCTAGAGTCTGACTCCCAATCTACCAAGCCACCCAGGCGCCCCATGTTTGCTCTTTACAGCCTGTTCTTTCTAGCATGTTTGTTCTGTCAGCGCTGAGTTGCCCACGCTGAACAGAGATTGCAGTTACTCTCTGCTTAGGGTTATACTCACCATATTCTGATGCTCACCTGGGGTCCAGAGTTCTCTATGTGGTGTGGTTGCCTAAAAATGAAGTAGTTCCTAACAGTGCTCTTTTTGTCTTCCAGCAGCCTTTGAGGAAACATCCTACCTTTTCTTCTTTGGAGTTCTGAGCATGCCATGTCCCAGATTCTTCCTTGGTTTCAGGGAAATCGCCAGGTTGGAGGAGTCTTGGATATTAACCTATTGTCCAACTCTCCACAGAAGCCAACACTGAACTGTTATTGGCTGTCTTAAAAGCAAAGGTTGAAAGTGGGTTATGAATGAGAATACTGTCACAAACAAATGTAGTTTGGGGTCAAAAATCTTTTCCTGGTCATATGGGCTTGCTGGGGCTCTCAGACAGATGGCCTAAAAGGAGTTATCTTAGTTCTGGTTCCTCAGAAATCACATCTTGAGACAAGGTTTGAGTACAAGTTATTTATTTGGAAAACCTCCCAGAGAACACAGTGAGGGAGAAGGGAAGTGGTGGGGGGGGGGGGGAGACAAATAAATGGTGCATCAGTGAGTGAGTTACCACTGAGGGTAATGGCTCCCCCTGGAGCCCTTCTGGAAGACTGGACAGAATACACCTCAGAATTCTCCCACTGGAAGGAAAGGAAGCAGAGGTATTTATCCTTCAACTCCTGGCCCTCACCTGATAGGGCTTGCTCTTGGGTTAACTCTGGCATTTTTAGGCTGCCCTGCTACCTGAGCTCTCTCCAGAGGCTCAGACCCATGAGACTATACAGGAACGAACCGTCTGCAGGTAAACTTTGGTGTGGCCAAGGGTAAATGGGTGGGGCATGGACCACATCTGCTGCAGGGGGAGACTTGTGCTCCAGTCTGGCCAGGCCTTGGCCATGTGATTAATTCTTGTTGAGCATATTACTCAAGCAGAGTCAATAAAATGTTACCCTGTGATTTAATATATTGATGCTTTTTTCTGGGAGCCATAAATATGATGCAGGCTGAAGCTGTTTATGGTCTTCTTCCCTGACTGCTTGGAAGAAAATATTAGAAGTGGATTCATCAGTTTGGTGATACTGGTGTGACGTTCAAGAGAGAGGTCTGGGCCAGTGGTAGAAATCTGGGCATCATCTGGACCTATGAAATAATGATAGAATGAATGAAGAATCACTGTAGATGTCTCAGCAGAGAGTTATCTCATTGGCCTCACTTACAGAAAATTGTCTTCAAGTAAAAAGTAAGGCAAGACTGAAGAGCCTACCACTCTGGAGAACATCACTTGTCATTACCAGGTCTTTCCTTCTGAATGTGCCATAATGAGCCATTGACTTCAACCAGTGACTTCAGGACTCTGCCCTTGCCCCCAGCTGCCCCAACAGGTAGATACGGAGTGTGAAAATGTGTATTTAGCTTTCCTGATAACTAGCCTCCTGTCCTTTCAATGATATTTTTTTTAGATTTTATTTTTTAAGTAATCTCTAAACCCTATGTGGAATTCAAACTCGCACCTCCAAGATCAAAAGCCACAGGCTTCACTGACTGAGACAGCCCGGTGCCCCTCCCTTCAATGACTCTTGATAGTAACTTAAAAAGCAACTGATATACTAAATGACATTTGGTTTAGTGTTATAGATTCTACAAGCTTTTCCCTTGGCATGAGCTTTAGTCTCTCATACCCCAGAAGACCCACTTATTCACCTCATAGCCACACAAATCTACACATGTAATAAAATTTCAATTACAAACACACACACAACACACACACACACACACACACACACACACACCATAAGAATACATGTAAAAACTGGTGAAATCTAAATAAGGTCCATAGTTTGGCTAGCAGTTAATAGTATTGTAGCAATGTTGGGGCGCCTGGGTGGCTTAGTCGGTTAAGCGTCCGACTTTCGCTTAGGTCATGATCTCGCGGTTCGTGGGTTCGAGCCCCGCGTCGGGCTCTGTGCTGACTGCCAGCTCAGAGCCTGGAGCCTGTTTCAGTCTGTGACTCCCTCTCTCTCTGACCCTCCCCTGCTCACGCTGTCTCTCTCTCTCTCTCTCTCTCTCTCTCCTAGAAATAAATAAAATATTTAAAAAAAAAGAATTAAAAAAAATAGTATTGTAGCAATGTCAGTGTTTGGGTTCTGTCAATTATACAATGGTTATATAATATGTTATCATTGGGGTCAGGTGGGTGAGGGTACATGGGAACTTTCTGTGCTATTGTTTTTAAGTTTATTTATTTTAAGAGAGAGAGAAAGAGATCCAGCAGGGGAAGGGGGACAGAGAGAGAATGAGAATCCCAAGCAGGCTCTGCATTCTCTGCACAGAGCCAGACTGGCGGGGGTGGGGGTGGGGGTGGGGGTTCAAACTCACAAACAGTGAGATCATGACCGGAGCTGAAAAGTCAGATGCCTAACTGACCAAGCCACCCAGGTGCCCCTGTGCTATTTTTTAAACTTCTATGTAAATGTTAAATTATTTCAAAATAAAGATTTCTTTTCAATCCAGGGGAGGAAATCCTTGTGGACTAGCCATCTTAGATCTTAGGCTCTAAAATATTTACTTAATGGCTAAAACTGAAAAGGCTGCCCGTACCAAGTGTTGGCAAGGATGTGGCACAATGGGAGCTCTCGCTAATTTCTGGAGACTATGTAAATTGTTAGTCACTTTGGAAAAATGGTTTGGTAATAACTACTAATGTTGAATGTATAGCACACAAAGCAATGATTCCATTCCTAGGTATATTGCAATTTATATATAAGTCAAAAGCAGTTAAAATTAAAATATGGAGTTAGAAATGGTTATCTAGTGGGGAAAGGAGGGATATGTTCTATTTCTTGACCTGGATGATATCACATGAGTATTAATTTTGTAATAATTAATTGAACTATATCTCTATTTTGTGCACTTTTTCTGCCTGTCTGTTATACTACAAAATGGGAAAAAAAGTTAAAAACAAAAAGAGAACAAGAAATGTAGAGAGAATCTAAATTATTTAAACATCCTTTCTAAGTTGAGTAATTCAAAATATGGCCAAGACATCAGGTCAGATGGAGCTCCAGTCTCTTATCTCAAAGGTGGATGGGACACTGAGGGTGGGGCGGAGAGAGTTGCTTCCTGGGATACAGGAAGAGTAAACTAAAGAAATTTTCCCCTGATCTCTCTCTGTATGTCTTAAAGCTCATTTCACTTGACTTAATGCCTAAGTATTCCAGACAGCTAGTCTCCTGAGTATTCCAGCTTTCATTTGGTAATATTATTTGTAGCCAAAGTATAATGTGTATCCTCTCACTTGGCTGTCCCAACTTTCTAAATTTATCTCAATCTACCTACAAAATCTACCACAAAAATAGCCTCTACTTTTTTATTATGGAAAACAAATTTTACAAAATAAAGGAAGAGTGAGCAGTATACTCAACCATTTGTCTCATTTCAAATTGTCTTAGGATGTTTACTGATGATATGTATGGAAATATTTACACAGTAATGATCAGTATCCATATACTTAACCTTGTTTTCCTACACATATTTTGACTAAGTTCACCTATTTGTCATAGTTGGTATCTACAAAGTATTCCATCTTCATTATCTGTTGAGCCTTCTTTGACTTAACTGATTGTAATGTTCACAGGAAGCACAGTTCCTCTGTATCCGTCTCTCATGGGTCACTTTGGATCATTACTTTCACCTCTGCCTCTTCATCAAAGTTGCAACCCCACTATTTTCACCAGCTGGGTCAAAACAGGGTTCATGAAGTGACAGGCTAGAATGTGTGATCCCTCCCAAGTAAGTTCTTACCCAGTTACACACTGATCTTTTAGACCTTGTTTCTTCTTATGCTGTCATTCTGTACAAGACCCATTTCATTCTGTCATTATATTTAACAATTATTTCATGGTTAGTGGCTGAAAGACATGATAACCTGTGAACTCCAGGCTATGAATTACGATGAAAAGCAAACTATATTCTATACCTCATTCTCTCAGTACAAGCATCTACAGTCAAGAGTAGGGAGGAGAAAGAGGCAGTACTATCTATTCTTCAAGATATTTTTTTAACTTCACTCTCTCATCTGAATCTAGTCTCCCTCATGTAAATGCAAAGGTGCTGCCCCCTGGCTTCTCCCCTTCCAGTACTGTTATCTAAATTAGAGAATCCCCTTCTTGTGGCTCAATAGTTTTGCATGACCCATACATTTTCAAAGTATGAATATGCAAAAATCACATGGGAATAGAAGTTATCGAATGTGTTTTACATTCTGAATTGGATAGTGTCAGATGATGAGGATCTGGGAACATATTTAGATTTTCAAATTGTCTTTTGCAAAAAAAAATACCTTCTAAAAATATTTTTTTTTTTACAATATGTGGTGTTTTTCCTGGAACAAATCTTTACTTAATAAAAGCAGATCTGTATAGTTAACATCTTTGGTGCCTACTGTATGCATGGTCTTGTTCTCATCACCAACCGCATGCCCACCAGAGGGCGCTCGTTCCCCGTCTATCCAGCCTTCAGCGACTTAGAAAAATCTAAATTAAACTTGACTTTCACACACAGGAAGTCTTTCACATTTAATCCCCAAATATTTACCGAGAATTTACTGTGCTGCTAGGCGCAGGGCTAGGTGCACAAGATACAGTGAAGAGTCAGGCATGATTCCTAATACCAAACGCTTAGAGCATAGCAAATCCTGAAAGTAAACAACCGGCTACAGTAAAGTGGGGTAAGTGAAGAGTTTGGAGGTCTGGGGAGTTTCCTGTTTAAATGCTGGCTCCAAGTCTTAGAAACCGGTAACAATTCATTAGATCCCCGACTGCTTCCGCTTCGTATACCGGGAGTGATCACCCTGAAGGCATTTTGTAATTCAGAGCCAGACTTCTCTGAATGGCTCCATTAGTCAGCTCCGCAATTTCAAATCCTTTCCTACCCACTCCCCTGTTTTTCTCAGGGCTTCCCGCAGTTCTCTACAGTTCACTTCTGCCCCAGAGCAACACTTCAGTTGCCCCCAGTGCAAAGGATAGAGCATGATCCAGAACTATCAGCCATCGCTGGCCCCGCCCATTCTTTTTCCGATTTAAAACCCGCGGGCCTTTCCTGCTCCGAATTTCTAGGCTTCCTGTTCAGATTCTCGCGATAGTTGCGAGATCTCGCGTGAGGTTTGCTCCAAGTCTCCGGAGTTTTTGTGACCCGGGTGACTGTGTATCTGCTTTCGCCCACCTCGTCAGAGCCTCCTCTGGCCAGGGGTGACGTGCATGAGGCTAGGGAACCCCTAAGTGAAAGGGCTTGTCCAAGTTGAGGTCCGGCCTGAGTCCTGGACCGCATCAGGGAGTCTGACTCGCCAGGCCTTCAGGCTGCCAGGCCTCCAGTACGCATGCGGAGCCGATCCCCCTGGGCGGTCTGCAGGCTGCCGCCAGCCCTGAACTTCGGGGTTAGTCTGGAGGCCTCGGAGGCCGCTAGGCTGGGGGCCAGGTCCTTCTGGCCCGAGAATGACTAAATACTGTCACCCGGCTGCACAGCTCAGTTTCCGCCCCCTACCAACGGAACTGCAGCGCGGCTTCTGTAAGCCGCTAGGGGCAGGCTGGGGCGGGGCCTGGCAGACCCCCGGTAAGGCGGGCGGGCGGGCGGGCCTCCAAGAATGCTCTCCTCCCCGCCCCCAGCCCAAAGTGCCACGGTGGCGCCGGTGGCGGCCGCGAAACCAAATGCCTCCAACCCTGCCGGCCTTGCAACTATAACCTGTAATCCCGACCCGGAGCGAGGTCCGCAGGGGAGGCGCCCCGCCCACCTCTCCCTGCGGCTGCTAGTCGGCTGGGACCTCTAATCACCCGGCTCATCCGCGGGCTGAAGCACCTGCCGGATGTGGGGAGGGTGGAGGAGGCCAGTGTGGGGAGGCAGATGTAAGCACCGAGTCTCTGACCGGCGCCCTGGTGGGGAAGCTGGATGGACAAGACTGCAGTAGTCCTCGGGAAGCCAGCCCTGGGCTGCGGGTACACTACATTGGTTGGCCCTGCCCTCCAGGAGCGCCCGGCTTGGCACCAGAGTTCCCACGGCCTCCCTATTGTGCAGCTGTTCTAGCACAGGGACGGTAAAGTCAGATGGGACGAGACTTAGACCTTCACTCAGCTCTTCGAGCTTCCCAGCCACCCCTCCCCACCCCCACCCCGCGTCCCTTGTCTTCTCCCAGCTTCGGTGTCCGGTTACGACTCCTCACTTCTCACTGTGACTTTGGCCCAGCTAGGGGAAATGGCCCAGAAGGGTCCTGTGCGGCTGCATAAAATTGGCAGCTTCAGAACTGGAGGGAGGGGGTTGTGTGCGACGTCGAGAGGCGGGGAGAGGGGGCGGAGGAGTTGCTCTCCGAGTCCAAGTCCTTGGGCTCGCTCAGAGATCCTCAAGCCGGAGCAGAGGTGGCTGGCAAGCCCTGCCGATTGTTGGCCTCTGCTTTCTTTCCACTGCCTCCTTTTCTCGGACGGGAATCGCGGCTGCTCTGAAGGGCTGAGTCCTGGACAGTAGGTGAGCTCTCTGGGCACCAGGGCATTTGCCCTTTCCCCAGTTTCTCCCTTGTTAACAACTCCTTAGTTCTGGGGACATCCATTCCCATCTGCCTCTAGGACAGGAGTTGGATGGTCTGTGGCACTACTGCTGGGATGTGTGTGCGCGCGTGCGTGCTGGCGTCTGAGTTTTATCATCCTTTCCTTTCATCTCTCCTCAAACCACAGAAACACAGTCCAATCAATAACTGGATGACTCCTAGAGAGTCACGATGCTTCTGTGTTGAGGGTCTACTTGACTCCACGGCAGCGGGGAAGGGGCAGTGCTCGGGTCAAACTTTGGTACAAGTAACAGGGAGGTTGCTTCTGACCTCCTGACCTGGCTTCCCTCCCTGGCAGGGTGCCACGAACGCGCTGATGCCCAGAGCGCTCGCAGGGCTTCCAGCTAACCATGCCACGGCCGCCCGCAGCCGCCCTGGCGCTGCCCTCGCTACTGCTGCTGGTGGTGGTGCGGACGCCGCCCCCGACCGGCGCGCGGCCGTCCCCAGGCCCCGAGTACCTGCGGCGCGGCTGGCTGCGGCTGCTGGCGGAGGGCGAGGGCTGCGCTCCCTGCCGGCAGGAAGAGTGCGCCGCGCCACGGGGCTGCCTGGCCGGCCGGGTGCGCGACGCGTGCGGCTGCTGCTGGGAATGCGCCAACCTCGAGGGCCAGCTCTGCGACCTGGACCCCAGCGCCCACTTCTACGGGCGCTGCGGCGAGCAGCTTGAGTGCCGGTTGGACGCAGGCGGCGACCTGAGCCGCGGGGAGGTGCCGGAGCCGCTGTGTGCCTGCCGCTCGCAGCGCCCGCTCTGCGGATCCGACGGCCGCACCTACGCGCAGATCTGCCGCCTGCAGGAGGCTGCCCGCGCTCGGCCCGACGCCAACCTCACTGTGGCGCACCCGGGGCCCTGCGAATCGGGTATGCATGGCCCGGGGCCCCTACCCCCGGCTCGTGGGGCAATCGAGGCACTGCTCCCCGACCTCCGACTGGATTGATCTCTGGCCAGCAGAGCGAAAAAGATGAGGCAGGGGAGTGCCCGTGCTCGCTGCTGGTCCGTAGAGACCGCTGCCCGAAGGTGCAGGTCCAAGCTTTGTAGACAGGCTGTGTGCTCTGAGTCGAGTGAAAGCTCCGGACCCCGCCGGCGGGACGGACCCTCTGAGGGAGCAGGCACAGAGCCAATGATTGGTCTCTCAAAATTGAGAGAGTGAAAAGACTCCCAGGCTTTACTCAGACCACTGGAGCCCAGGCAATGAGATTTGGCTTCCAGTGAGATGAAATCAGGTTTCACTTGGGCGGATTCGGATTCGCAGAGCAAGCTGTTAGCCCCGTGTCCCCACCTCCCTTCTCTTTCTTCTGGGCCTCGGGAGTAGTGAGGGAGGGGGGCTCTTCCAGCTCCTCCCGCCCATCCCAGGGGGCTGAGAGCCATTCAAACCTCAGGTTTCCTTTGGCAGCTTTAGTAACTTTCGCTTCCTGAGCCCCTTTGA
Organism: Hyaena hyaena; assembly: GCF_003009895.1. Taxonomy (NCBI): domain Eukaryota; kingdom Metazoa; phylum Chordata; class Mammalia; order Carnivora; family Hyaenidae; genus Hyaena; species Hyaena hyaena. Next base: position 620,776 of record NW_024080965.1, on the reverse strand, counting down.
GGGGCTGGCCTGGCGGTGGCTGCCAGGAAAACAAACACGGGCAGGGTCCCAATACTTTACCCCACAACTTCAGGCTCTCTGACTGTTGCCCAGATCTGGTTTCAGGTTCTCTGCCTTTCCCACGTGGGAATCCCCCCCTCTCCCGCCCCCCCTTCCCTGTTGGGGGTGGGAGGAAGGCCGATCTTCTGGTCTTTGGCAACTGAACCCGGTTAGGAAAGGGGGAGGGCAGGGGGAGGTGTCAGTTACAAGCACAGCAGAACAGGGGCCTAGAGGGTGGAATGAGGACAGGGGAGCAATCAGGGATAGAGTGTGGCTGCCAAGCTGAGGTGTGGACCTGTGTGCTTGTGAATCCTGTCTGCATGTTCCTCTCCACCTCTGAGTCTGTACCTGTGTGTACCCACACCTACATTTGTACGTACCTGTGTGTACATGTCCTGTCCTGCTTATCGGTGTGTATCTACTTGCATGTCTATCGTGTTTCCCCACAAACACATCCATGATGGTTCACATGTGAGCTTCTTGCTGGGCCAGATGTGCCACCCCGTTCTCAGGCCTCCCACCTCCACCCCCAGAGCCCCAGATTGTGTTGCACCCATATGACATCTGGAACGTGACGGGGCAGGATGTGATCTTTGGCTGTGAGGTGTTTGCCTACCCCATGGCATCCATCGAGTGGAGGAAGGACGGCTTGGACATTCAGCTGCCAGGGGATGATCCCCACATCTCAGTGCAGGTAGGATAGGGGGCAGAGGCTTCCCTTAGGCAGCCCAGGTCTCCCTAGAGGGACCCTGCTGACTCTTCCTCTGGCTCCAGTTCAGGGGTGGACCCCAGAGGTTTGAAGTGACAGGCTGGCTGCAGATCCAGGCTGTGCGTCCCAGCGATGAGGGGACCTACCGCTGCCTGGCCCGCAATGCTCTGGGCCAGGTCGAGGCCCCAGCTAGCCTGACAGTGCTCACGCCGGGTAAGGGGGAACCCTGGGCTCTGGGGACTGGGGGGGGGGGACTGGTGGTGGGTTCAGGCCCTCGCATGTGTGTCTCTGTGTGCGTATATGCAGATATGGCTTTCACACAGTCTGGGATATGTGGGTGCTGACAGCCTCTCTTTCCTGTTCTCTCTCCTTTGCCCACATGTGTTTGCAGACCAGCTGAACTCTACAGGCACCCCCCGGCTCCCGTCTCTACATCTGGTTCCTGAGGAGGAGGCTGAGAGTGAAGAGGGCGAGGATTACTACTAGGTCCGGAGCTCTGGCCTGTGGGGGTGGGTGAGTGGGAATAGTATTCATCCCTGCTCTTGAAAAGACCTCAAAGGGGGAGCAGGGCCCTTTAATGACTTTCATGCACTTGACAGGGGAGACGTGGTGGTGGTGGTGGTAAGTAGGAAGACAAAGTTGGAGGATAAGGAGAGAAACAGAGGCTGGGGGTGGTGGGATGGGATGCAAAGGGGCCCACGGACAAAGTGCCCTGGCCAGGACAGTCTGCAGTGTGGACCCACCAGGCAGAAGATAGCAGCCGCCTGCTGGTCCCTAGGCTGGGTGGAGGTGTGGGGGGGGGGGCGTGAAGAGTGGACAGAGAAGCAACCAGGATCCTCCATTTCTTTCTGGCAGCCCTCCCTCCAGCTGTGCTCAGCCAGTCTTTCTAACTACCCTTCACCACAGCTCCTGCTGTCATTTTTCTAGTCCCTAACCTTCGCCTAGCCTCAGTTTACCCTTCCTCAAAACTCACCTTCTAGAGATTTCCTCCCTCACCTAAGTCCCAATTGTACTTACTAACCATAGTCCTCTTTGCTGTTGGCCATCTGTTGTCTAGAAAAGCACAGTGGAGCATGGTTTAGTCCGGGGCAGTAAGATGGGCATTTGGTCATGTCTAACTTCTGTCATTCTGGAAACTCCACAAGGCCAGCCCCATCTCTTATACCACTCTGTACTGGACAATGCCTCGCACGGGACTAGGCACAGTAGGCATGCAATAAAGGATTTATGAACAAACTGAGTCACACGGATGCACAGATGGTTCATGCAGATGTGCACAAGAAGGCCACAGTTCCATGGGAGGGATCCAGAAGCGGGAGGTCCCACTCCCTAAGCACATGCCTGCCAGATGTACAGAGGGGAAGTGTGAGCGGGGTCCTCCCCTCCCCTCTGGGCAGGAAAGCTGAAGCCATCTGGTTGGAGGGAAGGTATCTTCCGAGTCTGGTCTGCATTTGTGCTGGACTAGAGTTAGATGGCCTGCCCCTCTGTTCAACCCACTCTGGTCCCCTCCCTAGACAGAGTGGGGAACCAGGTCTATGTGGGTAAGGCCCCAGTGTAAAATCACAAGCTGGATGAAGGAGGGGAGATGCTTGGCCAGCAGTATGGGCCAAACCCTAGGAACCCACCTATTTCCTTGTTGAAACCAGACAAAGTCAGGTAAGCCTGTTTCCTCATCTACCAACTGTGACCTGTCCTATCTGGCTGAGGGTCCTCACGGAGCCACATTTTTTCCCTCCGCACGTCTCTCTCCACACTCTCCTTACCTAGCCAAGGGGCACTGGTGAGGCACAGTGTTTATTGATGGATTGAAGCAGAAAATGAAAACTTAAATTCGTGAGGCCAAGACCCCGTGTATGGATGGCGACAGTCTCCTACGCGCCGGGGCTCCTCCCAGAGCCTGGCGCCACCGCAGGAGAGATTGCAGTTGGCTCGATGTCTGAGCATGTCCTCTGCGGCCCGACGCAGGGAGCCCGGGCTCTAGAGAGGGGCGTGGTCAGGAATCCCAACCCGAGGGCTTGGCGGTCCCTCCCACGGAAGCGCAGGGTCCTGCAGAGGCTAATCCAGAGGACAGCTCTCGTCCCGTCCAGAGCCCGGCGGCCCCAGAAACTGCGCCCCATGGCTCGAGCAGGTTGTATACTTGAGGCGAATTCCAAGGCGACCGCAGAAGCCCGAGTAGGGACGTGAGCGGTGTGCCAGGGATAGAGGGGTCGTGTTGGCGTCCAGAACACAAGGAGGTCTGCTCCGCATTGAAAGAAGGGACGTGGTCTGGGTTCTGTGGCAGCCTGGCTAGTTCCCAGGCTAGTTCTTCGAAGGGGACCCCAGCGCAGCTGTGTTTGAAGGCGCCCCCTGGCGGGCCCATCGATCCTACTGCGCCCACCTGCAGAATAGGGGCTCCACCGACCCAACCAGGGTCACACGCACCCCCGGAATCTGTCCTCCTGGTTTGCTTATGCAGACTTTGTAGAGTATGCGAGTGCATCCTCCTTGCAGCCTCAGTTTCCCCCTCCGCGGCCCTGCTGGTTCAGGCTCCGCAGCCTGGAATAGAAGGAATCCCTGCTCCTCTAGCCCCCATCCCCTCCCCGCCTCTGCTCCGCAGACGGGCTTTAATAACGTCGCTGGAAAGTGACACGCGATTTATTATTAAAGTAATGCGGGGACGGGAAAGGTTTAATAAACGCGCTGCGATGCCGAGGATTATTCACCGCAAATAAATGAGAGCGCGGGCGGCGTTTTAATAAATAATTTCCCGCTGCTCCCGGGGGAAGAGAGGGGAAGAGGAGGGGGAAGCGGAGCCGCTGCCACAACTCTGGCCTCCCCTCCCAACGGGGTTCCAAGCCTTCCCTGCGTTTTCTGTTCGTGGCTGCTCACACCTGAAGTATGAGGTTCCAGGAGAGCTGACTCGGAGTGGCCTAGGCAGGGAGGCAGGAGGACCTCTGTCGCACCCCACTTCCCTAACCTCCGGGATGTAAGTGGTTTGCTTAAGATGAGCGGATGTACTTCCTTCCCCGATCAGAGATCCGGAGTCAACCCTGGACCGGTGCAGGAGGGGTTAACCGGGACCAGCCCCTCCCTAGCCAAGGGTACTAGGTCCCAGGGCCTGGCCATTCTCTCTGCTTTTGGCTGACTCCAGCTGGGCATTTAGGGCACGATGTCGGGAGTACGCTGGGATCAGAGGGCTGTGTGTCCAGGAATGTAGGTGCCACACGTGTACAAATGACCCTGACTCCATCTTCTGCTGACATGGGTAATCTGACTGCTTATTACTATGAAGACTCCTTGAGCGCGCTGTTCTGAACCGAGGGGGTCTGGGTGAAGCCCAACCCTTGGCTCACTGGTGAACGGGAGTGGATTTGAGGGCTGAGTAGAACTGGGGCCCCTAAAGGGAAGTCCGCCCCTCCAACAGAAGCCTGGGGGCCCCAGAGGATGAGTTTGACTTCGGAGAGGGCGAGATTGCAGACTTTGGGGACCGAGGATATGGCCACTGCCCTGCTGGGTAGGGGAGTGAGGAGGAATCTCTCGGGGGTCCCCCCTCCTCCGCCAGTTTTGTGCCTTGGCCTAAAGGGCCGACATCTCTGGCAACACTTGGGAATACAGGAAATGGCAAAGGAGTGCCATCTGGTGGATATTTCTGGTTGTGGCAACCAGGCCTGGGGGTGGGTGGTAGGGAGCTTGAGACAGTTAAATTGACTGGAAATTTTTGAGTAAAAAGGTGCTTCCATTTGTATTCATTTATGTATGTGAGCGTGCACATGTATGTGTAGTATATGAGTGATATATGTGTGTGATATCTATATGTAATGTCTACTATTTGCTCATAGTAGTTATGTGTGTGTGCTTACATGCATTGTATATGAGGTGTATGTATACATGTACACATGTATATCACAATATATGTTATGTATGTGGATTATCTAAAAGCATATGGGTGTGTGGATAAGCATTGTTATAAGTGTATATATATACATTTATTTGCAAGTACGTGTTCCATTATGTGTCATTCTTTCAACAAATACTTGTGTCAACATCTTTGTAGGAACTGGGAGGTACATCACAGAAAGGCACATTGTTCCTGACCTTACGGAGCTTACATTCTGTTCTAACATGTACATGTGAATGTATGTATACTTAGATTAATTATATATGTGTATGTTTACAGGATTACATGCACATGTATGTGTAACTGCCTACACATGTGAGGGGCAAACAGGCTTAAACACTCTTCTGGTGGACTGGGAGATTTGCTGAACTCTTTTTTGCTCCAAATTTCAGGTCCTGTCACTTAGGACTCTATTCTAAGTGTGCAGGCAACTTATGGCAGAAGGAAATAGGCTGGAGACGTAGGCCGATTACCTCCTGGGATATTTTTTGGTCACTTCTTCAGTCCTGTAAATGACTAGATTCTTTCTAAATGGGTAAACAGCTATGGAAATCCACTCTGGATAATGAGATGTTAATGAAGCTCAACTCTCACCTCTCAATGCAAAGCACCTTGGGAGGAAAGGATGAAGATTGGAATGGGTGGGCATGGGGTCTGGGAAACTGGAGGTAGGAACGAGTTCTCTGAGGGCAGTGATTGGGGCATTTAGAGAGTAGGAGGGATCAGATCTGGAAGGCTGTGATGGAGCTCTGGAAGTCAGTTGCAGATCATGGAGGGTGGTTTGAAGACTCTGGTTGGGGAGCTGGGCTGGTGGATAGAGATGGGGCCCAAGGGGAGTAATGTGGTTAGGATCAGGAATGGAGTTGGAGGGGTCCAGATATAGAGGCTCTGGTGGCAGTCTCGGGGTGGAACCCAGAGGTCAGCTCAGATGGAGTCATCCCTTCCTGTCTCCCCACTCTCCCTTCTCCATGCTGGGACCCCCTAATGTTCTCAAGTCCTCTCTCTGCTCAAACCGGGACCCAGATGTGCTGGTGGCAGAGGAGAAGCGTGGAGGCTCCCGGGCTTAGCCTGGCTTAGGTGACTCACTGGTGGGTGAGGTGAGGCACGGCTCCCAACACCACTGGACCATGACGCCTCTTTCCAATTGCCTGGGTCATTGCCCAAGGGGTTGCGATTACCAGCTTTCAGTTTGGGCTCAGCACAGGGGGTTCAAACGAGTGAGGCCTGGACCTGGAAAAGGTCACAGACTCCCCTCCCCACATATACCCACACATTCCTGGGGCTGAATTAGGAAAGGTGCCTCTGAATGATTTCTTCCTTCCTTCCCTCCTTTGTCTGATGGTTTCCAGATACAGTCAAGGCCAGAAGTCTCCAGGTGCCATCCTCACCCTTGGCCTGTGGCCACACCACATTCCTGACTACTTCACCCTAAAACCAGGGCTTCTGTCCCTTTATTGCCTCTCTTCCCTTCCTTCAGTCTTTCTCTTCTTCCCAGGGTTGAGATCTTAGATCCCTGGTGTGTACTGGAAGAGGTGCTGAAGATGGAGGCTGGCTTTATTTATTTATAAATCCCGGCCTGGATTTATTTTTGACATTTTCTCTGCCAAGTGAGTGACTGAAGGCTCTCTGAACAGGGCAAAGAGTTATGAAAGCCAGTTTGGGTGCCCAATGTTATCCCACAATCAAGTCTCACCTTGTCCCCTTGGGAGGCAGCATGGCCTTGAGGGTGCTTAAGTGGAGTCTGGATTTCCCTGGAGAAAAGATAGAGTCTTTGTGAGAAGTGAGAGGGTCTCACAGGGACCCAGGTTTCAACTCTAGTTTCTCAGCTCCCCCTCCCCACAGTGTGAACTGGTGTCAGAAGGTTTTGAGTTCTGGTAGTAGTAGCGGGGGGGAGGGGGGGGCGTGGCCCCAGGGCCAGTGGTCTCTGAAGGGCAATGATGGGTCTTTGGGAGTAGAACTAGAGCTCAGAGGTCAAGGATAGCCTGGCAAGGGCACATGGGGTTTTGCAATATGGGTTTGAATGTCAGTTCTACTGCTTCTTAAGTGCATACCCTGGACAATCTTCTTAGCTTCCTTTCTTCTGTGTCCTCCTCTGAAAAAGAACATAAAACTTACTCTGTAGGGGTTGTGATACATTAGAGATCTTATGCATCTTATGTGTCTGGAACAAAATCGTTTTCAAAAAATGGTCAATTTTCCTACTTCGATTTGTGGGCCGGTGAGCTGCGTGGAGACAGGGGTGGGGTACCTAGTACAGAGCTTCCTGCTGAAGTGTGTATGTTACAGGATGAAGTGATTGCAGTCTTAGGGCCTGCCTGGAGGAGGCCTCAGGTATTGGGCCTTTGGAGGAGGGAAAGGGAGAAGGCAGGGTGGGGATGGGTAGGAACTGGGCCTCCAGAGAACTTGGCAGTCTTCACCCTCACCCTGAGCCCTCCTCAGGGAGCCCCTGTCACAACCCAGGGCTCTAGCTCTGAGCTTGCAGGGAGGGGCATCCCCCAAACTCACCTCCATCCATCTCTTTTATCTGAGCTGCTGAAGGGCCGGAGCTCCAACGGGGCCTCTGATGGGGAACAGATACAGACCAGGCGGAAATAGCCGGAACTGTGCTGAGCTGGAGCTGAGGACCAGGCCAGGGGGTCAGTGAAGACAGATAAAGCTCAGAGCAGCTGGGGACTCAGGGGACCCGTGCGGAGGGGCAGGAGGGGCTTAAGGCAGGCTGTGTCCTGGGAGGAGGCAAGGGCCGGAAGCTCCTGACGGGGACCAGTGTCCATCAAGGATTTCAAATGTGCAGACAAGGCCTTTCATGACTCTGGGAGGAGAAAAGGAGCAGACTTTCCTCCCCTAAGTGGGGCTGCGGGCAGGCCAGGGTGCCTGCCTGGGATGAGGGTTCCTCTAGGGGGTAAAGCTGAGCCCGAGGACAGGGGGCCTCAGGTTCCTGGCCAAAGGTAGGGTTTTTGGGGGCCGCCTTACCTTTAAGGCGGAGATGGGAAATGGGCTGGTAAGCTATTCTGCAATTTTAGTTCTTGTTTTAATTAACTTTGAAGGGCTTGGGGCCTCCCCGAACACCAGGGAGAGAAGCAGAGCAGACGTTTATTTTCCTCTTTTCCCTTTTAAAGACAATTTTATTAAATCACTTTGTTTTCATTCTGGCTTGAACATGGGGCATTTAAATGGAAAAGTAATTATTTCACCTCGTTTGCTTATGGAGAGAGGAGAGGCAGGAAAGGGAGGGGTGCCAGGAAGAGGAAGAGGCTGGCAGCTTTGGGCCGGTGCGTGTGTGCAAGCAGGCACATGCACACAGACACACACACAATCACGCTCATGTTCGCACCAACAGCAATGTCTACACATACCCCCTCACACCGGCTCACACTATGTACCCACAGAAAGACATGCCTGTCCACACCCTCCCAGAATAGATGCCTCAGCTCTTGCAAGCACGCATCTACATTCTCCTGAAGACACACTCCTTCCCCACAGCCGGGCTCACAGGCAAAAAGCTCTGTATCTCCGGCACACACACTCACAATACATTGTGCTCACAGTACAGGCACCCTTGCAGATACCTGCAACCACCCTTCCAAGCACTGTGGTTTAAATGTGAGCATGTGCACACACCGCCCCCCCCCCACAACCCCACACCATATTCAAGTCCTTCTGAGCCTATTGAATTACATCATCACAAGTACACCCAGGTTCAAACCCACAACTCTCATTCTCAAACACCAAACACACCCTGACAAGGACGCCTGGGGACAGACTTGGGTGGGTGGGTGGGGGCATTGTCACCGAGAAGGTGGAGGAGTAGTGGAACTCTCTCTCATTGGGGTTTTTGGGTCCCCAAATCTACCTGTCCCCTAGGCCACTCCGGGAGTCCCTTCCCCTGCACCTGTAACCATCTTGGGAGGCCTGCTTGTGACCTTGTTTCCGCAGCCGCAGCCGCTGGGACAGAGCCGCCGCCTGTCTTCCTCCCCCTCTTCCGCCAGGCAGCTGGGTGCAGGGCGGGAGCAGGCCAACAGGTCTCCCAGGCTCAGCCCGCGCCGGCTGGGACCCAGGTTCTGACCTTGGCTTCCCCACCTCGCCCCGCCCTGCCTGGCTGTGCGGATCGGCGTCTGAGGGGTTAAAACTTCGGTAGCGCGCCCCCTCCACTCCCACCCCGGGCTGGTACATGGAGGGCCGGGTTTGCGGGAGCCATACCTGTACTTTGTCTTCATCTGTCACCCCTTCTGACAGTCAGATACATCTTGTTGGGGGGGGATCTGGGGGCGGGGGAGCAATAATTAACCTCTCCCGCCTCATACCCCAAATACCTCCGCCTCGGCCGCGGCTGCAGCAGGGTCTGCGGGAGAGAAGGAGGGAGGGAGGGGAGGAGAAGGAGAGGGGCGAAGGAGAGAGCGGGAGAGGCTTGAGAGGGAAGGGAGCGGAGAGGAAAGGCCTTGACATTTTTATTGCCCTGCCAACCTCTTGTCCACGCGTTCTTTCCACTCTTCCTGGGGAATGGCGGGCAGTTGCGAGGGGAGGTGAGAGTACAAGAAAGCATTGTGTACTCATGAACTCAAGCTTCCCCTCACATCCGGGGAGTTGGGGCCCCTCTGGGAGGCCTGGGGGTGGATCTTGGGAACAGTGGGGTGGGAGGGGTATTGTCCGCATACTAGTTTAGGACCCGCACCTGGAAGATGAGGAGAGGGCTTTGGGTCATGCGGATATTTCCCATTTACCACAAATGACTGGAGTTTGTGTTAAGGATTAGTTTTTCTTTCAATCAGTGAAGGGGGAAGGGTCATATGTTATTTCTGGAGAGGCAAGTGACTCCCAATACCAAGGGACCCTGGATTAAAAGTCCTCCCCTCCCAAAGGGTGGGAGACAGGGGTCGCTTCTAAAATTGGGGGGGGGGAGCCTTTGGGGAGGGGATGGCTGAAATCAGAGCTTAGATAACAAGAAGACAAATTTGTCTTGGGCTAGGTCCTTGGATGAAGCAGGTGGGACTCAGGGTCAGGCAAGAATTGGCTGCAGTCAAGAGGATGGACTTGGATATAGAGTATTCCCAGGTGGACTGCTGGGAGTCCGAAGTGTACCCAGGAAGGAGCTGGAAAGCAGCCAGGATGGCAAGGAGAGCTGTTGCTGCCACTGCCGGGGCTGCTGGGGGCGTAGAGACAGGGCCCAGCCTGTCCCCTGAGCAGCCTGAAGGCCAGGGGTTTCTAGCATTTTTCATCTCTTTGAGAAGTTGTCAGTCAAATCTGTCATCGACAATGTCTGAGAAATGGGACCTTTCCTCCAAAGTCTCTGATAGAATTGTGGGCACGGCATTGTCCTTGAGTCAGGATCCCGGGTTCTCATCCTGATTCTGCCCACAGAACCAGTTTTAGCTAGCTGCAGGAGTGAAGAGAAGTCATTTAACCTCCCTGGACCTCAGCTTTCTCATTTGTAAAGTGGGAAAGCGAGGACGGAGAGGACTGATGAGACAAACTAGAGATACGGCCGCTGCCAGTGGCTGGTAATCTTCTGGACCGATGATCTTCTAAGACCTGAGGAACACGGCTGTGGCCCCCTCCCCTTACATGCGCTCGTGCTCCGAGCCCTCCCATCTGAGCAGCACAGGCTTGCTTTCAGCTCTCTCTCCCTCTTTCCCTCCCCCACCCCACAGAGACACACACAGACACACACACACAGCCTCCTTGCCCTATGTACTGTGCATCCCTGGACTCCCAATCATCTATAAAATTTGCTGTGGTTGGGAAGGAGCCTGGGGCCAGGGCACCCCAACAGAAAAGCTGACTCTGTGTATTTCTGTGAACAGAAAAAGAAGAAAACCTAGCAGAGCTGCAGAGCGGAGCACCGAGGCACAAAGTTAGCGCTGGTAAGGACTTGCCAAATAGGGAGAGGGAGCCTTGGAAACAGAAGAGAGCCAGGAAAGGTGAAGAGAGAGAAAGAGAAGGCTCAGCTCAGCTGCAGGGGACTTACGCGCGCGCGGAGAGTGAGGAGTGAAACGTGCTGACAGCCTTGTCAGGAAATCACCTCGAAGCATCCCACACCCTGGTCTGTCAGTTCCATCTCCCCAGGGGAGGAGCCCCTGTGAGTCACTGCTGCCGGCTGTCCCCTGGATTTCACTCCCCACCCCCCAAACACACAGCTCTGCTCCAGACGGGGGAATTAATTTCTGGCTCTTATTTTCGTCACCTGGAGAAGTGCTGGCAGCATAAGGGGAGAGGAGAGAAGCAGGAAGCAATCAGGACTGCCTGGGCCCGGCGGGGTGGGGTGGGGGGGGGAGGGGGGCACCTACGGTGACACTGAGTTACCCAGAGCAGTGTGGTGCCTTGGACTGAACTGGTCTTCTAGGCAGATGTGGTACTTAAGGAAGAAGTGGGCTTTGCTCTAACAGCATGGGTTCTGGATCAGCAGTAGGTCACCTGGGACCCATCAGAGGCCCTGGGGAAAAAAACTGGGTTCTTGTTTAAAATCAGTCCTGCTGAAGGGGAGGCTTGGAGTCTGGAGGGAATGGCTCTGGCAGCCTCCTCTGTGGAGCAGAGTCTATCTCTCTCAGCCTTGGGGGTCAGAAATGAGTTCCACTTTCTTCAGGGCACTCTCTGGGGTTTCTTCCCCGGCCTCGCCTCTATTCTTCTAGCGCCTCTTCAGTTGGTATAAGCCTCATGTTCCAGCCCCCGTCCTGGCTCTCACCCCCAGAGCTTCCCCCATCACATCACCCATCGCCTTCCGAAGGTGACAGACTCCGTGTCTAAGAACGCTTTTTATTGTTTTTATTTTTAAAATCTAGTACACGTGTATAGGATTATAGGAATCTCAAAAATCCAGAAATGTGTAGAGTAAGAAGGAAAAGCCCCTCTTTTCTCTTTCCCTGTAATCCTATTCTCTTCTCTGCAAGTTACTGCTCTTAACAATTTGGTGTGTATTCTTCTAGATCTTTTACATATCTATCACACACATACAGTCAGACAGACACGCACACAAATTAGATTGAGAAGCAATTACTATATAGTTTTATCATGCCATTACTATTTTATTATTTGTTCCTTTCACTTAAAAAATATCAGAGATATTTTCCAGACAACACATAAGGATATACCTCAACACATACAGATATGTTTCACATGGTGCTCCATAATAGATTTAACCAATTCCTTATTGGTGGGCCTTTGTGTTATTCCCAAGTTTCTCTCTTACAAGCAATGCCACAGTGAGCCTCCTTAAATATATGTCATTTTGTACAAGAATGAGTATTTCTGGGGTGTCTGGGTGGCTCAGTTGGTTAAGCATCTGACTTCGGCTCAGGTCACAATCTTGTGGTTCTTGAGTTTGAGCCCCGCTTCAGGCTCTGTGATGACAGCTCAGAGCCAGGAAGCTGCTTCAGATTCTGTGTCTCCCTCTCTCTCTGTCCCTCCCCTGCTAATGCTCTGTCTCTCTCTTTCAAAAATAAATAAACATTAAAAAATTGTTTTAAAAAGAATGAGTATTTCCGAGATTCACATTTCTAAAAATGGTATCACTGGGTCCAAAGACACTCACTGTATATCTAACTTGGACTTTTCTTTTGAGCTTGAAACCCATATTTCTTTCTTTCTTTTTTTTTAATGTTTTATTTATTTCTAGGAGACAGAGAGAGAGACAGCATGAGCAGGGGAGGGTCAGAGAGAGAGGGGTTCACAGACTGAAACAGGCTCCAGGCTCTGAGCTGGCAGTCAGCACAGAGCCCGACGCGGGGCTCGAACCCACGAACCGCGAGATCATGACCTAAGCGAAAGTCGGACGCTTAACCAACTAAGCCACCCAGGCGCCCCTTGAAACCCATATTTCTAAGCAAGTGCCAATGGATGCTTCCAAGATGGTGATCTGGGTTTTTCCAGGTAAATGTCTCCAAACTTTGAACTTAGTAAGTCCAGTTCCAGTCTCATTATTCCCTCCCTTCTATCCTGCCACTCTGCCTTCTAAACTGCTTGCTTTGGTCAGTATCACCCAAACATCTTGTCACCCACGTGCCACACCTTGAGTCATCTTTGACCAAGGTGTCTACATATCTAGATTTGCCCAGTATTGTCCAATGTATGTCTACTGTCTTGGTGAAGTGATTGGTAGTACTCTTTTCATGCTCAGAGCCATTCTGGTCTGGACAATAAATTATATGGCCATGCTATTCCTCCTCATCTCTGATTCCTGTTCAACTCATCAGTGAGTCCCACCAACGTCACTAGGCTTTGGTGATGACAGGCTCCTAAAGTAGCCTCCCTGCTCTGCATTTCTCCTCTGTTCAACTCATCCTTAGACTTCACTTCCAGTCTTGTCTATTTAGGCCATGACTTTTATCACATCACTTTCCTGCTTCCCATTGCCTACAAGACAGAGTCCACTCTAGACCCATCTTAATGCCATAGTTGTCCAGAGCACATACACCTATTCAAGAGGTCAGGAATCTGCATCATGTTATCTGGAGAAGGGCTAGTAAACAGGCACTGGAAAAACTGTTCCACGCCCCCCAGATCTGCATGAGATGGCCTGGCAAGAGGAAGACAAATTAATAACTGATGAAGAGAAAAGATTTCATGTGGTCTGAATGAATCCTGGAAAGCGGCTGGGTGTCTCTCTGAGTTCAGATCTGGGGGTGTCCATAGAGAGAGGTCTCCTTGGGCAACACGCCCTCTCCCACTCACGTTTTCTCCCTGCTGCTCACCTGCTTTTTCCCCTGGTTCCACAAAAATTCCAACCAGTTTCCTCCCATTTCTTGTTCCAGGGCTGGAGTCTTCAGGGACCTCTTTTCATGTTTGGTCATTTCTGGTTGGCCTCATCCAGCTGCTGCCTGCCTGCTGCACTCCATGCCAACCAGGAGCGCATCATACAGGATCCAGGAACACAGGAACACCCAGTCCTTGGGTGAGAGTAAGAGTGGCAACATAGAGCCCATTGTGTGTATATGTGGTATTGTTAGAATCGGCCTTCAAACCTCTTCAAGCCACATCCTGGGGGAGCTATTCTAGGGAAACTTCAGGGTGGGATTGGCAGAACTCCCTCTCCCTCCCCCCCACATTAACCCCTACCCATCTGAGTCTTTATAATAAGCCTCCAGAGCTCTTCACCAAATCTAAGGGCACCTGCTACCTTTCCACTCCCTTCCCTGGCATCCCCACCCCTTACTCAGATGTTGCCAAATGGATGGTAAGCCTGGATGGATCCTGGTGGCCAAATTCCAAACAAAGGGGGAGGCATCCTGGCCCCCCGCCAGTGTTCCGTCCATGGTAATTTGGCAGGAAAGCGCCAGCTGCATATATCTGCACATCTGTTTATGCCTCTGGCTTGTTATTTATTCTCTGCCTTTCATGGGCAGCAAAGCCAGAGCACACCTCAACTCTTCCCAAGTTAGATTAACCAGGAAAGAAGGCTGGGACACTCAGTCACTACAATTGCTGATGTTCATTGAAGGGTATGCCTTCTCTAGCAGCTGCTGCCACTTTTCAAAGAGATGCAGAGGAGAGGCATGAAGGGGAAGGGAGGAGGGGGGAAAGGGTGGGAGGAGAGGAGAGATGAGGGAGGGCTGTGGAGTTAGAGTTTGTAGTTATGTTGGGAGTACTTAAGGCAGGTTGGCCAATCCCTGACCCCACTGGAGATGGGGAGAGCTGGTCAGCCAGTCTGTGAAACACAATCACTCTGACCTTCCTTCCTGCTAGATACCGTGTTTCAGCGTGTGTGTGTGTGTGTGTGTGTGTGTGTGTGTGTGTGTGTGTTCTTGTGTGGTGTGGGTGAGCAACAATCCTGGAGATGAGGCTTTTTAACAGAGGTTACATACGACAGGCTTCTTGAGGTGATTAAACAACTTTTCTTGAGGAATTTCTGGGATGAAGTATGTGGTAAAGAACCAGAACCAGGCACTGTCCCTGGGATTAAGAAGGAGAAGGAATGAGGAGAGGAGAGGGAGGGAAAGAAGGAGGAATAAAAGGAGAGGCAGGAGGAGGAAAAGGAAGGAATGTTAACGAATGGAGAAACATGTTCAGCAGGGAAGAAAGAGGGGTGGGGTGGAGGGGCCTGGAAGTTTGGAGATCCCTGGTGTAGGTGCTATCCTTGGTCCTGACTGACAAAGGGCCCACCAATATCCCAGAGTCCCTGTCCTGGATGGGCCTCCAAATCCCCTACAATATCCTTTGAAAGGGACTGAAGGATTTTTGAAGTAGAAATGAAACTCTGGAGCTCATCTGGTGAGAACTGAATGCACAGGTCTGACCCCTCCCACTATTACCCCATCTCCTTCCCTTGCCTTTTTCAAAGCAACTCCCTGTCCAGTCAATTCTTGCAGGGGACAGATAGGTGTAGGCCCAGAGAACTGTGGGCAGGGCTCCTAGGTAAGAGTGCAGGCATCTGAGCCCTGGGGACCCTTGGCCTGAGTTGGGGAAAGTGGGGTGCCTTAGGGTGGGGAGTGCAGCCTGGTCAGACTTAAAGCAATTAAACCCTACCAAATTCTGGACAGACATTTTGCTTCTACTTTCCCTTACCTCCTTTGCAAAACCCAAATATCAACATTATTTTTACCCTCCTTCAAAAAATTATATGTAACGAGCTGTTCACAGGCAGTACGTGCACAGATGGGGTTTTAATCAGCTGGAGTCTAAGCACACGGGCATTCTAGCCTAATCCAATTCCCATCCTTTCATTAGGGGAAATATTCATCACCCAGAGATTACAGCAGGGCCAAAACTCTGAATGGATTCTAAAGAGCTGTCAGTGGAGCAGTAACTGTACCTGCCAAGACAGGAGGCCAGATTGTGCAGAGGGGTCCTGGCAACCCCTGGCCATGCTCTGAGAACCCTGGTCCTATGAGGCTACTTTATAGTTTTTGCTTTTGTTTTGAGAATCACTGTTTACAGGCCTTGGGGGGGGGAGGGCAGGCACTGAGCAGCAGGATAGAAGGGAAATATCAACTGCCTTTGGGAGTCTCTGTTTAGAGGGGAGACACATCACCTCTTGCTTGTAGGGAACTCCCAGTCTAATGGGGGAGAAATGGCCCCCACCTTCTAGACTGCTCTCTGAAGAATGTAACTTATAAGTGACAGACATATTTGTCCTAAAATCTCTAGCAAGAGGCAAGAAATTGCCTCCTCATGAAGGCATAGGTAGGAGCATGACTCCTACCAGTTCCCACAGCAAATCAAAAAGATTTGCCACAGAAGGCAAGCTACAGACTCCAGACCAAGGAACACCATTACTTTCCTTCTTCCATGGGGGTAACTGGACCAGGGAAAGCCAGGGAGATGGGCAAGGGACATCTCCAAGGTTGGCTTCTCCCAAAGAGATGAGACTCTCATTGGTGTCAAGTGACTTTCACCTTCTGACATTGAGAATCTTGAATATTTCCCTGTGGTACCTGCCCATATCCCCCCTTGAAGTTCAGGAAACCTGTTTGTTGATCACCACTGGTTTCCCTGGTGCCACTCTCTGTCTGCCATTTTTCTCTTGTCCTCCCTGGTAGTGTTGGTGGGTGTGTTGCCTTAGGTGGCACAAACTCATCCGAGAGTGTGTCTGACCCAAGGGCAAGGCATTCAAGGGATAGAAAGGCCTCAAAGTCTGTAGGGCTTCCTGCCACCTTCAATCCTAGAATGGTCCCATGGGCTGAGGAGAACTGTCACCTGCATCCCCTGTGTCTCCTCTGCCCTTCTGCTCACCTGGCTCAAGACAGAAGTAGGGGAGGCTAAGAATAGAGCATGTGGCCCACCTTCCCCTAGGGATGAGGGAGAACTTTCTGGAGCAAGCACAATGAAGCGAAGACCTGAAGGGTAAGGGGGAAATGCCCGAGTGTGGGACAGGATAGGAACTGTCACCCTCATTGGCCCCTTCTGCTCCTTATACCTCTTTTCTCTCAGACTTGTGGGACCGCTTCTTGGCTCAGTGCCTTTCAGTCTGGTCTCCTCAAGAGTTGCTCCTCCACCAACCATACCCTGCCCTGCATCCAGTTTCCCCAGAGACTTCCCAACTCTGGGATTACACCAGGATACTTTCCCCCAGGGATTCAGTTGAAAGAATTAGGACCTGGAGGAGAAGGATCCAGAGAGGGTGGGATCCAGGTATTCTTCAAAGGGCAGCTGGTGGTGAGAAGAATATGATGCTGCTGCTCCCAGGCCCAAGTCCTCAGGAGGGGACCGGAGACCTGGGCCAGAGGGAGCTGACAAAAGGGATGAGATCCAGATAAGAAATGAACAAGTAGGCAAACCACAGTGATACTGAGAGTTATGGCGTGTGGGGATCCATAAATACTCTCTCATTCGGGCGCAGATGTAACCTACCTGGGACGTGGGGCCTGGGAATGGGGCCTCCCATTCCCGCTGCTGAATAGGAAGTGGTGATACAGTCAGGGTCCTGGCTTCACACTTTGTTTTCGCACTTCCTAGTGATGGCATCTTTGGTCAACCAGTGTTGTGTATCCGACTCCTGTTTCTTCGTCTCTAAAAGTTAGGCTGAGAACCCAGGACAGAGATTTATTACAAGGAATTGGCTGATGTGAATGTGGGGGCTGGCCTCCTGGGTTGCACCTTGGATTCTTGATGCTCTGACTCCTTCTAAGGGGGTAGGCCTGAGTGGGGCAGAATGGGTATTATCGTAGTATATGAATATATTATATGCAGGAGATTTATTTCAAGGAACGGGTTTATGCAACTGTGGAGGTCAGCTAGACAAGTATCAAATCTGTAGATCAGGCAATCAGGAAGGAAAGAGAAGAGCTCAGGAACAAGCTGGACCCTGGAACACTAGTAAGGAAGCCACAGCCAGGCAGGAAGGGGAGTCCAGCAAGGGGAGAGCAATTGGAATGTCCTTCATCAGGAAGAGTGTGTCCCTTTCAAGGGCTCGCCTGCTTGGGCCAGGCTCACAGGGGATACTCTCCCTAAAGTCCACTAATTAGGAACTTTAATTACATCTTCCAAATCCCTTTTCAGCGGGCCTTAGATTAGTGTTTGCTTGAATAACAGGGAGAGGGCGTGGCGGCTGCCCTCTCTCCCCTGCTCAGAGCTTAGCCTAGCCTGGTTGATGGGTCACAGAAAATCACGCAGGCAAAAATGATTTGCTTGAAGATTAACTGTTAGATACTCTGTGGGACAGTTCCCGACAGCTAGGACTCTCTCAGGAATTGATACACGGAAGAGCCGAGGCTCTGCTTCTCTTCACAGAGGAAACCTGAGGAGTAGTTATCTTTGGTTGGAAGCAAGGGTGTCTCAATGGGGTCCTGAGTTTGTGGACATGGTGCAGCATGGGGAGGATCTCCAGGTCGATCAGTGCTCCCGAGACACCCTGCCCTGGCAGTTGGGGCCACCGCAGCCGGAGCTTCAGCAGCAGGTGACGGTAACAGCCCTCAGTGACCGGTGGGGCTGCAGCAGGTAATTACTGGGCAGAGGCTGGGAACTGACAGGGTAATTATTAGCTTCTAATTGCAGGGCAAACCCAGGCCGAGATCCTTCTCTCCAAAGCAGAGGGCATTACTATTTGCATAGCAATTAATTACTTTGGGAGCTACAGAATTTAATTACCCACTAGTCCGCAGGAGCCAATAATTAAATTACTCTCAGAAACAGGGTATTTATTTCCCAGTTAGGCCGAGCAGGTAGCTCCTACCTTGGGGACTGAGTCTGGGTGGTGACCCCTGACCCAATGGTTGGCCCTCGGCCTGAGCGCTCAGAGAGGCAATGTCAGGGCCGCAGGAGGGAGGGTCCGCCCCGTGATGCAGACGGACACGCGGACACTCAACACACACTGACGCAGGCCCTCGTGGAGCAGGCTCAGACCCGGGGGCTGGTACTCACACGGGGTCGCCGGTAGAGCCAGGGACATGCACGCACAGAATCACACACTAGCAAGAAGGGCAAAGAAACCAAATAGGGTGCTTTCGCTCAGTTTTGCCACAGTTGCTTGGCCTAACTTGTGTCAAAATGTAAAAATGTAGTTTTAGTACCGTGTACCGTGGTCAACAGACTGATTCTGAGTCCATCCTAGAACCTCTTTTCATCCCTGAGCTGTGGTTGGGAGGGGCTTAGGACAGTGTGGGGCTTAGGGAGGGATTGAAGGACATCACTTGATAATAATTTTAAAAATCAGAAAGTTTAATGTTCCTGCATCCAAATGGCTGTGTCACGATGTCATATGCTCCTGAGAGATGCGGGCCTCTGGAGTCTTCCAAATAGAGTGACCCTTTGGAGCAGGGCTATGTTACATCCAGCCCTTACTTCTCCTTCTTTATAGAAGGCAAGGTGGGGCTGGGGTCAGGGAGGTAAGAAGGAGCTGAGGGGAAGGGGGAAGCCACCAAGGGTGGGGCTGGGTCAGCTTGCCCACTGACTGGGACAGCCTGTCCCCCAAGCCTGAGAAAGTCTAGAGATGGGGTGGCGTCTGTCTTCCCGGTTCCCCATTGCTCTCCCTCAAGTTCACTGCCCTGTTTTCCCCCTTATTGCTTCCGCTGGCTGCCTGGGAGGTCAGTAGCTGGCAGCTAGTTGAGGCAATGCTTTTGGAGAGTGTGGGGTGAGGCGTCTGGCTTGCGTGCTGGGGATTCTAGCGGTAAGGCCGCCTGCTGCCGGTGGTGAGACTCCCAGTCCTCTGGGCTGGCCAACCCGGGGCCTTTGTGCATCACCCCCCTCAGACGAAGGTGGAAGACATTGGACTCGCTTCCCTTTTCTTCACTCTTTTTCCTGGAAAGGGTCTCAGGCGGATCAAGTGGGCATTGGTTATCCTGCCCTTTTAAATTCCCCCTCCCTTTTCCCCAGATGACATTATTGAGCCCCTGCTGTATGCAGGTCCAGAGCCAGGTCACCTCCCTGCCCGGCTGCTTTTGGTTGCATTCCTAACTGGTATTTGCTCCCAGAACTGACCCCTTGGACCTCTCCTCCCAAAGCCTAGAGCTGAGCCCTGCCCCGACCCCTCCAGCTTGGCCTCAGGGCCTCCCCAGGTGGGATCCTATAGGCGCTTCTAATGAAGTTCTCCCTGACTCTGTTCAGGGCACCCACCGCCTGAGGAAGAGCCAGGGCCGGCCCTCAGCCCAGGCTGCTGACAGCAGCGATCCATCTCCATCACAGTAATGGCGTCCCCATTAATCGGCCATAAACTAATAAAGCAAGCACTTTCCACCCCACATTCCCCCCCCCTCCAACTTCATTAAGTCTTTAGTACATTAATATGTCTTACTTAGTGTCAGCTAAGCCTCCTTCTCCGTTTGGGGTGGAGCCTGGTGGGGTGGGCGCCTTGCCCGGTGGGTGGGTGACTGTGACCCCTCCCCTGGCCTGGGCAGAGGGTCTGCTGACTCAGGGCCACCCACCCTTCTCTTCCTCCTCCTCCGCCCACCTCCGGCGGCGGAGAGGCTCTAGAGGCCCAGGGAAGCAGGAGCAGGAGGAACAGGAAGAAGTGGGGAGAAGCAGAGGTGCAGAGACGAAAGAGAAGGAGGAGGAGGAGGAGGAGGGAGGGACTGAGGAGGAAGGGGGCTGGCAGGAAAGGAGGAGACGGGATGGGGGAGGAGCCGTGCACCTCCAAATTAAATTTGTGATTCAGGCATCAGATGGGCCGACAGCCAGAGATTAATTCGACTGATCGAGTTATAAAGAGCGGGAGGCCTGGGTAATCAATCTTGCAGCTGTCAGGCCGACAGGCAGGAGTATTAACCTGGCGAGACGGCACATACCGAGGACTTCTTCGTTTCATTCACCCCAACCACGTCCCTGACCACCTCTGGCCTGTCTCTCCAAATAATAATAATTGTGGCTGTTAACGATGACAGAGACAGGATGAGGGGCTGGCTCTTCTGCCAGGGCCTTCTCTCCGGGAACTCCCACCCGCCGCTCAGTGTGACCAGAAGACAGAGCAAATAACAGCTGGCGGCCCTCTTTGAGATGTGGGGAAATCGAGGCAGGGACTCCAACCAGACCTTCAGAGGGGCCAGAGGCGGGGTTGGGAAGGCACTCGGAGATAAGGACAATGTCCTAGATCCCTCTTGCTTCCCAGGGAAAGAGCTCTCCCCCAACCAGGGGGCACAAACCCGTGGCACTTTCAGTTCTGGCCGAGGAAACGGGGCTCAGGTCCGGCTGTTTCCTCCTGTGGCCTCTGCCCACCCTGAGCGTAGCTCTGAGTGCCGCGCGGGCTGCTTGGAGGCCCCACCCCAGGCCTTGGGCTGGGGCCCTGTTCTCGCTGG